>NW_027254529.1:0-303805 GCF_044704955.1 Pristiophorus japonicus
GGTGGCTCAACCGTGGCTATCAAGGGAAATCAGGGATAGTATTAAAGCCAAGGAAGTGGCATACAAATTGGCCAGAAATAGCAGTGAACCTGGGGACTGCGAGAAATTTAGAACTCAGCAGAAGAGGACAAAGGGTTTGATTAGGGCAGGGAAAATAGAGTACGAGAGGAAGCTTGCAGGGAACATTAAGGCGGACTGCAAAAGTTTCTATATATATGTAAAGAGAAAAAGGTGAGTAAAGACAAATGTAGGTCCTCTGCAGTCAGAATCAGGGGAAGTCATAACGGGGAACAAAGAAATGGCAGACCAATTGAACAAGTACTTTGGTTCGGTATTCACTAAGGAGGACACAAACAACCTTCCGGATATAAAAGGGGTCAGACGGTCTAGTAAGAAGGAGGAACTGAGGGAAATCCTTATTAGTCGGGAAATTGTGTTGGGGAAATTGATGGGATTGAAGGCCGATAAATCCCCAGGGCCTGATGGACTGCATCCCAGAGTACTTAAGGAGGTGGCCTTGGAAATAGCCAATGCATTGACAGTCATTTTCCAACATTCCATAGACTCTGGATCAGTTCCTATCGAGTGGAGGGTAGCCAATGTAACCCCACTTTTTAAAAAAGGAGGGAGAAAGAAAACAGGGAATTATAGACCAGTCAGCCTGACATCGGTCGTGGGTAAAATGATGGAATCAATTATTAAGGATGTCATAGCAGCGCATTTGGAAAGAAGTGACATTATAGATCCAAGTCAGCATGGATTTGTGAAAGGGAAATCATGCTTGACAAATCTTCTGGAATTTTTTGAGGATGTTTCCAGTAGAGTGGACAAGGGAGAACCAGTTGATGTGGTGTATTTGAACTTTCAGAAGGCTTTCGACAAGGTCCCACACAAGAGATTAATGTGCAAAGTTAAAGCACATGGGATTGGGGGTAGTGTGCTGACATAGATTGAGAACTGGTTGTCAGACAGGAAGCAAAGAGTAGGAGTAAATGGGGACTTTTCAGAATGGCAGGCAGTGACTAGTGGGGTACTGCAAGGTTCTGTGCTGGTGCCCCAGCTGTTTACATTGTACATTAATGATTTAGACGAGGGGATTAAATGTAGTATCTCCAAATTTGCGGATGACACTAAGTTGGGTGGCAGTGTGAGCTGCGAGGAGGATGCTATGAGGCTGCAGAGTGACTTGGATAGGTTAGGTGAGTGGGCAAATGCATGGCAGATGAAGTATAATGTGGATAAATGTGAGGTTATCCACTTTGGTGGTAAAAACAGAGAGACAGACTATTATCTGAATGGTGACAGATTAGGAAAAGAGGAGGTGCAACGAGACCTGGGTGTCATGGTACATCAGTCATTGAAGGTTGGCATGCAGGTACAGCAGGCGGTTAAGAAAGCAAATGGCATGTTGGCCTTATAGCGAGGCGATTTGAGTACAGGGGCAGGGAGGTGTTGCTACAGTTGTACAGGGCCTTGGTGAGGCCACACCTGGAGTATTGTGTACAGTTTTGGTCTCCTAACTTGAGGAAGGACATTCTTGCTATTGAGGGAGTGCAGCGAAGGTTCACCAGACTGATTCCCGGGATGGTGGGACTGACATATCAAGAAAGACTGGATCAACTGGGCTTGTATTCACTGGAGTTCAGAAGAATGAGGGGATCTCACAGAAACATTTAAAATTCTGACGGGTTTAGACAGGTTAGATGCAGGAAGAATGTTCCCAATGTTGGGGAAGTCCAGAATCAGGGGTCACAGTCTAAGGATAAGGGGTAAGCCATTTAGGACCAAGATGAGGAGAAACGTCTTCACCCAGAGAGTGGTGAACCTGTGGAATTCTCTACCACAGAACGTTGTTGAGGCCAATTCACTAAATATATTCAAAAAGGAGTTAGATGTAGTCCTTACTACTAGGGGGATCAAGGGGTATGGCGAGAAAGCAGGAATGGGGTACTGAAGTTGCATGTTCAGCCATGAACTCATTGAATGGTGGTGCAGGCTCGAAGGGCCGAATGTCCTACACCTGCACCTATTTTCTGTTTCTATGTAGTCCCGAGGATCTGAATGCAATGTTGCAAGGAGTTTAATGACCTTACACGAGTGGTCAAGATCAGTGAATTTATCTTCAAATGCCATATCCTTACAACTAGATCACTAGCCTCACACATTGCTGAATTCAGCACCCCACCCCCCCCACCCCCCATTTACTCACCTACCAACAATCTCTATCAATCGCGACTCAATTCTAACATTCATAGCTTCACCTCACCCTCACACAATTAGCACTGTTGCAAGCCTCACATCATTTCTCACAGCTTGCATACACTGGCAACTATTCAACCATGAAAGTCACATCATCCAAACAGATTGTACGACACGAACTTCCATTTCTCTTGCAGGATACGGTGATGCACAATTGGAGGCAGCAGCGGTTACCTGTTGAGGGACAGGCGCACCTGCATATCCTAACCCACATGGTGGAAACGGTCCTGGCCACTCTTGGAAGGGACATTGCTGAGCCCATGGCCTGCGGCACGGCTGAATCAATTAAAGATGACGATATCCTCATACCTAAGCCTCCTTTTCACATCCTACTTCCCCCTCATCCCACAGTTTCTTGGATTTATAAACCGCAGATGGTGTAAGCACGCACCTCTTGCTTTCCACCACTCCATCTCTCCCCTCACCCCGCTTTCTCTCACCACAACCTTACCCTTGTGCCTTTCTCCTTTTAGATGGTCAAGAACTGCAACTTGACCTGCACTGGTGATTGAGCAGAAATACAAGAGGAAGAAAATGATGCAGAAGACACAGCACCACCACCTGATTTCACACTCCAGCCACCAGCTCAGATACTGACACTGCGTGGACCTAACAGGATAGGTTAGACACGAGATCGCCATGTGGTGAGATACCGGGCACAAGTGGCCTACAGCCAGGGCAGGGGGAAAGGGTAGCACAGGTGCCAGCTCCCTGGAGGGCAAGGTTGCAAACGTGTTCTTCTGCACAGGACTCAGATAAGGACTTGGAAGGGGCGGCCTACAGAACAAATCTAATGGTTATGTACAATGAAATTCTTGGTGAATTGGAAGGCCTGCTAGAAAGCCTGAATGCAATGTCAAGGAGCATGGAGGAGTCCAGATCCAACCTTATACAGGGCTTTGGGCAAAGCTTAGAGTCCAACCTTTCCAGCGTGGAAGGAGTGAGACGATCCATTAGCGCACTTGTGGACCCAACCGTCCTGCATTGTCTGATGTTTGATGTCTCAGCTTCCTTTGCAGCACAACTAGAAGCCACCCAACATCTGAGTGCTGCAATGGAAGCTCAGACTGAAGTCATCCAAGCTCAGCTTGCTGCCACGCAAGCACAGACTGCTTCCATCACGGCTGGGTTTACCAGTGTTGAAAAGGGCTTGCAGGGTGTCACAGCAGTCCAGCAGTCTATACTCCAACAAATTACTAGGATTGCTGAGGTGCCGCCCTGGGGGAGTGGCTATGGATTCACGGAGGATGAGCCTGCTGTCCTCTCTCAGGATGACAAAATTCGTCCTCCCACCACTGCCATGTTGCCAGTGCCCTTGCTGCAACCTGTCTGCCAGCCAGCCCAGACTACTGCCACCCATGCTGAGGTGGGGCAGTCCTAAACTGGGCCTTCTCGGCCAAAAGCTGCTCGAGATCATCCAGCAAGGCCATCTGCAATCTCCCCCCCTGAAAGTCAGCAGCCTTCCACCAACCATGCTGCAGCCACTGTGGTAGCACTACATAAGAACACTAGGAAAGGCAAAGGCATGGGAAGACAAACACTAAGGGAATACACAAGGGTGATTAGTTGACTTTTGAATTAAATATTGTAATGATTTGATGCATAAAATTGATTTGGGATATTTGTTTTGTGTTGTATTTTATTGTAGGATTGTGGACAAGAGGACGATGTGATGGGAGGTGAGGTGCAGGACAATTGTTGAATGTAGAATTAGGGCTGCGTTCACTGGTCCTGCAGTCGGATGAGTCGATCACAGATAGCGAGGCAATAATGGGCTGTCTGGGTTACCTCATTCTCCTCTTCTCCGTTTCATCTTCCACAGCTGCTCGTCATATGCCTGGTGGCAAGGGCAGTGCTGGCATGATGGAGAGGTGTGGAACATGCAGCAGACCATGATGAATCTTGAGACAGGCTCTGGTGAGTACTACAGGGCTTCTCCAGAGCGGTCCAGACAGCGGAAGCGTCGTTTAAGGATGCTAATGGTCTGCTCTATCAGGTTCCTTGTGGCAGTATAGCTTTTGTTATGTGCAGCAGAGTCATGAACCAGGTGCTCAGCAGATAGTCCTTGTCGCCTAGTAGCCACCTGCTGGTTTGTCGTGCTGGCTCAAATGCTGATGGTACATCGGACTGCCGCATAATAGAGGCATCATGAGGGCTCCCACAATACCAAGCATTGACATGCATGATGCACTGAGTATAGTTGCACACCAGCTGGACGCTGAGGGAGTGGAATCCCTTCCGGTTGCATTATATCTCTGAAATGAGATGCGGCGCCCACAAAGCGCCATTGTGCAGTCAATGGCACCCTGCAGCATGGGGAAGCCTGCTATCCTGGTGAAGCCACGTGCTCGTCCACCTGCTTCCCTCTGACAAGAGTGAATGAAATGCACTCAGATCTCTTTGCACATGACAGCCTCACTCACTTCCCTTATACAGGAGTGGATGGCGAACTGGGAGACATTACAGATGTCGCCTGCTCGAGCCTGGAAGGAGCCTGACGTGAAGAAGGTCAAGACCATGATCACCTTCACAGCCACTGGCAATGCCTTCCTTGCTCTGGGCTAAAGCTGCAGATCTGCCTGCAGCAGGTAGCAGATTTCAGTGAGCACCTCATGAGTAAGATGGAGATGACACATGCACTGTTCCTTGCTGAGGCTGAGGTGGGAGAATTGCTCCCTGAAGACCCTGGGTGGATATGGCTTCCTGCTGAGAGCCGTTCTCCCCGTCCTCTTCCTGCCTCTTCTAGCAGCTTGTTCTGCTCTGTGCCCCGCGACCAAATTGTCGCCCAGTTTCTCATTAGTTACTCTATCAAAACTATTCATGAATTTGAACACCTCTATCGAATCTCCTCTTAATTTTCTCTACTCCCAGGAGAACAACCCCAGCATCTCCAGTCTCTCCACATAACTGAAGTCCCTCAGAAGGTACCATTCCAGTAAGTCGCTTCTGCCTTGACATCCTTCCTAAAGTGTTGTGCCCAGAATTGAAAACAATAATGCAGCTGAGACCTAATCAGTGTTTTATAAAGGTTTCGCATAACTACCTTGCTTTTGTATTCTTTGCCTCTATTATCATCATTATCATAGGTGATCCCTCGTATTAAGAATGACTTGCCTCCACGCCAAAAAGGGATGAGTTCACAGATGTTTCAACGAAGGACCTAATATTTCAGGTCCAGAACTACATGTTGAAGGGTGGAAGATGCCTGTGCATGGATTTTATTAATGTGTGGTGGCCGTTGCACACCAACCATCACACGAGCTTGACAGAGCTAGGTCTTGGTCCAGTGGCAAGGATTAACCACATCTAACTGGAGACCAGCTCTGTTGCACAGACCTAGTGTGCACACATATTGCAGTGTGGGCTGGCCGGGCTGCCTCTGGGCCCTCGCCTCTTCTGGGCCCTGAACTCACACCTCTCCTGCGCCCCGATCACGTCGCTCCACGATCACTCGCCGCTCCTGCTGTACCTGCCCATGCTCCAATCAGCGACCTGGACCTTGGTGACGTCCAATCCAGTTGCCCTCTTCATAGCCATTGCTCTCCAGCTGTACCTTGACGTGGTATGCTCCTTTGAAGGCCCCGACCTGCTGATGGTCCTTGCAGGTCAGGGCCGCCGCGCTGAATCAAACCAAACCGAACAACCAGTCAGAAAGGGGATGTGAGTGGTTTTTCACAGTAGAAACACTGGAACATCATCATATACTGAAACCAATCCGAAAGCTTAGATGCGAGCCTAGTCAGTTACGACTGACAAAAGATACTGTTGAACATTTATTTTCACAATTTATCTTCTATCTTCTGAAGACACGAGTCTTGCTGAGATATGGTTCACAGATGCCAGCATTCTCCAATACTTCCCCCAGACATTCACAGGAGTTGCTGGCCAGCATTCTAGAGTGCGAACCCTGCCCGATTTCGTCCCTAACCCTAATGTGGATCCCACAGGCATGCAGGCGAATTGTAGCCACCAACAACTACCTTGGCCAAAATCAAGTGACATGGCAGCATAGTGGTTAGATTACTGGACCAGTAATAGAGAGGCTCGCATTAATGCTATGGAGACACGAGTTCCTATCCCACCATAACAGGTGCAAAATTTTAATTCAGTTAATTAAATAAATCTGAATAAAAAGCTAGTATCAGTAATGGTGCCTCTATTACTAAAGCCAAGGATCCCATATTCTACTTAACTGCCTTCTCAACTTGTCCTGCCACCTTCAAGGATTTGTGTACATACTTACCCAGGTGTTCCTGCACCCCATTTAAAATTGTACCATTTAGTTCATATTACCTCTCCTAATTCTTCATTCCAAAATGAATCACTTCACACTTCTCTGTGTTAAATTTCATCTGCCCAAGTCTATTGGCCCATAATTTGTGGTCAGCGGTGAAGCAAAGGCGCTCGCCACTGGCCCTGAAGAAAGCTGCCCAAAAAGATCTCGCAATTTCTGTGGCGAGAAGTTTGCCTTTTTCGACTTTCAGTTGAGTTCAGTGTTCTATAATCGGGATTCCAATGCCAATATTGCAGTGGCGTCAACAAGCTGTTTAAGCAGCCAATCACATTGCAGAATTCTCACAGACAAGAAACCAGGAAACGAGAAGCTGCTTTTAACTGGACTTTCTAAAAAATGTTACAGAGAGCGAAATATTGGGCTCAATTTTCCCCAGTGATTTGCGCTGTTCTTTTGGAGCAGGCTGCTCTTTTTGGCCTAAGTTGTTTCCCCGAGAGAGAGAGAGAGAGAGAGAGAGTGAGAGAGAGAAAGACAGACAGACCCCGGACAGGCAAGCTTTTTGGGTGGGGTTGAAGGTAAGTTGCTGCTATGTGTTTTTCAATTCTTTTAATGTGTTGGGCGCTGGCTGTATGCTTCAGCTCGCATTATGTCTCTGGTTACCATGGCAGCCCGATCGTTTTGGCGTAGACCAAGGCTCCATCCCCAAAACTAAAGGTCGGGTTAGGCCACACCAAAATTAAGGTATGCCTGGTGTTGCTCCTGGCATGCTTATCTGCACTCCTCATTGAACCAAGGTTGATCCCCTGGCTTGATGGTAATGGTAGAGTGAGGGATTATGCCGGGCCATGAGGTTACAGATTGTGGTGTACAATTTTGCTGCTGCTGATGCCCCACAATGCCTCATGGATGCCCAGTTTTGAGTTGCTAGATCAGTTCTGAATCTAACCCATTTAGCACAGTGGTAGTGCCACACAACACAATGGAGGTGTCTTCAGTATGAAGAAGGGACTTCATCGCCACAATCACTGTGTGGTGGTCACTGCTGTAAAGGGTTAATATCTTCACAAAACCAATAGTCAAAAAAGCCACCTTTGTTAATGGACTATTTTAATTGTGTTCGATAGTTAATGGCTTCTTTTCTGTAAAACACAGATACCAGTTTTGCTGATGTTGTCATCACAACGCTGCATCACCACGGTTCTCCCCTGCACTTAAAGGGGAAAGCGATGCAAATTTTACAGTTTGGTCCATTGGGCCACCATAGAGGCTTTCGGCCGGGCCCAGGTGCATTATTGTCGGCCTGAAAAAAAAAATGGCGGCAATGGCAATACGTCCTCCCCTTTAATGAGAGATGCACCTCCATTTTACAAGGCCACAGCCTCACTGGACCATGTCAAAAAACAGGTTTTGGCACCACTCGGTGGGAGGAAGATTTTCTTGACGGAATTTCGCCGTTGGGGGCGCGCGGGGGGGGGGGGTACATCGGCGGTGCGCAATCTGATGACGCACTTAGGACGGAGTGGTGAGGGGGAGTGGGTCACCGCCGGAGCAAAATTTTGATAATGGTGGCCATTACACGAAAAATCAGCAGCCACCGTACTCCGCAGCATGGCTGATGATTTCCAGAGTTAACAACCTCAACAGGGAAGGGGCAATTTCGGCTCCCTTGTTGTTGTAAATATGCCTGCTGACTAATGCTTTCTGTCTGAGAAATGCATTCACAAAAGACAGAGAAGTTGAGAACAGATCGTGAGATTGGAACACGATAATTCAATCATCAACGGAATGAGGCAAAGCTCAGACAGCCATCAACAAGGAATGTGACGATTGTATACTGAAGAAAATTAACTACCAGACCCCTCGCCACATGGAGGAGACGACTTCAAGGAAAGAAGAGAGGGTGTCCAGCGATACATCCCACGTCAATGTGTGCAGTCATCCTTGGTTGTATGGGAAGTAAAGTCTGTATTTTAACCAAGTCATTCCTGTCCATGTGTGTATAATGCATGTTGTGTGTGTTTAATAAACTGTTCTGGTGTACTAAAGTGAGTAACCTTGTCGTCACCTTTTATGCCAGTCAAATCTATGTAAATAAGGGCATTTAAAATTCCCTACAGATTGGTGACCATCGTCAGGACTGGCGATGACGGCTTTGGATTGCCCGTTGAAGTATTCTGGAATATTGGAAGTGACGAGTTTGGCCAATGTGTGTGTTTTGGGAGGAGAAACCGGTTACAGATGTGCGGAGACTCATGTGAGACCCGCCAGTAATTCAAAAGCGTTAGTGAAATGGGGGGCAAACAAATGGTGTCAGCGTATAAGGAAAAGTTAGAAAAGTTGCCCAGGGGTGGCTTAAAGGAGCTTTTAGTAGAATGTTTAAATAGGGGAGGGCGTATGCCCTTTGAAGAAGTAATAACAGGTACAGGTAGACAAGAAAGAGTTAACAGTTGATAAGGCAAAAAAACTTTTAGCTTATGGAGCACAATGCTGTGTGTGCAAAGAGACGATGAATTGTTCAAATAGAAAGAAAAAGAGATCAAGAGTCTTAAGCAACAGTTACGGGAGGTTAAGTTGCAGAAAGACCAAGAGATAGATCGACTCAGCTGACAGGTTCGCGCACTAGAGCTGGGGGCTGAACAGTCAGCAGCAGCAAAATCTCTCAAGTTTAAATGCAGGAGCTGTCTTGGCTGAGGCGCATCAGACTCCAGGAGTTGAAAAAGTATAAAAAGGAAAATACACAGATTAAACAAGAATTGGAGGATGTGAGAGAAACGCTGAGAGAGGCGGTCAAACAGCCCCGTAAGGGAACGGACCACTCTGTAAACTCAAAATATTAGAACTTACGGGAAAATTGGGAAAAGCAACAGACTCCCGTATCAGCTGTTACAACCAAGATAGTGACCGGCATAGGCACTGAAGACATTGGAGGTGAGGTAGATTGGGGCTATTTGAAGGAGAAGGCATTTAGATACGGGTACCGAGATGGCTGGCCTGACAGAGTGGATCCCACAGGGTCCGATAAGTCGGGTCCGGCAGTGGCGGTGATTACCACCAGTACGCAATTCGATGCGAATAATCAGCCCACAGGGACAGAGAGGGGCCGAAATTGCCCACTGCTGGAAATGGGGCGCACCTACCCTGTTTCTCGTGTTTTTACCGACGTAGTGGATGTGGTGGCTTCTTGAGTGCAATTCCGCTCTTCGGCCTTTTTGTTCAACGGACCGGAAGTCGGTCATCATGGGGAAGGATACTATCACCCCTCTTAGGTGGCCCGGTGGGTCGAAGTTTTATCATTGCGGAGGCTCTTGTACAAAAGGAACGGCAATAATCATGGGCAATTTTAACCTTCATATTGATTGGACAAAGCAAATTGGCCTGGGTAGCCATGAGGATGAGTTCACAGAGCGTATCCGGAATAGTTTCCTTGAACAGTATGTTGCGGAACCAACCAGAGAGCAGGCTATCTTTGATTTAGTACTGTGCAATGAGGCAGGATTAATAAACGATCTCCTGGTAAAGGATCCCCTTGGAATGAGTGACCATGGATTGTTGCATTTCAAATTCAGTTGGAGGGTGAGAAAGTTGGATCTCAAACCAGTGTTCTAAGCTTAAATAAAGGAGACTACAAAGGTATCAAGTCAGAGTTGGCTAAAGTGGACTGGGAAAATAGTTTGAGGTGTGGGACAGTTGATGAGCAGTGGCAGACATTTAAGGAGATATAGAAACATAGAAACATAGAAAATATTTCATGACTCTCAACAGAAATATATTCCAATGAGAAGGAACAACTGTAAGGGAAGGGATAACCATCTGTGGCTAACTAAGGAAATAAGGGATAGTATCAAATTGAAATCAAGGGCATACAAAGTGGCCATGACTGACGGGAGGCCAGAGGATTGGGAGACTTTTAAAAGCCAGCAAAGAATGACAAAAGTAATAAAGAGAGGGAAGATAGATGATGAAAGTAAAGTAGCACGAAATATAAAAACAGATAGTCAGAGTTTCTACAGGTACATAAAAAGGAAAAGAGTGGCTAAAGTAAATGTTGGTCCCTTAGAGGATGAGACTGGGGAATTAATAATGGGAAACAGGGAAATGGCAGAGACTTTGAAGAAATATTTTGTATCGGTCTTCACAGCAGAAGACACTAAAACCATCCGAATCATGGATAATCAAGGGGTTAAAGGGAGGGAGGAACTTAACACAATCACTATCACTAAAGAAGTAGTACTCAGTAAAATAATGGGACTAAAGGCGGACAAGTCTCCTGGACCTGATGGCTTGCATCCTAGGGTCCTAAAAAGGAGTGGCTGCAGAGATAGTGGATGCATTGATTGTAATCTACCAAATTTCCCTAGATTCTGGGGCGGTCCCAACGGATTGGAAAACCACAAATGTAACACCAATATTTAAAAAAGGAGGCAGACAGAAAGCAGGAAACGATAGACCAGTTAGCTTAACATCTGTCATTGGGAAAATGCTGGAGTCCATTATTTAGGAAGCAGCAGCAGGACATTTGGAAAAGCATCATTCAATCAAGCAGAGTCAGCATGGTTTTATGAAAGGGAAATCATGTTTGACAAATTTGCTGGAGTTCTTTGAGGATGTAACGAGCAGGGTGGATAAGGGGGAACCAGTGGATGTGGTGTATTTGGATTTCCAGAAGGCATTCGAAAAGGTGCCACATACAAGGTTACTGCACAAGATAAGTGCGCACGAGGTTGGGGGTAATATATTGGGGCAGAAATTCCTCTCGAGGACCTCCAGCGGGCAAAGCACTAAATAATAGACATAAAATGCGCACTTACCTGAAGCTGCTGTGCCCACTCGAAATCCCGATCCGCAGGTCTCCTCTCCCTGCACGTCGCAGCATGTGCTCGTAGGGACGTGCGCAGGAGTCAAGTGTGCCTGGACACCCAATCACAGGTAAGTATTTTCTCATTCATTGTAAAGTCCGGGGAACGAGAGTTCACGAGAGCAGCGGGAGATCGGAGAGGCTAGAGGCCTATAAAGGCCCACACTCGGAGTCCGGGGAGCGAGAGTTCACGGGAGCAGCGGGAGATCGGAGAGGCTAGAGGCCTATAAAGGCCCACACTCGGAGTCCGAGAAGCGAGAGTTCACGGGAGCAGCGGGAGATCGGAGAGGCTTGAGGCCTATAAAGGCCCACACTTGGAATCCGGAGAGCGAGAGTTCACGGGAGCAGCGGGAGATCGGAGAAGCTAGAGGCCTATAAAGGCCCACACTCGGAGTCCGGGGAGCGAGAGTTCACGGGAGCAGCGGGAGATCGGAGAGGCCAGCTGGTGCAGCTACAGCAGTGAGGTAAAAAAGTAGAAAGAAATCGAAAGGTGACGTCAAAGCCAAGGGGGTAAGTGATTGGCTGGTGATTGGTAAGTAGTTTTTCTTTTTCTTTTCTAGATCAGCAAGTAACCTTTAGCATTGTTGTTGCCAATTTAAGTATATCTAAGGGTTAAGTCATGGCAGGACAGCTCGGACAGGTATTATGCTCCTCCTGTACTATGTGGGAAGTCAGGGCGCTTCTGGTGTCCGTGACGACTAAGTGTGCGGGAAGTGCATCTGGCTGTAGCTCCTGACAGACCGCTTTACGGCACTAGAGCTGAGGGTGGATTCACTCTGGAGCATCCACGATGCTGAGAATGACGTAAATAGCACATTTAGCGAGTTGATCTTACCGCAGGTAAAGGGTACACAGCTAGGGAATGGATAACCAACAGGAAGAGCAGTGCAAGGAAGGTAGTGCAGGGGTCCCTTGCGGTCATCCCGCTGCAAAACAGATACACCGCTTTGGGTACTGTTGAGGGGGATGACTCATCAGGGGAGGGCAGCAGCATCCAAGTTCATGGCATCATGGGTGGCTCTGCTGCACAGGAGGACAGGAAAAAGAGTGGGAGAGCTATAGTGATAGGGGATTCAATTGTAAGGGGAATAGATAGGCGTTTCTGCGGCTGCAACTGAGACTCCAGGATGGTATGTTGCCTCCCTGGTGCAAGGGTCAAGATGTCTCGGAGCGGATGCAAGACATTCTGAAAAGGGAGGGTGAACAGCCAGTTGTCATGGTGCATATAGGTAGCAACGATATAGGTAAAAAATGGGATGAGGTCCTACGAGATGAATTTAGGGAGCTAGGAGCTAAATTAAAAAATAGGCCCTCAAAAGTAATAATCTCAGGATTGCTACCAGTGCCACGTACTAGTCAGAGTAGGAATTGCAGGATAGCTCAGATGAATACGTGGCTTGAGGAGTGGTGCACAAGGGAGGGATTCAAATTTCTGGGACATTGGAACCGGTTCTGGGGGAGGTGGGACCAGTACAAAGCGGACCGTCTGCACCTGGGCAGGACCAGAACCAATGTCCTAGGGGGAGTGTTTGCTAGTGCTGTTGGGGAGGAGTTAAACTAATATGGCAGGGGGATAGGAACCTGTGCAAGGAGACAGAGGAAAGTAGAATGGGGGCAGAAGCAAAAGATAGAAAGAAGAAAAATAAAAGTGGAGGGCAGAGAAACTTAAAGCAAAAAGCAAAAAGGGCCACATTACACCAAAATTCTAAAGGGGCAAAGTATGTTAGAAAGACAAGCCTGAAGGCTCTGTGCCTCAATGTGAGGAGTATTCGGAATAAGTTGGATGAATTAACTGCGCAGATAGCAGTTAACGGGTATGATGTAGTTGGCATCACGGAGACATGGCTCCAGGGTGACCAAGGCTGGGAACTCAACATCCAGGGGTATTCAACATTTAGGAAGGATAGACAGAAAGGAAAAGGAGGCGGAGTGGCATTGCTGGTTAAAGAGAAAATTAATGCAATAGTAAGAAAGGACATTAGCCTGGATGGTGTGGAATCGGTATGGGTGGAGCTACTGAATACCAAGGGGCAGAAAATGCTTGTGGGAGTTGTGTACAGATCACCAAACAGTAGTAGTAAGGTTGGGGACAGCATCAAACAAAAAATTAGAGATGCATGCAATAAAGGTACAGCAGTTATCATGGGTGACTTTAATCTACATATTGATTGGTCTAACCAAATTGGTAGCAATGCGGTGGAGGAGGATTTCCTGGAGTGTCGTAGGGATGGTTTTCTGGACCAATATGTCGAGAAACCAACTAGGAAGCTGGCCTTCCTAGACTGGGTGATGTGTAATAAGAAAGGACTAATTAGCAATCTTGTTGTGCAAGGCCCCTTGGGGAAGGGTGACCATAACATTGTAGAATTCCTTATTAAGATGGAGAGTATATAGTCCTTACACAATACCACAAGTCCACACGAGGCACATTCTATGGACAAGGTTACTCTATGACCTGAACCTTTATTCACAGGACCAAGAAGTGATGACCCTGCGTGGGACCTCCCTTTTTATATACCTGGATGACCAGGTGAGGAGTGTCTCCCACAAGTTCACCCCCTGTGGTCAAGTTGTGCATTTCTCAAGTATATACAGTATTGCAGTGTTGTTGCATGAAGGTTACATACATGACATCACCTCCCCCTCAACATCTTATTGGGATCACAGGTTAAGTCTTTCGGGTGGTCTGCGCTCCCTCGTGGAGCGCCACAGTTGGGGCTTTGGCTGTTGAGCCTTGGCCTGCGTGTCTGTCCCCTGTGGTGATTCCGGCCTGTCCGGACTGACTGCAGGGATTGTGCATGCTGCTGAATGTTCTTGTTGCTCATTCACTGGCGGTGGTGTGAATACCATCTCATGATCTTCCTCAGGTTCCTCAGTGTCCATGCTGAAACTTTTTTTTACTTGGTCCAGATGCTTGCGGCATATCTGCCCATTGTTAAGTTTGACCACGATGACCCTATTCCCCTCTTTGTCTATTACAGTACATTCAAGCCATTTGGGCCCCAAAGCATGATTGAGAACAAATACGGGGTCACCAATTTCTATAAATCTCCCCCTTGAATTTCGGTCATGGTACTCATTTTGGGACTGGCGCTTGCCCTCAACAATGTCGGACAAGACAGGATGAATGAGGGACAGCCGAGTTTTGAGTGTACGTTTCATAAGGAGCTCCGTGGATGGGACCGCCGTGAGCGAGTGCGGTCGGGACCTATAGGCCAGCAGGAGGTGCGATAGGCGGCATTGAAGAGAGGGACCTTTAATCCTGAGCATACCTTGTTTTATGATTTGGACCGCATGTTCCACCTGGCCACTGGAGGCCGGCTTGAACGGTGCTGTCCTGACATGGTTGATGCCATTACCCGACATGAACTCCCGGAATTCATAGCTAGTGAACCATGGGCCATTATCGCTAACAAGGATGTCCAGCAAACCTTGGGTTGCAAAGACCGCACGTAGACTCTCCACAGTGGTGGATGTCGTGTATGAATTCAAAATGATGCACTCGATCCATTTCGAGTACGCATCAACCACGATGAGAAACATTTTCCCCATGAACAAACCCATGTAGTCTACGTGAATGCGTGACCATGGCCTGGTGGGCCAGGGTCACGGGCTGAGCAGGGCCTCCCTGGGGGCATTTCCCAGCTGAGCACACGTCGTGTACCTGCGAACAGTGTTCCAGGTCTGAATCAATTCCCAGCCACCAAACGTGTGACCAGGCAATGGCCTTCATCAGCACGATGCCTGGGTGCTCGCTGTGGAGTTCCCTGATGAAAGCTTCCATGCCCCTCTGGGGCATGACTACCCGGCTGCCCCATAGTAGGCAGTCGGCTTGGATGGAGAGCTCATCCAACCGCCTGTGAAACGGTCTGACCTCCTCAGGGCATGCTCCGTGTGCGGGCGCCCAATCCCCAGTCAGGAGACATTTCTTAATCAAAGATAGGAGGGGATCTCTGTTGGTCCAGATTTTGATCTGGCGGGCTGTGATGGGGGAACCTGCGCTGTCAAAGGCATCAACGGCCATGACCATCTCAACGCTTTGCTCCGCTGCCCCCTCAGTGGTGGCCAGTGGAAGCCTGCTGAGCACGTCGGCTCAATTTTCAGAGCCCATCGCTGTATGCGAGCTGACGCATTGGCATTGACAGCCTTGCTGTCTGACAACAGGGATGTTAACGGCTTGTGGTCCATTTCTAATTCAAACCTCCTGACAAAAAGGTACTGGTGCATCTTTTTCACCCCATAGACACATGCGAGTGCTTCCTTCTCAACCATCCCATATCCCCATTCTGCTTGAGAGCACGACCTGGAGGCATAAGCCACAGGTCTGAGTTGCCCCTCAGCATTGCACTGCTGCAACACGCACCCAACCCCATAGGACGATGCATCACATGTCAGAACCAATTTCTTACAGGGGACGTACAGGGTCAACAACTTATTTGAGCAAAGTAGGTTACGCGCCCGATTGAAAGCCCGTTCTTGACAGTCCCCCCAAAACCAATCGCAGCCCTTACGCAGGAGCACGTGTAGCGGCTCCAAAAATGTGCTTAGGTTCGGCAGAAAGTTCCCGAAATGGTTCAAGAGTCCCAGAAATGAACGCAACTCCGATGTGTTGCAGGACCTGAGCGCTTGTCGAATCGCCTGTTTTGGATTTGGTAGGCCGAATCCCATCTGCAGCAACCCTCCTGCCCAGAAACTCGACTTCGGGAGCCAAAAACACACACTTAGGCTTCTTAAGTCGCAGGCCTACCCGGTCCACTCGGCGTAGCACCTCTTCCAGGTTGTGGAGGTGTTCCTCGGTGTCACAACCAGTGATGAGGATATCGTCCTGAAATACAATCGTTCCAGGAATGGATTTGAACAGGCTTTCCATGTTTCTTTGAAAAATCGCGGCCGCTGATCGAATGCTAAACGGGCACCTGTTGTAAACAAACAGTCCCTTGTGAGTGGGATGGTGGTCAATAGCTTAGATTCGTCGGCCAGTTCTTGGGTCATGCAGGCTGAAGTGAGGTCCCACTTGGTGAACAGCTTGCCGCCTGCCAGCGTGACGAAAAGATCCTCCGCTCTCGGAAGCGGGTATTGGTCTTGTAGGGACACCCGGTTGATAGTGGCCTTGTAGTCGCCACAGATCCTGACCGAGCCTTCCGCTTTTAGGACGGGAAGAATGGGGCTCGCCCAGTCGCTGAATTCAACGGGCGAGATGATGCCCTTTCTCAGCAAACGGTCCAATTCGCTTTCAATTTTCTCCCGCATCACATACGGCACAGCTCTGGCTTTGTGGTGCACTGGTCTGGCGTCCGGGGTGATGCGAATCACTACTTTGGTACCTTTGAACGTCCCGACGCCAGGTGGAATAGCGACTCAAATTGCTGTAGGACCTGTGAGCATGAACTTCGCTCCACAGATGACACTGCGTGCACATCCCCCCATTTCCAGTTCATCTCAGCTAACCAGCTCCTCCCCAACAGTGCGGGACCATTGCCCGGGACAATCCAGAGCGGCAGCCTGTTCACTGATCCATTGTGTGTGACAGCCAACATTGCACTGTCTAGCACTGGAATGATTGATTTGGTGTACGTCCATTATTGAGTCTCAATGCGTTCTAGTTTGGGTCTGCTGGCTTTGAGTGGCCATAGCTTTTTGAATTGTTGAGCGCTCATGAGCAACTGGCTGGCCCCCGTGTCCAGCTCCATGCATACCGGGATGCCATTTAATAGGACCTTCATCATCATAGGTGGCGTTTTGGTATATGAGCTGTGAACGTTCGCCACATGAACTCGCTGAACTTCAGCGTCCATTGATTTGCCCCATGTGTCATCCTGCCTCGCAGACCCCTCTTCTGGTCCCTCCACCTCGTAAATTAGCCTGGTCGCAGGCTTCCTGCACATTCTCGCTCAATGGCCAGTGAGGTTACAATTTCTGCAGGCAAACTGTTGAAACCTGCAAGTCCTAGCAGCATGTTTGCCCCCACACCTCCAGCATGAACTGAGATTCCCATTGGTGTGAACAAAAGAGCTGTTGCAAGGCATTCCTCGCTGATTGTCCCTTTGACTGCTCTTGATCACCCTGTTAGTGGGTGTCAATGGCCCCATCCCAGAACGCATTGTCCACTAGGATGGCGTAAATGTCCGTTCAGCCTGCCATTGTCTGTGTTGAAAGCCTGTTCTGGGGTCTATTGCTGCCTGGGGTGTGTCGAACTGCCTTTGCCTGCCTGCTGGGTTCTGAGTCATGTTTATGATGTTGACCCCCTGGAGGTAGAGTTGCGTGCATATATTATCTTGGTTTCCTCCTCCCCCGCCATAAAAGTCTGAGCCAGCAACGCCGCCGCTTCCAAGGTCAATCCTTGGTCTCTATTAACTTTCTGAAAATCCCGGCATGACCGATGGCCTCAATAAAGAAATCCCTGAGCATCTCCCCCCTGCAGGCATCTGTGAACTTAGAGGCTGGCCAAGCGCCGGAGGTCCGCAACGAATTCCGGTATGCTCAGTCCTTCCCGACATCGGTGGGTACAAAATCTGTGTCGGGCCATGTGTATGCTGCTCGCCGGTTTGAGGTGCCCACCGATTAGTTTGCTGAGCTCTTCAAAGGTTTTGTCCGCCGGCTTCTTGGGTGCTAGCAGGTCTTTCATGAGCGTGTAAGTCTTAGGTCCACAGCTGGTCAGTAGATGAGCCCTTCGCTATTTGGCCTCTGCATCTCCCAGCTAGTCCTTCGTGACAAAGCTCTGCTGAAGCCTCTCAACGAAATCGTCCCAGTCTTCAACACAGTACCGTTCCTCTGTGCTACCGGTGGCCATTCTCGTGGGTCGTTAATTCCCGTTTCTCGTCACCACTGTAAAGTCCTTACACAATACCACAAGTCCACACGAGGCACATTCTATGGACAAGGTCACTCTATGACCTGAACCTTTATTCACAGAACCAAGAAGTGATGACCCTGCGTGGGACCTCCCTTTTTATATACCTGGATGACCAGGTGAGGAGTATCTTCCACAAGTTCACCCCCTGTGGTCAAGGTGTGCATTTCTCAAGTATATACAGTATTGCAGTGTTGTTACATGAAGGTTACATACATGACAGAGAGTAACACAGTTAATTCAGAAACTAGGGTCCTACACTTAAGGAAAGGTAACTTCAATGGTTTGAGGCATGAATTGGCTAGAATAGACTGGCAAATGATACTTAAAGGGTTGACAGTGGATAGGCAATGGCAAACATTTAAACATCCATGGATGAACTTCAGCAATTGTACATCCCTGTCTGGAGCAAAAATAAAACAAGGAAGGTGGCTCAACCATGGCTAACAAGGGAAATTAAGGATAGTGTTAAATCCAAGGAAGAGGCATATAAATTGGCCAGAAAAAGCAGCAAACCTGAGGACTGGGAGAAATTTAGAATTCAGCAAAGGAGGACAAAAGGTTTAATTAAGAGGGGAAAAATAGAGTACGAGAAGAAGCTTGCTGGGAACATAAAAACTGACTGCAAAAGCTTCTATAGATATGTGGAGAGAAAAAGATGAGTGAAGACAAACATAGTCGGATTCAGGTGAATTTATAATGGGGAACAAAGAAATGGCAGACCAATTGAACAAATACTTTGGTTCTGTCTTCACGAAGGAAGACACAAATAAGCTTCCGAAAGTACTCGGGGACCGAGGGTCTAGTGAGAAGGAGGAACTGAAGGATATCCTTATTAGGCGGGAAATTGTGTTGGGGAAATTGATGGGATTGAAGGCCGATAAATCCCCGGGGCCTGATCGCCTGCATCCCAGAGTACTTAAGGAAGTCGCCCTAGAAATAGTGGATGCATTGGTGATCATTTTCCAACACTCTACCGACTCTGGATCAGTTCCTATGGACTGGAGGGTAGCTAATGTAACACCACTTTTTAAAAAGGGAGGGAGAGAGAAAGCGGGTAATTATAGACCGGTCAGCATGACATCAGTAGTGGGTATAATGTTGGAATCAATTATTAAGGATGAAATAGCAGCGCATTTGGAAAGCATTGACAGGATCGGTCCAAGTTAGCATGGATTTATGAAGGGGAAGTCATGCTTGACAAATCTTCTGGAATTTTTTGAGGAAGTAACTAGTAGAGTGGACAAGGAAGAACCAGTGGATGTGGTGTATTTGGACTTTCAAAAGGCTTTTGACAAGGTACCACATAAGATATTGGTGTGCAAAATCAAAGCACATGGTCTTGGAGGTAATACACTGACATGGATAGAGAACTGGTTGGCAAACAGGAAGCAGAGAGTCGGGATAAACGGGTCCTTTTCAGAATGGCAGGCAGTGACTAGTGGAGTGCCGCAGGGCTCAGTACTGGGACCCCAGTTCTTTATAATATACATCAATGATTTGGATGAAGGAATTGAGTGTAATATCTCCAAGTTTGCAGATGACACTAAACTGGATGGCGGTGTGAGCTGTGAGGGGGATGCTAGGAGGCTGCAGGGTGACTTGGACAGGTTACGTGAGTGGGCAAATACATGGCAGATGCAGTATAATGTGGATAAATGTGAGGTTAGCCACTTTGGGAGCAAAAACGCGAAGACAGAATATTATCTGAATGTCGGCAGATTAGGAAAAGGGGATGTGCAACGAGACCTGGGTGTCATGGTTCATCAGTCACTGAAAGTGGGCATGCAGGTACAGCAGGCGGTGAAGAAGGCAAATGGTATGTTGGCCTTCATAGCTAGGGGATTTGAGTATAGGAGCAGGGAGGTCTTACGGCAGTTGTACAGGGCCTTAGTGAGGCCTCACCTGGAATATTTTGTACAGTTTTGGTCTCCTAATCTGAGGAAGGACGTTCTTGCTATTGAGGGAGTGTAGCGAAGGTTCACCAGACTGATTCCAGGGATGGCTGGAATGTCATATGAGGAGAGACTGGATCAACTGGACCTTTATTCACTGGAGTTTAGAAGGATGAGAGGGGATCTCATAGAAACGTATAAGATTCTGACGGGACTGGACAGGTTAGATGCGGGAAGAATGTTCCCAATGTTGGGGAAGTCCAGAACCAGGGGACATAGTCTTAGGATAAGGGGTAGGCCATTTAGGACTAAGATGAGGAGAAACTTCTTCACTCAGAGAGGTGTTAACCTAAGGAATTCCCTGCCGCAGAGAGTTGTTGATGCCAGTTCATAGGATATATTCAAGAGGGAGTTAGTTATGGTCCTTACGGCTAAGGGGATCAAGGGGTATGGAGAGAAAGTAGGAAAGGTGTACTGAGGGAATGATCAGCCATGATCTTATTGAATGGCGGTGTAGGCTCAAAGGGCCGAATGGCCTACTCCTGCACCTATTTTCTTTGTTTCTATGGTATTAACTGGACAGAAGAGGTAGGTAAAGGGGATAAGGGAATGGAGGTCCTACAATATGTACAGGACTCCTTTCTAACCCAATATTTAAAAAGCCCAACAAGGGAGAATTCGCTATTGGATTGAATAATGGGGAATGAGCCAGAGCAGATAAGAGAAGTAAAAGTAGGGGAACATCTAGGCAATAGTGATCATAATATAATGAGCAGGACTAAGGCACAGTTGATATTTGTAGGCTGACAATTCATCCCCATTTTCCGGAGGCAAACAATGTGTCCCCAGGCAAACAATGTCCCCGGAAGGGTCTCTGGTTGAGGAAACTCATCCCCGAATAGAGCTATATTCATTTGTCTGCTGGTTGGCAAGAGTTGTATTTTAGCTTTATTTTTGGATAAACTGGAAAAATTCGATCTTTGTTTTTTTAAACACAAATGTACAGAAACCCCGGAGGAGAGATTCTTGTCCCATGTCTGGCCAGTTTAAGCTCAAGAACAGATTCCAGGAGCCCACTGAATGGAGGAGACGATGACGGCCCCGCCTTTCCACAATGCAACGCGGTTGACAAAAGACCCCATCGATAGCTCGGGCCGCACTACACTCTGGGGAATTGAGTCACCGGAGAAGCTGAGGGCACAGTGAGAGCTGTAAGTGAGTGGATTTACTTTACCTCAGAGATCAACATGGTGCGTGTCTTTTTTAAATAAGGCAAGCTCTACATTCTCCCACCAGGAAGAGGTTTCTGAAACCTTCTGAGACAGAGGGTGTTTCAAACCTTATATGGAAAATTTCAGTTTGTTTGGACAGATTTAAAATTGAGAAATTAAAAGTTAGGATATTCGGGGACGAGTTAGATGGTACAGCACTATTGCCAGAACATACACAAGATTTGATATTCAGTGTATGTAAAGTGAAAATGGTGTTGACAAAAAAGTGTAATTGCTGCTTTAATGACCAGCTTCAAAAGGATTTTGCATATTTACGACCAATTGGAAAAGAAGCAACTGTATTATATTCAATATGCCAGTGATTATGCCAGTCAGTATTTTCCATTTCGAGTGGAGACAGGACATTTATAAAAGTACATAAAGGTACCACTAAACATAAAGCTGCTAGTTCAAGTACTGTTACTGATTTTTTTTGCAAGTTGAGCCAACGCAGAGTGAGCAAGCAGGAATATTTGCATATCACACCATTAGACATAATCACAGTTTCAGGTCAATAGTCTGTACTTCCAATTTAAATAAAAATGTCACCCACCCAAAATTCTTATGAGCGCAGACAACGCTTGAAGCAACAGTTGCAAATGTTTTTTCTCCATGGGCAAATGATGAACTAATTGAAGACCTAAAAGATGTTCAATATTTGTCACTGTCTTTTGATGCATTGAATAATGGATATGTAAAATTGCTTCCTGTCTTGTTTCACTATTTCAAGGCTTGTAAAGGCAGTTCATGTGTGCAAACTAAACTTATGGATGTTGTTGAACTTAACGGAGACGTCAGAACTTTTTGCAACGGAGATAATAAATAAAGTTGTGGCATTGTCAGCAGATAACACAAACAAAAACTTTGGCAGCCTGCACAGACATGGAAGAGAAAATGTGCACAACAAAGTAAAGACAAGCTTAAAAAGGGAAGTGATAGGCCCTGGATGCCTTGCTCACATCATGCATTAATATGCCCAATCTGCAAGGGATGCAATCCCAGTAGATGTTGAGAATATTCTAATTGAAATTTTGGATATTTTTATATGTTCATTAGTTGCATGAATAGATTTTGTGAGTATATGGGACAAGATTATCTGAATATATTAGGATACAGTAATGTCAGGCTGTCAATGTTTCCTGCTTTAGAGAGGATCCTTCAACTTTGAGTCATTGAAGTCAATTTTGTCAGAGGAAAAGTGCTCAGCAGGTCTTCATAAAATGTAACAAAATCTGGCTTGCTTTTATCCATGCAAACATGCAACCTTTTCATGACATAAGCATTTCGCTTAAGGGCGATGATCGCTGTGCAGTCGAATGGATCGACTGGGCCTGTATTCACTGGAGTTTAGAAGGATGAGAGGGGATCTCATAGAAACATATAAAATTCTGACGGGACTGGACAGGTTAGATGCAGGAAGAATGTTCCCGATGTGGGGGAAGTCCAGAACCAGGGGACACAGTCTAAGGATAAAGGGTAAGCCATTTAAGACTGATGAGGAGAAACTTCTTCACTCAGAGAGTTGTTAACCTGTGGAATTCCCTGCCGCAGAGAGTTGTTGATGCCAGTTCATTGGATATATTCAAGAGGGAGTTAGATATGGCCTTTACGGCTAAAGGGATCAAGGGGTATGGAGAGAAAGCAGGAAAGGGGTACTGAAGTGAATGATCAGCCATGATCTTATTGAATGGTGGTGCAGGCTCGAAGGGCCAAATGGCCTACTCCTGCACCTATTTTCTATGTTTCTATGTTTCTTTGAGTCAGACGATATCTTAAACAATATCAAAAAGAAGCTGGTCAAAGTCAAAATTACCTCCAGTCTCCTTCCAACTAATCTATCAAATTGCTTCAGAATTGTAATCACTTCTATCAAATCACCACTTAATCTCTGTTCCAATGAAAATAGCCACAATTTTTCAAGCTTTTCTTCACATTTGTATTTCCTTATAGCAGACTAATCTGCACTATACCCTCTCTATTCCCTCAACATCCTTCCTATCGCGTGGAAACCAAAACTGCTCCCAATACTCCAACTAAGAAAGACACATCAACAAATGAGTTTGGTAGGTGAAGGTACAGATTATTTATCCCTAGAAATTTCATAGATTGTTTTGGCTGGATGGAAATGCTGTGTTTTTCCACCCTCTGAATCGTTTAATAGTTGGGGCAGGTTCTCCGCATTTGCAACAATTCAATAGATGCTCCGGCTTCACTGAGGAGGCAAGAATTGAGCAGCACCCAGCCACTCTGCGGACGCACTCAAAGCCCAAATCTGGCCGTAGAAGGCAAGTTAAAACTTTTAGACAACAGCCTCAAGGAGGACCATCTAGAGTTCATGGTGATGAAGGTCAAAAGCCACCTTGAAATTAATGGGCTGAATGGCCGGCTCCCGCTCCTAGTTCTTATGTTGATCTCAAGAGCCTCTCAGTAAGACTCAGCTACCTCTCCTCTTATCATGGACACACCATCGAAAAGATTAATTAGAAGAGAATAACATGCACACACTGATAGAATAGAAAAGCAGCAAGAAAACAACTATTAGGTTCAGGGATATTTATTTGGATTTGGAAGAATAATGAAGAATAATGAATTTAGCACATGGTATTTTGTGTTAGGAACTTTCATCTGGTATAAGTGTTGAACTGGACGGAGGACTGATGTCACTGGGACAGAGGTTCTTTATTCTGGGATTGTAGTTACTATTACAGAAATTTGTGGGTCAAATGGTCAGATGGTGGGAGGAATATGGTGCAGTAACAGACCAAGGTCTGTCAGGAAATATATTCATTAACTAATGTGGATCCAGCTGCTTGCAAGATGGAACCAACTTATCCTTTTCCAGTTCCTCAGGTTCTTCCCCTCTTGAAGAGTCTGGCAGCTGCTCCTCCTGATTCTTGCCTTAATCAACAGCCAAATAGAGCAGCATGCAGTACTCAGTGATGATGCTGGACACTTTGGCCGGTTGATATAGCAGGATACTCTAATTTATCCTGGCACCACAACTGTCTTTTCAGCATGCCTATCATGTGCTCTATGATGGATTTAGTGAAAGCATGGACTTCATTGTACTTTCTCTTGTGCTGCAGTATAAGGAACGGCACAGGGAGGTCATGAGCCAGGGCAACTGTGTGTATGATCAGCCTCCCAGGAACCAGTCTTTCACTCGGTGAGTATCTGCAAACAGCGGGGTTACTGTTAACTACCTGGGAACAAAGGCATAGTTTGTGCTGCCAGGGCATCCTGCAAGGTGTTATGGTGATGGTCACACACAATCTACACATTGAGGGCCCAAGTTTCCACACGATAAAAAACGGGCGCCCCTCCGAGCAGAAAAAAAACGCGCTATTCTCGAGCGCTTTGCAGCTCCTTGTCTGTTTGGCGTGGCGCCCAGGGGGGCGGAGCCTACACTCACGCCGATTTTGTAAGTGGGAGGGGGCGGGTACTATTTAAATTAGTTTTTTTCCTGCCGGCAACGCTGCGCGTGCGCGTTGGAGCGTTCGCGCATGCTCAGTGTGAAAAAAAACATTGGCACTCGGCCATTTTTGTAGTTCTTTGTAGCTGTTTAATTTTTGAACTTTTTTCAATAAAATCACATTGCCATCAGCACATCAGCACTGAGGCTACCCTTCTCACTGTCTCCTTCCCCTCCCCACCCTCCGCGGCAACAAACGGCTGTCTCCTTGCCCTCCCTCCCCTCCACAACAACAACCCGCTGTCTCCTTCCCCTCCCTCCCCTCCACAACAACAAACCGCTTTCTGCTCCCCCCCCCCCCCGCTCAGCGGCACGAACAGCTTTCTCCCCCCGCCACCCCCCGCTCAGCGGCACGAACGGCTTTCTCCCCCCGCCACCCTCCCGCTCAGCGGCACGAACGGCTTTCTCCCCCCGCCACCCCCCCGCTCAGCGGCACGAACAGCTTTCTCCCCCCGCCACCCCCCGCTCAGCGGCACGAACAGCTTTCTCCCCCCGCCACCCCCCCAACGGCAGGAACGGCTTTCTCCCCCCCCCCCAGCGACACGAACGGCTTTCTCCGCCCCCCCCCCACTCCCGCTCAGCGGCACGAACGGCTGCAGAATTCTCCCTGGTTGAAGCACTTTCACACAGGTAGGAAGATGGTTTATTTAATCTTTTCTTTGCTTATAAATGTTTATTCAGGTTGGATTTATTTGTATAATATTTGTAGAAGTATAAATAAGGATTTATTGTAGAATTTAATGAGTTCCCTTCCCCCCCCCCCCCTCGTTCTGGACGCCTAATTTGTAACCTGCGCCTGATTTTTTAATGTGTAGAACAGGTTTTTTCAGTTCTACAAAAATCTTCACTGGCGCCATTCTACTTTAGTTTGGAGTACGTTTTCACTGTGGAAACTTTCAAATCAGGCGTCAGTGGCCGGACACGCCCCCTTTTGAAGAAAAACTTCTGTTCCAAAGTAGAACTGTTCTACCTGACTCGAACCTGACTCGAACTGCAGAAAAAAAAATGTGGAGAATTGCGATTTCTAAGATAGTCCTAAAAATCAGGCGCAAATCATGTGGAAACTTGGGCCCTGAGAGTGTACAACCCCTTCCTATTCATACAGTTGCCACTCCTCTGAAAAAGAACATAAAAGCCTAGATCCATGTCATTGATCACTCCCTGGAACTTAGGGAACCCAACCAGCCAAATTACTGGTTCTTGGCCTAGGTTTTGGGTTCTGATAAGTGAGAGGGCAGATCAAATGACTCCCTGCAGATCCTGAAAGCCCTGAGAAGGTGCCTCCTGTTCCCAGACCCCAAGTGTCTGAAGGCTGGAATGGAGAGCTCTCTCCAAGCCAGGGCCTCCAGGGTTACTGCCTCCTCCTTGCAAGCTGATGTTGGGGGAGGGGAATGGGGTGGGGGGGGTGGTGGAGGATGGTCACATTCTGAAATGAAGCTGCACAATTCTATTGATCTCTTAGAGGAAAAAGTTTCCCAGCGATGCTGCATATGAAGCCAGTGAACGGAATCAAGACCCGTGTCATCTGCCTCACGTTCTGGGGGAGCACCTTTAGTAGCTCCACGTGTTTATCCAATATCCTCCTTTTCATTATAAGACCCATGAGATCAGAGTCCAGTGCCTCCACAGACAAGGGAAGGCAACTCCACAGACTCCACTGTAGCCAAATCCTTATCCTAATCCTCCAGCTGCCTCGTGCTCAAGTTACAAGATCCTCATCCCCACTAGCTAGATGTCCCAGGTGAAAATCTCTGAGCTGGTGATGGGAGAAAGAAGACAGATGACAAAGGTGATGTAATGACTTACCTCATCCAGTACATCATTGATTAGTTTTAATGCCAATGGATCGGTGTCATCAATGCCAGGTGTTTCTAGAAACTCTTTCCCAATCAAAATCTTGCATGGAGCATAAACCTCAACGGTTTTCAATGCTGCTATTTTCATATTCTGCAGAGTTCTCTCTTTATTAGGTGTTTTCTGCATGGTTATGTATTCCTGCAGTTTTTCCTGTATGAGCAATTTCAAATGGGTCATTTTAATAATTGAAATTCAAAAGACATTTCCAACACACAAGTGCCAGGTAATGACCATCTCCAACAAGCGAGAGTCTAACCACCTCCCCTTGACATTCAACTGCATTACCATTGCTGAATCCACCACTATCAACATCCTGAAAGTCACCATTGACCAGAAACTTAACTGGACCAGCCACCTAAATACTGTGGCTACAAGAGCAGATCAGAGGCTGGGATTCACCTCCTGACTCCCCAAAGCCTTTCCACCTTCTACAAGGCACAAGTCAGGAGTGTGATGGAATACTCTCCACTTGCCTGGATGAGTGCAGCTCCAACAACACTCAAGAAGCTCAACACCATCCAGGACAAAGCAACTTGCTTTATTGGCACCCCATCCACCATCTTAAACATTCATTCCCTCCACCATTGGTGCACCGTGGCTACAGTGTGTATCATCTATAAGATGCAATGCAGCAACTCGCCAAGTCTTTTTCGACAGCACCTCCCAAACCCATAACCTCTACCACCTTGAAGGAGATGGGAAGCAGGCGCATGGGAAAACCATCACTTCCAAGTTCCTCCCCAAATCACACACCATCCTGACTTGGAAATATATCGCCGTTCCTTCATTGTCACGGGGTCAAAATCCTGGAACACTCTCCCTAACAGCACTGCCAGAGTACCTTTACCAAACGGACTGCTATGGTGGCTCACCACAACCTCCTCAAGGCCAATTAGGGATGTGAAATAAATTCTGGCCCACATCCCATGAACGGAAAAAAAAATTCGTACAATAGGCATTATGTCCAGACAGATCTGTCTAGTCTTCAGCTCTGACATTTCCCAATTAATTTTGTGTTATCATGGGGGAATTTTTCACGTCTCTGCTCCCAGTATGGAGCCTCACTAGATAAGAGCTTGGACCTACAGAGAATTAGACCTAGTGTTCTAGCCCAGCTCCCACCCTATCACCAGTCTAGTGAGGCTCCACAATGTGAATACTGCTGCGCAAAATTACTCCCCATATGGATTACTAACGTGAACATTTTTCCCCACGTTCCAATAATGGAGAAATCATTTCTACAAGTTCCAGTCAGTAACCTCCAGCAACGTGTTAGCTTCATGCAATTTTTAAAATATTCAACCCAAGGGCCTAATCTTTAACCTTAAGACATCCTGCCCTTTTCTCAAATTCTGTCACAGTATTCCAGTAGAAGAAAAATAAAAATAACATTTGAGCATATTTTATATTGGCATTGGCTAAATGTGACAAACCATACCCTAATAAATATGCGATCCTTCATTACATCTTCTCCATCGCCCATATAACACTCTGAAGTTCCAGCCAAGTCCTTTACACCTTGATGAAGTTGAATGCGCCCTGGATTTTCAATGTTCTGCAATATATTCTTCAAACAACACAAGTTAAATCAGACTTCCAAAATGGCTGAATCTATATTTAAATCAAAAATAACCAAGGTATTTTTAAAACTCGCTACCTGATCAAAAGTGCAATCTGAGAAGTAAGTAGTGAGAAGACAGAATAGCTTCTCTAATGCTTCACGAGAAGTGTTTCTTCGGTCTTCTACCACACCCATGTCATCATTAGTACCTGTCAGTTAAACGAAAAACGTATGATCATTAATGGTCGTGAATAGAGTTACAGACTGGACTATTTACCCAAATAGAGTTCACTTAAATATCCCAGAAATGAAATGCAAGAACATCTGTGTCTGTTGAGTTTCATGTCTGCCAGGCATTTGGGCCAAATGGGACAGACACTAGGGGTAAAAAGTTGTTTCTGCACTTCAGCCCATGTCATAGGGGTTCAAATACATAATTCCCTGAATGTGTGAGTGTAGCTAGATATAGTACAAGTGTAAATGAGTAATAATGAATTAATACAAGATACTGAGTAGGCTAGAGTAGTGTGCAGTTTTGGGCACTCCATTATAGAAAGGACTCGTAGATCCACCAGGATGGGAAACTATAATTACGAGATATTTGGAACTATTTCTCGTGGAGCTAAGAAGCAGAAGAGGAGTTACAATTGAGGTTTTCCAAATTATGAAGGGCTTTAACAAAGTGGATAGGGAAATATTGGGGTGAATATTGTGACACCTTTCTAATTGAAGCCTATGTCGATGGCAAATGGTTAGCCCCATATTCCCGATATAGGACTGTAATAAGTGGACGACGTGCGTGGTGGGGACTGTACATTTAGTTGCTGTTCTCTTCTCCCCAATCTTCCCCTTTGCTTGCTTCAGCCCTAATAATGGCTCGCCTGTATTTTATTTTCCAATCCTATCAAACAGCTTACACCGAAATCATTAACCTGTTCTTTCTCTTTACAGATGTTGAAATACCAGTATTTGCAATTCTTCATTTAATTTGTACTTGAACAACTTCACCTTTAAACCTACACTTCCTACAAGTCACAACTGTTGCAAAGGGAACCCTTCTGAGTTCTACCTATGCTTGCCTACTCATAGAATATATGGAGCATTATAGCTCAAGTCCTGGGCCTAGAAATTCAGCACCTGTCATTTGGGAGCTACGGGTGACGAATTGGGACCAAAATGGCTTCTGGGCAGTGCGCACACATTTCTGGTGCGGGCCATGCAGAACGCTATCTTGCTGAGGATGGTAGGGCAGTCGTTAGGAGCCTGCTCTAGAAGTATTGTAAGTAGGAAGATCGTGGCGTCAATCAGCGTGCAACCTTGATTTGACGGCAGCCCTGCCATTTTTGTCATTATCGCTGGAGTTAATGCCTTGTGTTAACTTCGCACAGCTGAACATGAATTCAGCAGCAGGAAGGAACCCCACGCCCCCAACCGCCCCCCCCCCACCCCCCGCCGCCACCACAGTGCTATTTAAATGGATCATCAACAAATTTCAGGTAACTTGCTTTTTGATTTCTACTGGCACTGTGTAAGTTTATGGAAGTGTTTGGGGCTTCTAGAGTTATTTAAAGTTGGAGAGGTGAGAATGAGTGCTTTTGCAAGTGGAGAAGCCCTTGCTGCTAACTTCAAGGGTTCTTGTCACACCATTTGCTCCCAGTCATGGGTGCTCTAGTTGTTATCACCCTTGGCCTGCAGCATGATAGGGAGATGGAGCAGAGGCAGAAAAGAGGACAAGCTGCTCGCAAAGGGAGGAGAAGGAGGGAGAGAAGGGCTCTCAGAAGGAGACTTTACCAACTAGGGTCTTCCGAGAGCAATTCTCTTACTTCAACCTGAGCGAGTGTATGGGACATCTGCACTTTACGAAGAAGGTGCACACAGAACGCCGCCATTTCTTGCAACCAGACCTGCCGCTCACTCCATGGCAAGACAAGGTCTTCTTAGGCGGTCCCTCGTATCGAGGATGACTTGCTTCCACACCAAAAAGGGATGAGTTCACAGGTGTTTCAATGAAGGGCCTGACATTCCAGGTCCCGAAATACATATTGAAGGGTAGAAGATGCCTGTGCATGGATTTTTTTAATTTGCGATGGCCGTTGCACATCAGGAGAAGGGCGACTGGATTGAATGTCACCAAAATCAAGGTCGCTGAATGGAGCGGGAGCAGGTACAGCAGGAGAGGCGGCAAGGAGCAGAGGAGTGGCGCGGTCGGGGCGAAGGAGCGGCGAGAGATTGTAGAGCGACGTGATCGGGGCCCAGGAGAGGAGAGAGCTCAGGGGCAGCACAGGCCAGCCCACACTGCGATATGTGTGCGCACTGGGTCCGTGCAGGAGAGCTGGTCTCCAGTCGTCTTGGTTAATCGTTGCCACTGGAACAAGACCTAGCTCTGTCAAGCCCATGGTAAAAACACTGCTGCCACTGGCTGTAAAGGTGACCATGGCCTTGAGTTTCTTCACATCAGGATCCTTCCAGGTTAGAGCAGGCAATATCTGCAACATCTCACAGTTTGCCGTCCACTGCTGCACAAGAGAGATGACAGAAGCTCTTTATGCGAGGGGAGGGGACTTAATTAACCAGAAAGAAGCAAGTGGAGCATGCACGTGGCTTTGCCAGGATAGCGGACTACCCCATGGTGCAGGGCATCATCGCTTGAACGCACGTGGCTTTGCGGGCATCACATATAAAGGCTGAGATAGAAACATAGAAAATAGGTGCAGGAGTAGGCCATTCGGCCCTTCGAGCCTGCACCGCCATTCAATATGATCATGGCTGATCATGCAACTTCAGTACCCCTTTCCTGCTTTCTCTCCATACCCCTTGAGCCCTTTAGCTGTAAGGGCCACATCTAACTCCTTTTGAATATATCTAATGAACTGGCCTCAACAACTTTCTGCGGTAGAGAATTCCATAGGTTCACTATTCTCTGAGTGAAGAAGTTTCTCCTCATCTCGGTCCTAAATGGCTTACCCCTTATCCTTAGACTGTGGCCCCTGGTTCTGGATTTCCCCAACATCGGGAACATTTTTCCCAGCATCTAACCTGTCCAATCCCATCAGAATTTTATATGTTTCTATGAGATTCCCTCTCATTCATCTAAATTCCAGTGAATATAAGCCTAGTCGATCCAGTCTTTCTTCATATGTCAGTCCTGCCATCCCGAGAATCAGTCTGGTGAACCTTTGCTGCACTCCCTCAATAGCAAGAATGTCCTTCCTCAGATTAGGATACCAAAACTGTACACAATATTCAAGGTGTGGCCTCACCTCTACAACTGCAGCAAGATCTCCCTGCTCCTATACTCAAATCCTCTCACTATGAAGGCCAACATGCCATTTGCCTTCTTCACCGCCTGCTGTACCTGCATGCCAACTTTCAATGACTGATGTACCATGAAATCCAGGTCCTGTTGCACCTCCCCTTTTACTAATCTGACACCATTCAGATAATATTCTGCATCCCTGTTTTTACCACGAAAGTAGATAACCTCACATTTATCCACATTATACTGCAATTGCCCACTCACATAACCTGTCCAAGTCATCCTGCAGCCTCTTAGCATCCTCCTCACAGCTCACACTGCCACACAGTTTAGTGTCATCTGCAAACGTGGAGATATTACATTCAATTCCTTTGTGCAAATCATTAATGTATATTGTAAATAGAAACATAGAAAATAGGTGCAGGTGTAGGACATTCGGCCATTCGAGCTTGCACCGCCATTCAATGAGTTCATGGCTGAACATGCAACTTCAGTACCCAATTCCTGCTTTCTCGCCATACCCCTTGATCCCCCTAGTAGTAAGGACTACATCTAACTCCTTTTTGAAAATATTTAGTGAATTGGCCTCAACAACTTTCTGTGGTAGAGAATTCCACAGGTTCACCACTCTCTGGGTGAAGAAGTTTCTCCTCATCTCGGTCCTAAATGGCTTACCCCTTATCCTTAGACTGTGACCCCTGGTTCTGGACTTCCCCAACATTGGGAACATTCTTCCTGCATCTAACCTGTCTAAACCCGTCAGAATTTTAAACGTTTCTATGAGATCCCCTCTCATTCTTCTGAACTCCAGTGAATACAAGCCCAGTTGATCCAATCTTTCTTGATATGTCAGTCCCGCCATCCCGGGAATCAGTCTGGTGAACCTTCGCTGCACTCCCTCAATAGCAAGAATGTCCTTCCTCAAGTTAGGAGACCAAAACTGTACACAATACTCCAGGTGTGGCCTCACCAAGGCCCTGTACAACTGTAGCAACACCTCCCTGCCCCTGTACTCAAATCCCCTTGCTATGAAGGCCAACGTGCTATTTGCTTTCTTAACTGCCTGCTGTACATGCATGCCAACCTTCAATGACTGATGTACCATGACACCCAGGTCTCGTTGCACCTCCCCTTTTCCTAATCTGTCACCATTCAGATAATAGCCTGTCTCTCTGTTTTTACCACCAAAGTGGATAACCTCACATTTATCCACATTATACTTCATCTGCCATGCATTTGCCCACTCACCTAACCTATCCAAGTCACTCTGCAGCCTCATAGCATCCTCCTCGCAGCTCACACTGCCACCCAACTTAGTGTCATCCGCAAATTTGGAGATACTACATTTAATCCCCTCGTCTAAATCATTAATGTACAATGTAAACAGCTGGGGCCCCAGCACAGAACCTTGCAGTACCCCACTAGTCACTGCCTGCCATTCTGAAAAGTACCCATTTACTCCTACTCTTTGCTTCCTGTCTGCCAATCAGTTCTCTATCCACATCTATACATTACCCCCAATAGTTTTGCACACTAATCTCTTGTGTGGGACCTTGTCAAAAGCCTTTAGAAAGTCCAAATACACCACATCACTGGTTCTCTCTTGTCCAGTCTACTAGTTACAACCTCAAAAAATTCTAGAAGATTTGTCAAGCGTGATTTTCCTTTCATAAATCCATGCTGACTTGGACCGATCCTGTCACTGCTTTCCAAATGCGCTGCTATTACGTCTTTAATAATTGATTGCAACATTTTCCCCACTACCGATGTCAGGCTAACCAGTCTATAATTCCTTGTTTTCTTTCTCCCTCCTTTTTTAAAAAGTTGGGTTACATTAGCTACCCTACAATCCATAGGAACTGATTCAGAGTCTATAGAATGTTGGAAAATGACCACCAATACATCCACTATTTCTAGTGCCACTTCATTAAATACTCTGGGATGCAGACTATCAGGCCCTGGGGATTTATCAGCCTTCAATCCCATCAATTTCCCTAACACCATTTACTGACTAATAAGGATATCCTTCAGTTCCTCCTTCTCGCGAGACCCTCGGTCCCCAGTATTTCCGGAAGGTTATTTATGTCTTTCTTAGTGAAGACAGAACCAAAGTTTTGTTCAATTGGTCTGCCATTTCTTTGTTCCTCATTATAAATTCACCTGATTCTGATTGCAAGGGACCTACATTTGTCTTCACTAATCTTTTTCTCTTCACATATCTATAGAAGCTTTCGTAGTCAGTTTTTATGTTCCCGGCAAGCTTGCTCTCATTCTCTCTTTTCCCCCTCCTAATTAAACCCTTTGTCCTCCTCTGCTGAAGTCTAAATTTCTCCTAGTCCTCAGGTTTGCTGCTTTTTCTCGACAATTTATATGCCTCTTCCTTGGATTTAACACTATCCCTAATTTCCCTTGCTAGCCACAGTTGAGCCACCTTTCCCGTTTTATTTTTACGCCAGACAGGGATGTACAATTGCTGAAGTTCATCCATGTGATCTTTAAAAGTCTGCCATTGCTTATCCACCGTCAGCCCTTTAAGTATCATTCGCCAGTCTATTCTATCCAATTCACGTCTCATACCATTGAAGTTACCTTTCTTTAAGTTCAGGACCATAGTCTCTGAATTAACTGTGTTACTCTCCATCTTAATGAAGAATTCTATCATCTGATGGTCACTCTTCCCCAAGGGGCCTCGCACAACAAGATTGCTAATTAATCCTCTCTCATTACACATCACTCAGTCTAGGATGGCCTGCTCTCTCGTTTGTTCCTCGACATATTGGTCTAGAAAACACTCCCTTATACACTCCAGGAAATCCTCCTCCACCGTGTTGCTACCAGTTTGGTTAGCCCAATCTATATGTAGATTAAAGTCACCCATGATAACTGCTGTACCTTTACTGCATGCATCCCTAATTTCCTGTTTGATGCCACCCCAACCTCACTACCACTGTTTGGTGGTCTGTACACAACTCCCATTAGCGTTTTCTGCCCACTGATGTTCCGCAGCTCTACCCATACAGATTCCACATCATCCAAGCTAATGTCCTTCCTTACTATTGCGTTAATCTCCTCTTTTACCAGCATCACTACCCCACCTCCTTTTCCTTTCTGTCTATCCTTCCTGAATATTGAATAGCCCTGGATGTTGAGTTCCAAGCCTTGGTCACCCTGGAGCCATGTCTCCGTAATCCTAATTACATCATTTCCGTTAACAGCTATCTGCGCAGTTAATTCATCCACCTTATTCCGAATGCTCCGCAGTGTATCGCAACCCCAAAAGTTACAACTCGCTCAATGTGCAGTTGGTGTGCGACCACGCTCAGCACATCATGATGGTGAATGCCCAGCATCCTGGCAGCATTCTTGATGCTTTTATTCTGTGCCAGTCTGCTGTTTCCTCAACCTTTGAGCCACCAAGAAAACACCAAGACAAACCAGAGGTTGGCTACTGGGTGACAAGGGCTACCAGTGCCACGTACTAGTCAGAGTAGGAATCGCAGGATAGCTCAGATGAATACGTGGCTTGAGGAGTGTGCACAAGGGAGGGATTCAAATTCCTGGGACATTGGTACCGGTTCTGGGGGAGGTGGGACCAGTACAAACCGGACAGTTTGCACCTGGGCAGGACCGGAACCAATGTCCTAGGGGGAGTGTTTGCTAGTGCTGTTGCGGAAGGTTTATGCTAATATGGCAGGGGGATGGGAACCTATGCAGGGAGACAGAGGGAAATAGAATGGGACAGAAGCAAAAGATAGAAAGAAGAAAAATAAAAGTGGAAGGCAGAGAAACCCAAGGCAAAAATCAAAAAGGGCCACATTGCAGCAAAATTCTAAAGGGGCAAAGTGTGTTAAAAAAACAAGCCTGAAGGCTCTGTGCTTCAATGCGAGGAGTATTCGTAATAAGGTGGACGAATTAACTGCAATTAATGAATATGATATAATTGGCATCATAGAGACATGGCTCCAGAGTGACCAAGGCTGGGAACTCAACATCCAGAGGTATTCAACATTCAGGAAGGATAGACAGAAAGGAAAAGGAGGTGGGGAAGTGTTGCTGGTTAAAGATGAAATTAAATTAATGCAATAGTAAGGAAGGACAAAAGCTTGGATGATGTGGAATCTGTATGGGTGGAGCTGCGGAATACCAAAGGGCAGAAAACGTATTGGAATAAAAGCCACCCCAAAGCAAACATTCCAATCAAACTATATCCATTTCTCCATCCAATATTACATTAAAAAATCAACCATTCACCCTTGTGCATTCCCTTAGTGCCCATCTTGCACGGAGCTCTGCCTATCCCAGTGCTCCTACATTGTGCTACCCCAGTGGATGCAGCATGGTTGTTGAAAGGCTGCTAATTTTCAGTGGGGGAAATGCAGATGACCTTGCAGGCGACCTCAAGGAGCTTTGGGCCTAGTAGGCCTGGCTTTCTACTGCACCACCTTGGCATGGGCAGCAGCTGTCTGGGCTGACAGGGAACAGCAAGGGCACTGCAGGAGTCGAGTGGTGGGAGGACAAATGCTGTCATCCTGAGAGAGGACAGCAGGATCGGCCTCCACAAATCCATTGCCACTCCCCCGGGGCAGCACCTCAGCAATCCTAGTAACCTGTTGGAGAACAAACTGCTGGACTGCTATGGCACCCTGCATGCTCCTTTCAACACTGGAGGAGAGGTGAAAGAGGAAGAGAGGCTGCAACTGAGACAGCCGCTTTCTGCCCGGGCTCTACGTGAACAAATAAGCCACGAGCGATACCTGTAACTTCAACCACAACTCCCCATTCACCAACAGTCCCACACCCTTTACCTTTCCTGTCACTGTCCGTAACATCCTCCTCTTTCCCACAATGCAAAAATAAAAGCCAACACAAATTACACATTCCAATCCAAATTTATAAATTAAATCTGTTATGTATGTAAACATTATAACTGTATGAGACTTGCCACCAGAGGGCGCACCTGTTGGGCGGCCCAAGGGTCACCTGCATACCTCATGCAAGCGAGTATAAAAGGTTGTCTGCCATGCTGCTTTGGCACTCTGGAGTTTTATTAAAGAGACTAAGGTCACATCAGTTTAAGCTCACAGTACTCAGTCTTGTGGAGTTATTCTAAACATAACAATTGGCGACGAGTAACAGATCGCGAACTTTCACGTGGTTATGGCCGCCGTTGGTATTCTTGAGCGATTTGTAGAGGGTGATGATTGGGAAGCCTTCGTTGAACGTCTCGACGAGTACTTCGTGGCCAACAAGCTGGATGCGGACAATAAAGCGATCAAGCGCAGCGTGATTTTCCTCACCGTTTGTGGGTGTACAACATACGGCCTCATCAAACATCTGCTAGCACCGACAAAACCAACGGAAAAGACTTATGCAGAGTTGTGTACGCTGGTTCAGGAATACCTCAAGCAGAAGGAGAGCATCTTAATGGCCAGGTATCGCTTCTATACGGACCATTGCTCCGAGGGCCAGCACTTGGCGAGTTATGTCGCCGACCTAAGACGCCTTGAGGGACCTTGTGATTTTGCTGGATATTTGGGGGAAATGCTGCAGGATTTTTTCGTGCTTGGAATCGGCCACGAGGTCATTCTTTGCAAGCTGCTATCTGCCGAATCCCCAGACCTGAACAAGGCCATCACAATAGCCCAGGCTTTCATGTTCACGAACGATAATACTAAACTGATATCTTCTCAGCATCGAAGCTCACCGGCAAGTACTGTACATAAAATAACGCCTTTAGCAGGCAGAACTGTACATGGCAGGGCCTACACGTCTGCAGCTGCAAGACCTAGAATGACTCAGAGTCCACAGTGGGGTGTAAATGCGAATCCATTAACACCATGTTGGCGCTGCGGGGGTAATCATCGAGCCCATCAATGTCGATTCAAGCACTGCGTGTGCAAAGGCTGCGAAACAATGGGGCACCTCCAGCGAATGTGCAAACGTGCTGCGACTCACTATGTGGCAGAGTCGGCAGAAGATGGTCGATCCGAAGTGGATCACACAGAATGAGTAAAAGAGGCAACTCAACCAGAGCCCGAGGAAGAAGTGTATGGGGTACACACCTTCAACATCAAGAGTCCTCCTATAATGCTGAAAGTCAAATTAAATGACATTCCAGTTTCCATGGAGTTGAACACAGGGGCGAGTCAGTCAATTATGAGCCAGAAGGCTTTTGAGAAACTGTGGGGCAACAAGGCACAAAGGCCAAACTGAGCCCGATTTATACAAAGCTGTGCACTTACACTAAAGAGCTCATACCAGTCATTGGCAGTGTGGCAGTAAAGGGATTGTACGAAGGAGCTGTGCATGACTTATCACTATGGATTGTACCAGGTGATGGCTCAACGCTGTTCGGCAGAAGCTGGCTAGGAAAGATTCGATGGAACTGGGATGACATCAAAACACTATCTTCGGTGGATGACGCCTCATGCGCTTAAGTGCTGAGCAACTTTCCGTCATTTGACATTAATAAACAGGGCCTCAAAAGTAGTACTCTCCGAATTACTCCTAGTGCCACGTGCTAATGAGTATAAAAATAGGAGGATAAAGCAGATGAACGTGTAGTTGGAGAGATGGGGCAGGAGGGAGGGCTTTAGATTAGCCACAGATTGTAGTACATATCAGTATCAATGATATAGGTAGAAAGAGGGATAAAATCCTGCAGGCAGAATTTAGGGATCTGGGAAAGAGATTAAAAAACAGGACATCAAAGATAGTAATCTCCGGATTATTCCCGGTGCCACGTGCTAGTGAGAAATAGGACGATAGAGCAGATGAATGCGTGGCTGGAGAGCTGGTGCAGGAGGGAGGGCTTCATAATCCTGAGGCATTTGAACCGGTTCTTTGGGAGGTGGGACCTGTACAAGTCGGACCGGATGCACCACAACAGGGCCGGGACCAATAACATTGTGGGGTAATTTTCAAGTGATGTTAGGGAGAGTTTAAACTAGCTTGGCAGGTGGAAGAGAACCGCTGAAAGTGGAAGGCAGAAAATTAGTCAGTGAGTTTGGAAGGCAGAGGAAACAAAGGCTAGAACATAGACAACAAAGGCATTTGGCAGTGCTAAATAGTATATACTTCAATGCAAGGACTATAGTGAATAAGGCAGATGAGCTGAGGGCACAGATAGATATGTAGAAGTATGATACCATGGGCTAAATTTTCGGTTTGGCCGTTTTCGGGGCGGGAAAGTTACCGCCCGGGGAACATCTGTGCTCTGGGGAGAAATTTTTGCCATCTGGGCCCAGCATGAAGGGAGGCATTGTATAATTTTTGCACCGCAAAAATGGTAACCTCGCCAACTAAAGTGCGGGGCCGGAAGCGCTCCAAGAGAGGCTTTGGGGGGGGCGGGGGAAACAAAAAAACATAAAGACATTCCAAAAACATTGCCCACACCACAACACAAATCGCTACAAAAATATAAAAGAATAAACACTCAAACTTACCTTTTCTGCACTTTATCTACCTCACCGCCGCCAACATGGCTGGACCACTGTCTTTTACCTGGCGGTCATCGCGGGGCGCATGGGTTGGATGCGAGTCAAAACTCGCACTAGTGTCGCAACAAGAGACGTTGCACACCCAGCGCGGCTCTTCCCAACAGTGCTTCTAAGCGCCGCCGCAGAACCCGACCCAAAGCTCCCAACAGGATGCAGGAGACCTCGCCACCCCATTTCTCACCGCTCCGGGGCGAGATCCGGAGCACAAAGGACCCGAAAATCCAGCCCCACAGCTATTACTGAAACATGGCTTAAAGTAGGGCAGGAATGTCAGCTCAACATTTCTGGTTACAGGGTTTTCAAACGAGATAAAGAGGGGGATGAAAAAACAGAGAGGGTCGCAATATTGGTTAAATAAACAATTACAGCTGTGAGGAGGGAGGATATGTTAGAAGGATCCTCAAATGAGGTCATATAAGTTGAACTGAAGAACAAAAAAGGGGCAATCACATAGACCCCCAAATAGCCAGAGGGAGAGAGAAGAGCAAATATATAGGCAAATTCTAAGAAAAAAAAATAGGGCATTAATAGTAGGGGATTTTAACTACCCTAATATTAACTGGGATAAAATCACTGTAAAAGGGAAAGAGGTATTCAGGAGAACCTTTTTAGCCAGTACGTAGCAAGCCCAACAAGAGAGGTGGCAGTTCTGGACTGGGTTTTTAGGGAATGAAGCTGGGCAGGTAGAAGGGGTATCAATGGGAGAGCATTTTGGTGGTAGTGACCATAATTCAATTAGATTTAGTATAGTTATGGAAAGGGACAAAGATAGACCAGGAGTTAAAGTTTTCAATTGGGGAAAATCCAATTTTACTAAGCTGAGATGTGATTTAACAAAAGTGGACTGGAAACAACCACATGATGGTAAATCAGTGTTAGAGCAGTGGGAGGCATTCAAGGAGAAGATAGTGAGGGTTAAGGTTTTCTATGTTCCCTTAAAGAAAAAGGATGAGACTGCCAAATCTAGAGTCTCCAGGATGTCAAGGAGCAAGGAGATATGGGAAAAAGAGAAACTTATGTCAGATACCGAGAGCTCAATACCACAGAAAGCCTAGAGGAGTATAGAAAGGAAATTAGGAAAGCAAAGAGAAGGCATGAAAAAATATTGACAAGTAAAATCAAGGAAAACCCAAAAATGTTTGATAAATACATAAGGAGCAAGAGGATAACTAAGGAAAGAATAGGGCTTATTAGAGACCAAAAAGGTAACCTATGTGTGGAGATGGAAGAAGTGAGTATGGTCCTTAATTGATACTTTGCGCTTGTATTCACAAAAGAGTGGGAAAACGCAGACATTGTAGTTAAGGGGGAGAAGTGTGAAATATTAGATGAAATAAACATAGTGAGAGAGGAAATATAATGGGCTAAATTTTCAGCTTTTAGGATTTGGGGGCGTTAATGACGACAGGGCGGTCCTGATACCACCTGGAAAAAGTTTGCGTCTCAGTCAGCAAAATTGGGCAGCGGGGCCCTGAGTGTAAGGCGGAGCGGTAAGGGCGGTGTTGCATATCTCTCTTAGGGCGCTGGGCCGGCTGAGCATGTAAAAATCCCGAGCTAAGCAGGCGGCCTCGGAGGGCTCTAAGAGAGGCCTGGGGAGGAAAAAAAAGCCTGAAAAATATCCACCAAAAACATTCCTAATTCATACTCCATGCCACCACAACACAAATTGCAAAAAAAAGAATCACACTTACCTAAGTTGACATTACTTACCTCACTGCAGCCGCTACAGGTTGAATTGCCCGTTTTCACATGCAGTCCCAGCAGGACGCTCTACGCAGCGCTATGGGTCAGGCTGGACTCAAAAATTGAGCCGGTGCCGCAACCAGGGTCATTGCACACCGACTCACCTCTTCCGGGCGGTAATGCTCCGCGCCCTGCTGAAACCGGCCCCGAAAACCCTGGCGGGGCACTGGAAGTTGGCTGCCTACCCAGAAGAGCTCACCACTGCCAATGCCGCCCTTCCGAGACGAATACAGAGACGGACTGGAGCAGAAAATTCAGCCGTAAGGGGTGTAGCATCTTTGAAAGTAGATAAATCGTCAGGCCTGGATGAAATGTATTTCGGGCTGTGAAGAGAAGCAAGGGAGGAAATAGCGGAGGCTCTCATCATCATTTTCCAACCCTCTCTGGCTACAAGCGTGGTGCCCGAGGACTGGAGGACGTCTAACATTGTGCCTTTGGTTAAAAGAGAAAGGGATAGACCAAGTAAGTATCTGCCAGTTGGCTTACCCTCGGTGGTGGGCAAATTGTTGGAAAAAATTCTGAGGGACAGTATTAATTGTCATTTAGAAAGGCATGGATTAATCAAGGACAGTCAGTATGGATTTGTTAAGGAAGGTCGTGTCTGACTAATTTGATTGAATTTTTTGAAGAGATAACAAAGAGGGTAGTGCGTTTGATGTAGACTATATGGGTTCCCCCCCACTCCAGGGTCGTTGAGGGTAGCATATTTAGTGTAGTCTACATGGATTTTAGCAAGGCTTTTAACAAGGTCCCACATGCAAACTGGGCATAAAAGTAAAAGCCCATGGGATCCAAGGGAAAGTGGCAAGTTGGATCCAAAATTGGCTCAGTGGCAGGAAGCGAAGAGTAATGGCCGACGAGTGTTTTTGTGACCGGAAGGCTGTTTCCAGTGGGGTTCTTCAGGGCCTTGCTTTTTGTGGTAAATATCAATGATTTGGACTGGAATGTAGGGAGCATGATTTAAGAAGTTTGCAGATGATACAAAAATTGGCTGTGTGGAAAGAAGCTCTAGACTGAAGATATCAGTGGACTGGTCAGGTGGGCAAAAAAGTGGCAAATGGAATTCAGTTCTGAGAAATGTGAGGTAATGCATTTGGGGAGGGCTAACAAGGCAAGGGAATACACAATAAATATTTTTTTATTCATTCACGAGATGTAGGCGACGCTAACCACTATTTATTGCCCATCCCTATTTGCCCTTGAGCCACCTTCTTGAACCACTGCAGTCCAGGGTACTTCTTTATACTGGTTAGGTACAACTGCGTGGGCTGCTAGCCATTTCATAGGACAGTTAAGATTCAACCACATTGCTCTGGGTCTGGAATCACATAAGCCAGACCAGAAAGGACATTTGTGAACCAGATAGGTTTTACAACAATGAGTTTCATAGTCAACATTACTGAGACCAGCTTTTTATTCCAGATTTATTTAATTGAATTTAAATTTGCCATGGTGGGATTTGTACAAACATCTCCAGATCATTTGTCCAGTTCCTTGAATTACTAGCCTAGTAGCATAACCAATGTGCTACCGCACCCCGAAATAAATAGTAGAACACTGAGAAGTGTAGTAGAACAGAGGGACCTTGGAGTGCATGTCCATAGATCCCTGAAGGTAGAAGGACAGGTAGACAAGGTGGTTAAGAAGGCATAGGGGATACTTTCCTTTATTAGCCGTGGCATAGACTACAAGGGCAGGGAGGTTATGCTTGAACTGTATAAAACACTAGTTAGGCGACAGCTAGTGCACTGCGTGCAATTTTGTTAACCACATGACAGAAAGATGTGATTGCACAAGAGAGGGTACAGAGGAGATTTGTGAGGATCTTGCCAGGACTGGAGAATTTTAGCTATGAGGCAAAATTGGATAGGCTGGGATTGTTTTCTTTGGAACAGAGGAGGTTGAGGGGAGATTTCATTGAGGTGTATAAAATTATGAGGGAACCTGGATAGATTTCCCTTAGCAGAGAGGTCAATAACCAGGGGTGGGCATAGATTTAAAATAATTGTTAGGAAGATTAGAGGGGAGTTGAGGAGAACTTGTTTCACCCAGAGGGTGGTGGGATTGCGGAACTCACTGTCTGAAAGGGTGGTAGAGGCAGAAACCCTCATCACATTTAAAAAGTACTTGGATATGCACTTGAAGTTCCGTAACCTACAAGGCTACGGACCAGGAGCAGGGAAGCGTGATTAGGCTACACAGCTCTTTTTTGGCTGGCACAGATACGATGGGCTGAATGGCCACCTTCTGTGCCATATACTTCTATGATGTGTATTCAACTTAACTGGAAAACTGAATAGAGTGAGTTTCTATTGGGGATTGTTGGCATCCAATTTCCTGGTTCCTAATGACAGTCAGAATATTCACCTTGATAGACTTTATAAATACCAGCAAAATTGCAGTAGAATAATGCAAATTTCCTAAAGGAATGACAGAGTAAATTGATAGCTAGAGCTTTAGGTGGACTATGTTACACGGGCATTACACTTTGCACACAATATTCTGATATGTACCCCATGCCATGCATGCTCTATGCCAGTTTCACTAAAATGGAAAATTACCCCCAATATCTTCAGATGATTTAGCGCTCACCATGAGACAACAATAATTCATGTTGAATTTGAAGAGTGGAAAAATCAAAAAAAGAGTGGAATTATAATAACTAAATGTGAAAAGTAGAGAGAAGGTAGTCAGAAAAAAATACAAAGAGTAAAAATATACAAAGCATAAATGGAGAGGCACGGAGACAGTAAACACAGAGGTATAAGAGGTATAAGATAGACAGGTAAGACTTAAAGGGAGGATAGACAAAATATATGAAGGTGAGACGCAGAGGTGAAGACAGAAATGACTGTGAGAAATTGATGGGCAGAAATTTGTTAGCATCTAATTTGGGGCGTTAACTTTTAACATTTTGCAAAGTTAGCGTCCGGCGAAATGGCTGCTAAATTGTGGGAAATTAGGCGTTTTCACCCCAGGAGTGAAGGAGGGCAGTAAATGAGGCTAAAATGGCCTCAGTGGGGCACTGCAGAGGCGCTATTGCCAGAGAGTTACCCAATTTCAGCTGACTTGCATTCAGCAATCAGACTTCAATCCTTGACTCAAGTTCATTCCAGCTCTTAAAGGCAAGGTAATTTCCAGCTGCAGCTGCTCATTTTCAGCATTGCTGCACTTGAGTCAGGCCTCTCAGCAACTGAAGCATGTGGGATGGCTGGTGCAAATCCTGCTGCAAGGGAGAAGGCCACGCTCTTCAATAATGTGGCATTGAAGACATTGTTGGCAGCAGTGGAGAGAAGGGAATCGTTGTTCCCTGCATCTAGAAGGAGGCCATCGTCACAGGTATTCAGGGCCATGTGACGAGAAGTGGCCAAGGATGTGTTGGCCAACTCTGTAGACAGAAAGAACCCTGACACAGTGCCGCAAGAAGTTCAACGGCCTCAGTCGAGTGGTCAAGGTGAGTACATGCTTCCACACCTCCTACAGACCAGCATCTGAACCTCTGTCTGTGCACACTGTGCAAACCACCACTTCCCCATCACTCAACCTCCAAACATGTGCAACTACTCAAACTGACATCCTCATCTCGTGCCTTGCCTACATTTATAGCTATTCAACCTCGGCAGGCATATCTTCCATATACATAGCTGGACACTTCTTCACACAAGTTCCTTTCTGTTGCAGGCCAAGATGGCACGTAATAGGAGGGATCAACAGCGCACTGGAGTGTGGGGGAACCTCAACTGTGCGAGTTCACTGACCTTGAGAAGTGAGTGCTGTGGCTCATTGGCCTGCAGGTGGTGGGCGCCGTGGTGGGTGGAGACGTCGACCCCGCTGGGGGCAATACTGGTATCTTTATCCCCTCTCCTTTTCTAAACCCACTTCCCCGTCAACCCAGAAGACTTTATCACTTTCCAGATCTTAATACTGTCTGCCTTCCTTGCTCCATTCCTGCCCCCCTGCCCTTAACACGGGTTTTGTGCCATTTATGCTTTCAGAAAACCAACCAGCAAATGTGCATCTCTCACCCGCAGGCACCAGCTCAGAGACTGGCACTGCGCATTCATTAGAGGTTAGCTTGGCAGAGGGGTCTGCACTGGATGAATGCACCGGGGCCTAGCGGGATGCAACAAGGTCAAGGGGAAAGGGAACCTCGGGAGCCATCTCTCCGGAGGGCAAGTTCGCACTTGAGTGCTGCTGCAGAGGACCTCGATGGGCAAGCATTCACAAGAAGAGTGATGGCCATGTACTCTGACATGATAGGTGCAACGGCATAGGTACCAGAGAGCCTCTTGGCAGTGGTAAGGAGCGTGGAGGAGGCCACCGCCAACACTGCACATAGCTTTGCGCACACCATACAGCCCACCATTGCCAATCTGCAGACGATGGTGGACTCCCAGAGAGGCCGTGCGGATCCAGCCCTCATGACGCGTGTCATGGGCGATGTGGCAGCTTCCATTGCACCACAGGCAGAAGCAACGCAACATCTTAGAGCTGTGATGCAGTCAGTGACTGCTGGCATTGAGTCTCAGACTGTTCTCATGCCGTCTCAGCTGGATGCCACGCGAGCTCTGACTGCTGCCAGTGCCGCTGGGTCCACCACAGCTCACCGGGGATCTCATGGGGTCACAGCATCCTACCAATCTGTGCTGCAGCAGATTGCTGGGGATGCTGAGGTGCTGCCCTGGGTGAGTGTCACTGGGTCAGTGGAGCAGGAACCTGCTGTCCTCTCTCACGATGACAGCATTCCTGGGCCCACAACTGCCATTCCGCCATTGCACTTGTCGCTGCCCGTCAGCCAGCCAGCCAGACTGCCGACGCTCAGCCTGAGGTGGTGCAGCCTACTGCCGGCTCTTCCAGGCCCAGAGCTGGTCGAGGCCGTCCTGCAAGGCCATCTGTAGTCTCTGGCCCTGACACACAGCAGCCTTCCACAAGCCATGCTGCAGCCACAGGGGACACACTGAGGACGAGCACTGGAAATAGTTAAAGCAAAGAGGGGATATAATGAAATGCAGACGGGTGATTCTGAAATACATTGATACAGGTAATTGTTATTACATAAATTTTTATTGGAATGTTTCATCTTTTCTGTTGTTTCTCATTTCAGTTTTGTGGCTTTGGTATGGAAGGATAAATTGATGTGGTGATGGGGAAATCCAGAGGAACCGGGAAGCGGATGGAATTCACTGGAACTGAACTCTGATGAGACGGGTCGCGGACCGCCCTTGCAGAATCGCGATTGAATGGCTGCCTCCTCCGTCGCTGGTGTTGCTGCTCCTGCTCCTCCTCATTCTCTCCTCCTTGTCCTCCTCCTCCTCCTCCCCCTCCCCCTCCTCCTACCCCTCTTGAGGTGGTGCAGCTATCCCTGGTGGCAATGGCTGTGCCCTCATGATGGCCAGGTTGTGCAACATCCAGCAGACAACTTCGAATAGGGATATCCGCTCAGGCGAGTTCTGGAGAGCTCCTCCTGAGTGGTCAAGGCAGCGGAACCAATTCATCAGCGGATGAATGCTCGTGGCAGCTGCCAGGATAGTGGGCATTGGCAGTGAGGATTCGGCGTGTGTGGTCGCACACCAACTGCACATTCAGTGAGTGGTAGCCTTTGCGGTAACGGAATGCCTCAAGATTGTTATGCGGTGCCTGCAAAGCGATGTGGGTGCAGTCAATGGCGCCCTGCACCATGGGAAAACCCGCTATCCTGACGAAACCACATGCACGCTCATGCTGCTTCTCTCTGGTCATGGGGAAGGAAATGTAGTCCCTTCTCCTTCTGTACAGAGCATCTGTGACCTTGCAGTTGGAGCAATGCACGGTAAACTGGGAGATGTTGGAGATGTCTCCTGTTGCACCCTGAAAGGATCCATTGGCATAGAAATTGAGCGCAATGGTGACCTTGACTGCCCCTGAGAGAGCCATCCTCGAGGCTCAAGGTCTGGTTGCAGCAGAAGGCAGAGCTCTGTGACCACGCCCTTGCTCAAACGCAGCCTTTGAACACACTGTTCCTCAGTGAAATTGATGTAGGAAAACTACTGCTGGAACACCCTGAGAGGGTAAGGTCTCCTATTGCCAGCCCTGTTGGACCTTCAGCCTTTGGCCACAATTTGCTGTCTTTCTCCCTGTCTTTGTCTCCAACTAAGTAGCCTCCAACTGTGAGGTCGAAGCAGGAACTCGAGTGCTAACACAGCCCCCATAAAGTGATATAAATCTTGTCATTTCAAATCTGCCCTCAATGAAACAAAGGAATGGTTAAGAGGCAGAACAGTCTTTGAATTGAAAATCACTCAAATCTGTCTAACAGCCACTCTGCCTATGTGTCAGCAAGCTGCAAGGAGTAATGGCCAACAAAAATTGTTTCTAAAGATGATGTCTTTAAATAGCCCTCCTTCAGCCAACTCCCAACTGCAACTCGACAGCTGAAGCTATTGTTGTCAGTGCCAGGCGGTAAGTGAGGGGGCGCGGCCGAATTCCTCTTCCAGGGTGGTAACGGTGTGCTGCACACGACAATTACGGCTTCATTGCCGGGTGCAGCCAAGCAGGGCACTAACGGCAGGAGTGTGGCGCTACCTGTTAGCGCCTCCGCAAAATCCCCATCCAATTTTGCGGGTGGGGGGCACGCTTTACTCGCCACGCCCAGGCGAAAACCCATTTGCGCCATGTTTGCGCCTCTCAAAGACGCTAACAGCAGGCGCACAGGAGCCCAACTTCGCCCCTAAATGTTTAGACAGTAGATAAAGTGTGAAAGGGTGTGTAATATAAGAGAAAAGGGGAAAAAAAGTCGAGAAATACGAAGCAGAGAAAAGGATTTATCATAAAAAAAGAAGAGCATGCTGGAGAGAAAATACAGAGGAAGAAAAGGTATCAAGAAAGGAATATAGGAAGAAAATAGGTTGAAAAGAAACAGAGTAGAGATAAAGAAAGAAAAAGAAAGAACATGGTTTTATATTGGCCCTGAAATTCCGTTTTGTCCTTTCCGCGGGCATTTTAGAGAAAAAATACGCACCTACCTTAAGCTGCTGCCCACGTTCGACTTTCCGATGCTGAGGGCTCTCCTGACTGCGATTCGCAGTGCGTGCAGAGCGGGACGTGCACAGGCTTGGAGCTGGAGTCACATAGCTCTGGCAGCCAATCAGGTAAAGTATCATAGTAATAGGAGTTCCGTAAGGTCCTAAACTCCTATTACAGTGATTGAGAAACAGCCCCATACACCCAAAACACAGCCGCAAATACCCAAAAATGCTAATAAAAAAATAGAAAATATACACTACATTCATTTAAATTAAAGTTATTAATGTCTTTAAAAAAATATATATTTTCCCGATTTTTTAAAAAGTTTTTTAAAATAAACTTACCGTTGTGGGGAGGGTTTTTAATTATAAAATATGTTTTCATAACTTTATTTTTATATATTTTTTAAAACAATTGCCTTGTAAAAGTAGGCTATGCGCCTGCTTTTTCAGGCGCATGATTTTTGAGGACAATTGTGTGCGTAAATATCGGAAATTTGCACTTACAAGTGTCCTCGCTCCCGATCTGCGGATGATCTGTCAAGCTAGAAACCTGACAGATCAGAAAAGCTGGTTTTCAGCGCATGCGCATTGCGCGCCGAAAGCCGGCTTTTCCGATGCCTTCCCGGGTCCGTACAAGCTTAGTACAGGCCCGGGAACATCGGAATTTCAGGGCCATTGTGTCGATTTGAGCTGTTTAATATCGCATCCAAAACACTGTGCCTCCGACAGTGCAATATGCCTTCAGTACCGAAGTGTCAACCTAAATTATGTGCTCAAGTCTCTGGATTGGGGCTTGAACCCATAACCTTCTGATTTAAGAGGCAAATGCTATCACTGAGGCAAGGTTGACACATATCAGAGATAGTGAAGAGGGGTACAGATATGATAGAAAGGGTAGACAGGGAAGTAGAGAGAATACAAAACAGATAGATGAGAGGATAATGAGGAAGGGGTTGAGGAGAAAATATGGGCCGAAATTTGCGGTCAGAGGCTTCCCACGGTTGAATGCCTCCAAACCACAATAAAACTACGAACCTACCTGACAGTCCTGGATCCACGGAGATTTGCACTCCTGTGCCTCTACGCGATTGCATGCGTAAAGGCCCATGTATCCCGGGGGCGCATGCAGTTCGCAAGCACCCCTGGGATCAAGTGGGCCGACCCAACCAATCAGAAAGCGGATTCCCATCATGCTTACGGCGATTCCATTTATGTACCGAGTCCCCGTAAGCTTAATAGGATCACTCAAAAAACACACTTGCACAACACTGAAATAAAAAGAATCATTACATATTTTAAAATTAATTAAAATACAATTTAACATTTAAATCAAAAAATTAATGTATTCAAAAATAAATGTAAACATTTTCCAAGGGGCCAAAAATAGCCTAAACTTACTTTACAGGTTTTTGAATGTTAAAATGATATTTTTAAATTTAATTTTAATATTTATTTAAACCCTTTAGGCTGGTAAAAGAATTTGCAAGGCACTTACAGCAGTGTACGCATGGAAAATCTGGGCCAACGTTAGCAAGAGAATGGATGAGTGTGAAAGACCAAGGTGCATACAGAAAATACGACAGTTTGAGAGAAAAGTTCAAAATCAGAGAAGAGGAAAGAGAAAAAAAAAACAGATGTTTCAACAAATGTATTGATTAGAAATACATTTATCTACATTTCTAAAGATAAAGGAATATTTTAACTGATTTTAAATATGAAATCATACCAAAGATCACCTCAAGTGATTTAAAAAGCTTGTCAGCAGTTTATGTATGCAGATGTGTCACAATGAGCCATGAATAATAAAATGGATACCTTCTTTTATCATGGTCACCAGCTCATAAAGAATTGATTGAAGGTCCTCAGTGCTGAAATATTTTATTTTCATCTGATAAACTGGACCATATTTCAAATAAGTGTTGCACTTTGTGGTTGTTGAGTTAGAATTTAAAATGTTCTTCCTGGAAAATATTTGTCATCAGAAAATCATAAACTGGCGAAGTTTAATGCAAAACATGTCAAATTTAACTTTACCATAAGCACATTAATTAAAAGTACAGTATGTTAAGTTACTAATTATTCATAAATCAAGTTTAATCAACATTTTAGTGCAATTAAATCTGTTAAGGAATGAACAATATTTGCTCTGGGAAATGAGTAAAATGATTGGTTTGGGCAGAGTGAGTGCGCGGGAAGAGGGCCCAGATGCTATGGTGGCTTTCCAACTCCAAATATAGCCTGTGCAAGACCCATTCCAACTAATGATGTACCACAGATGCTTATATGGGGGGGGGGGGTGGCACGGATGGGGAGGGAGGGTAGGGTAATGTGCTATGTCACAGTTGGCGTATACATTATCTTGCTGCTGCAGAAGATCCTTGCCCACCAGAAGGCCAATCATGCATCAACACAGTAATGAGGCTGGTCATGAATCTGTGGCTTCCAATTGGCTATGAAATTTGTCAACTAGCTGCTACCATATTGAGCGACTTACCCAACTCTATCGTGGTCTTTTGATTGCAGGCTTTGAATGCTCCTACAACCAGCATCTCTGAGATGTCGCAGTTGTGCCAAAGTGGGACAAGGGCTCAAGTCCTGTGACATATCTTCAGTGACAGGTAGGCCTCTCTCTCTCTCCCTCTCTCTCTATCTCTCTCCTGTCAGCATTAGCAATACAATTGAATATATTTAGCCACCAATTAGTCTAGTTCTTAGTCTGGTGTGTAGGAGAGGGTGTACAAGGAGCTTAATGAAGGAACAACTGTTTCCAAACTTAGTCAAACATTTTGAGAGCAGCTCATATTCTAGACAACTGATGCTGAGAACTGAGCTGTATAGTAATAATGGATGAGGTTCGGGAGGTATTCCTTGCTTTCCTGCTTGGGTAATTGGAGCTGTCTGAGATGTATACAATGGGCCAGAGATTTGCCCCGCAAGTTCCAATTTTTCGCCTGCACTGTGCATGGGCGACAATCTGGAATTTGCGGCCTTGACAGATCATCCAAATTGACTAAGAAATCATTTTCGCTGGCGCAGAGCCCGGCTATTTGTCCAATTATTACCCAGCAATTGCCCACAAAACTCTTATGGCTGGTAAGAAGGCCTGCTTTCATCAGCGTAAGGGTTATTATAAATCTTAAATGAAACATTTAAAAATAAAAAATCATGCACACACACTTAAAATTAGTTCATGCAAATATTGGCCCAGATTAAAATGTTTAAAATTATTTTTCAAAAACTTTAATTTTTATTGTCTTTGGTGTAATGAAGGAACTTTTAATTATATTTGAAAATCTAAGCATTTATATTTATTAGAGTTGTCTAAATTGTTTAGTTATTTGGGGATTCCATTGCATATCATTAGGAGATTCCATTTGGAAATGACTGCGATGAAATCCTCCTTTCTCATTGGAGGACCAGGCCCATGTCTGCCTATTGCAAAGTGCTGCAGTACAGAGAGACCTGGAGGTCGTTGTGCATGAAACACAAAAAGTTAGTATATGCAGGTACAGCAAGTAATCAGGAAGGCAAATGGAATGTTGGCCTTTATTGCAAGGAGGATGGAGTATAAAAGGAGAGAAGTCCTGCTACAACTGTACAGGGTATTGGTGAGGCCACACCTGGAGTACTGCAGACAGTTTTGGTTTCCGTATTTAAGGAAGGATATACTTGCATTGGAGGCTGTTCAGAGAAGGTTCACTAGGTTGATTCCAGAAATGAGGGGGTTGACATATGAAGATGGGTTGAGTAGGTTGGGCCTATACACATTGGAGTTCAGAAGAATGAGAGGTGATCTTATTGAAACTTATAAGATAATGAGGGGGCTCGACAAGGTGGATGCAGAGAGGATATTTCGACTCATAGGGGAAACTAAAACTAGGGGACATAGTCTTAGAATAAGGGGCCGCCCATTAAAAGTGAGATGAGGAGAAATTTCTTCTCTCAGAGGGTTGTAAATCTATGGAATTCTCTGCCCCAGAGAGCTGTGAATGTTGGGTTATTGAATATATTTAAGGTGGAGATAGACAGATTTTTGAATGATAAGGGAGTAAAGGGTTATGGGGAGTGGGCAGGGAAGTGGAGTTGAGTCCCTGATCAGATCAGCCATGATCTTAATGTAGGTTCGAGGGGCCAAATGGCCTACTCCTGCTCCTATTTCTTATGTGATCCCAGGGACGCTCCCGAACCGCCTACTTTCCTGGAATCAGTGGGCCTTTACACAGGCTTATGCCTGCAGATCTAGGACCCAAACTCTCTGGAGCTTTAGAGCCAGGAGGTAAGTTCGTAGAGCTTTCGCAGATCAGAGGCGTACTCCGGAGGTACGCCTCCGACTGCAAATTCAGGGCCAATGTGTCCTCTCTGCTTGGCTTTGCAGAAAAGATATGCTTGAGCATGGATGGGCATCTTCTAGAAAAGGTAAAGACTGCAGCATGTCCTTATCACCATCCTTCCCAACACTCCATCCAAATCCAACAGCCCAAGTCCAAACAAGAAAGAGGAAGTTGTCAATTTTATATCACTTTTCCATTCACTCTTCATTCAATACCCAAAGCCCCCCCATTCATCCCAATAAATAGCATGCTCCAACACAACCTACAACTCAGCTTCAAATTAACTTCCAAAAATCAACATCATTCTAATTTTTGTGTAGTGCCACCAAACTGTGGACTCTCACCTTAAATGAGGGTTATGGATATCTTCACATTTTTTTCAAGCAATTCTGGAGGGTTGGCCTTTTTTCAAATTTTGGGCTTTGGACGTGGGAGACACTAGCAAGGCCGTATCACCCACATCTACTACCCAACCCTAATTGTCGCAAGAAGGAGGTGGTGGGCCTTTTCTTTGAACATATGTTGTATTCCCTGGAATTTAGCCGGTTATGGGGTGATTTTATCGCAGTTTTCAAGATATTAAGAGGAACTCATGGGGTAAATAGAGAGAAAGTATTTCCACTTGTTGGGGAGTCTAGGATTGAAGGACCAAAAGGTAGAGCCAGGCCTTTCAGGACTGAAGTTCTGAAACACTGCTACTCGCAAAGGGTGGTAGAAGTTTGGAACTCTCTTTCGCAAACAGCAGTTTTGTTAATTATAAATCTGAGGTCGATAGTGATACGTCCTTACTATACAGTATAAATGCACACGAGGCCCATGCTTGAGAGAAGGTCAGTCTGTGACCTGTCCTTTATTCCTCAGCACTCAAGTGATGAAGGTGGGTGGAGCTTCCCCTTTTATACCTGAAGGTCCAGATTAGGAGTGTCTCCCACCTAGTGGTCATTGTTCTCACGGCGTACAACTTAGGTCAGTTTATACATGGGTTACAATGCTGGTTGAATACATGACATCACCTCCCCCCCCAAAGTCTTATTGGGATCACAGGTTGAGTCTCTCTGGTGGTTTACGCTCCCTTGTAGAGCGCCTGAGTTGGGGCTCCGGTTTTTGGGCGCTGGCCTGAGTGTCTGCTGTTTGCGGAGTGACTGGGCTCTCCTCCCTTTGGTTCCGGTGTTCGGTCACCTGTGGTGGAGTGAACTCTATATCGTGTTCTTCCTCTGCTTCTTCTATGGGGTTGCTGAACCTCCTTTTTGTTTGACCCACATGTTTGTGGCAGATTTGTCCATTGGTAAGTTTAACTACAAGAATCCTATTTCCCTCTTTGGCAACCACAGTGCCTACGAGCCATTTGGGCCCTGCAGCGTAGTTGAGGACAAAAACAGGATCATTTACATCAACACATCGCGCCCTCGCATTCCTGTCATGGTAGTGATATTGTGACTGGCGCCTGCTCTCGACAATTTCTTTCATGGTGGGGTGTATAAGGGATAACCGGGTTTTGAGCGTCCTTTTCATTAGTAGCTCTGCAGGTGGAACCCCTGTGAGCGAGTGTGGTCGGGATCTATAGGCCAACAGGAGGCGTGATAAGCGGGTTTGTAGGGAACTCCCTTGGATTCTGAGCATCCCCTGTTTGATTATCTGCACTGCTCGTTCTGCCTGGCCATTTGAGGCTGGCTTGAACGGTGCCGTTCTAACATGGTTAATTCCATTGCCTGCCATGAAGTCCTGGAATTCAGTGTTTGTGAAGCACGGGCCATTGTCGCTGACCAAGATGTCCGGTAGACCGTGGGCGGCGAACATTGCCCGTAGACTTTCTACCGTGGCAGAGGATGTGCTTGAATTTAAAATGTCACACTCAATCCATTTGGAGTAGGCGTCTACTACAACCAAAAACATTTTCCCCATGAAAGGACCTGCGTAGTCCACATGGATGCGTGACCAAGGCTTGGCGGGCCATGGCCAGGTGCTAAGGGGGGCTTCCCTGGGCGCATTGCCCAGCTGGGCACACATGTTGCACATGCAAACACAAAGTTCCAGATCTGCGTCTATCCCTGGCCACCAAACGTGTGACCTGGCAATTGCCTTCATCGTGACAATGCCCGGGTGCCCATTGTGGAGTTCTCTGATGAACACCTCTCTGCCCATCTGGGGCATGACTACACGGTTTCCCCACAGTAGGCAATCTGCCTGAATCCTTGCGCCTGTGAAATGGTTTAAATTTCTCAGGGCATGCCCTGTACGAGGCTGCCCAGTCCTCATTCAGGACACATTTCTTGACTAGAGACAATAGCGGGTCTCTATTTGTCCAGACTTTAATCTGACGGGCTGTCACGGGTGAGCCTTCGCTTCCGAAAGCTTCAACAGCCATGACCATCTCAGCAGCATGCTCGGTAGCCCCCTCAGTGGTGGCTAGTGGGAGCCTGCTGAGTGCATCGGCGCAGTTTTCGGTGCCCGGTCTGTGCCGAATTGTGTAGTCATAGGCAGCTAATGTGAGTGCCCAGCTCTGTATGCGGGCCGATGTGTTTGCATTTATGGCCTTGTTGTCGGCCAAAAGGGACGTTAGGGGTTTGTGATCTGTCTCCAGGTCAAATTTCCTGCCAAACAGGTACTGGTGCATTTTCTTTACCGCATATACACATGCGAGCGCCTCCTTTTCTACCATCCCGTAGCCTCTTTCTGCCTGGGACAGATTCCTGGAGGCATAAGCTACCGGCTGTAACTGACCCTTGGCATTGACATGCTGCAACACACACCCAACACCACAGGACGACGCATCGCACGTTAATACAAGTTTCTTACATGGGTCATATAGCGTTAACAAATTGTTGGAACATAACAAATTGTGTGCTCTATTAAAAGCCCTTTCCTGGCTGTCCCCCCAGACCCATTCGCGACCTTTTCATAGGAGCACGTGTAGCGGCTCTAGCAGCGTGCTCAATTTGGGAAGAAAGTTACCAGCATATTTCAGGAGCCCCAGGAACGAACGCAGCTCCGTCGTGTTACGGGGTTTGGGTGCTCTCTGAATCGCTTCCGTCTTGGACGCAGTAGGGCTGATCCCGTCTGCTGCTACCCTCATCCCCAGGAATTCTACTTCTGGAGCTAGGAAGACGCACTTCGCCTTTTTCAGTCGCAGACCTACCCGGTCCAGTCTGCGTAGCACCTCCTCCAGGTTGTGGAGGTGTTCTTCAGTATCGTAACCCGTAATGAGGATGTCGTCCTGAAAAACCACCGTCCCTGGAATCGACTTGAGGAGGCTTTCCATATTTCGTTGGAAGATCGCGGCGGCCGAGCGAATCCCGAACGGACATCTGTTGTACTCAAACAACCCCTTGTGTGTCGTGATGGTGGTCAGCTTCTTCGACTCACTCGCCAGCTCCTGGGTCATGTAAGCTGAGGTCAGGTCCAATTTTGAAAAAAGTTTGCCACCGGATAGCGTCGCAAAGAGGTCCTCCGCTCTCGGTAGCGGGTACTGGTCTTGGAGTGACACCTGATTGATGGTGGCCTTGTAATCGCCACATATCCTGACCGACCTATCCGCCTTGAGCACCGGCACAATCGGGCTCGCCCAGTCACTGAATTCGACTGGCGAGATGATGCCTTCCCTCAACAGGCGGTCCAATTCGCCTTCTATCTTTTCCCGCATCACGTACGGCACCGCTCTGGCCTTGTGGTGTACTGGCCTGGCGTCCGGGTTTATGTGAATCACTACCTTGGCCCCCATGAAAGTGCCAATGCCGTGTTGAAATAATGAGTCAAATTTGTCCAGGACCTGTGAGCATGATACTCGCTCCACAGAGGAAATTGCATTGACATCGCCCCATTTCCAATTCATGACAGCAAGCCAACTCCTCCCCAGTAGTGCGGGACCGTCCCCTGGGACAATCCAGAGTGGCAACCTGTTCTCCGAATCTTTGTGGGTCACGACTACCGTGGCGCTGCCTAGCATCGGAATGATCTGCTTTGTGTAAGTCCATAGCTGTGCGTCAATCGGCGATAATTTTGGCCTCCTGGCCTTGGATGCCACAACTTTTCGAACTGTTTGATACCCATCAGGGACTGGCTGGCACCCGTGTCTAACTCCATTGATACTGGGATGCCATTGAGGAGCACTTTCATCATTATCGGTGGCGTCCTGGTGTATGAACTGTATACGTGCTCCACATGAACTCGCTGAACTTCAGCTTCCAGCGATTTCCCCCAGTGTCCATTTCTGCAATTTCTGCAGGTATTTTGCTCATCTCTGCAAACTCCGGCTGAGTGTATGCCTCCATGCCTCCAGCATGAGTTGCGGTTTGAAACAAAAGGTCCCTTGCCAGTCGATCGTCCCTGACTGCCCCTGTTATTGTCCTTGAGTGCATCATTAACAGGTGTTGATGGCCCCATTACTGGCCGCATTATCCCTTGCAATGGCGTGAATCACTGTTCAGCTTGCCATTGTCTCTGTCGAACTCCCCCTCTGGGTTCGACTACATGTTGGGGCATGCCCGACTGCCCTTGTCTGCCTGGAGAACTGTGTGCTGCTTTAACAATGTTGAATCTCTGTCCCAACCATCCCTTAACACAGTACCTCTCGTCTGTTCTGCTAGTGGCCATGCTCGCGTGGTTTAAATCCCAGTTTCTTGTCACCATTGATACGTCCTTACTATACAGTATAAATGCACACGAGGCCCATGCTTGAGAGAAGGTCAGTCTGTGACCTGTCCTTTATTCCTTAGCACTCAAAGTGATGAAGGTGGGTGGAGCTTCCCCTTTTAAACTTAAAGTCCAGGTTAGGAGTGTCTCCCACCGAGTGGTCATTGTTCTCACGGTGTACAACTTAGGTCAGTTTATACATGGGTTACAATGCTGGTTGAATACATGACAGATAGATTCTTGTTAACCAAGGATATTAAAGGACGGGGGCAAAGGTGGACATATGGAGTTCGGTCACAAATCAGCAGTGATCTTATTGAATGGCAGAACATGCTCGAGGAGCTAAATGGCCTATCCCTTTCCTATGTTCCAAACCATCGCAATTCTTGTGATGATGGTGCTCCTGCAATAGTTTAGGTAGGGAATTCCAGAATATTAACCCAGCAACAATGAAAGAAAGAACAGTGATATATGTCAAAGTCAGGCTCGTGTGTGAATTAAAGGGGAACTTGGAGGTCATGGTGTTCCCACTACTTTGCTGCTCTTGGTGGTAGAGGTTGCAGGGATGCTATTGAAATAACCTTGGTGAGTTACTGCAGGACATCTGTAGCCAGTGTGCTGGACAGGGTGGATATTGAATCGAGTGCAGGAGCAAGAATCAAATTAACTGAAACCTCTTGAGTGTTGTTGGAGCTGCACCTATCCAGGCAGAGGTAAGTATTCCATCAAATTCCTAACTTGAGCCTTGTAGATGATGGAGAGACTGAGGGGGGTCAGGAGATAAGCTACTCATAACAGTGTAAAGAAGAAAGAAAGTTTGATTTATTTCATGATCGAAGGATGTTAACAAATATGATGTGATTGGGATTACGGAGATGTGGCTCCAGGATGATCAGGGCTGGAAACTCAACATCCAGGGGTATTCAACATTCAGGAAGGATAGAATAAAATGAAAAGGAGGTGGGGTAGCATTGCTGGTTAAGGAGGAGATTAAGGCAATAGTTAGGAAGGACATTAACTTGGATGATGTGGAATCTATATGGGTAGAGCTGCAGAACACCAAAGGGCAAAAAACGTTAGTGGGAGTTGTGTACAGACCTCCAAACAGTAGTAGTGATGTTGGGGAGGGCATCAAACATGAAATTAGGGGTGCGTGCAATAAAGGTGCAGCAGTTATAATGGGTGACTTTAATATGCACATAGATTGGGCCAACCAAACTGGAAGCAATACGGTGGAGGAGGATTTCCTGGAGTGCATAAGGGATGGTTTTTTAGACCAATATGTCGAGGAACCAACTAGGGGGGAGGCCATCTTAGACTGGGTGTTATGTAATGAGAGAGGATTAATTAGTAATCTCGTTGTGCGAGGCCCCTTGGGGAAGAGTGACCATAATATGGTGGAATTCTGCATTGGGATGGAGAATGAAACAGTTAATTCAGAGACCATGGTCCAGAACTTAAAGAAGGGTAACTTTGAAGGTATGAGGCGTGAATTGGCTGGGATGGATTGGCGAATGATACTTAAGGGGTTGACTGTGGATGGGCAATGTCAGACATTTAGAGACCGCATCGATGAACTACAACAATTGTACATTCCTGTCTGGCATAAAAATAAAAAAGGGAAGGTGGCTCAACCGTGGCTATCAAGGGAAATCAGAGATAGTATTAAAGCCAAGGAAGTGGCATACAAATTGGCCAGAAATAGCAGCGAACCTGGGGACTGGGAGAAATTTAGAACTCAGCAGAGGAGGACAAAGGGTTTGATTAGGGCAGGGAAAATGGAGTATGAGAAGAAGCTTGCAGGGAACATTAAGACGGATTGCAAAAGTTTCTATAGATATGTAAAGAGAAAAAGGTTAGTAAAGACAAACGTAGGTCCCCTGCAGTCAGAATCAGGGGAAGTCATAACGGGGAACAAAGAAATGGCGGACCAATTGAACAAGTACTTTGGTTCGGTATTCACGAAGGAGGACACGAACAACCTTCCGGTTATAAAAGGGGTCGGGGGGTCTAGTAAGGAGGAGGAACTGAGGGAAATCCTTATTAGCCGGGAAATTGTGTTGGGGAAATTGATGGGATTGAAGGCCGATAAATCCCCAGGGCCTGATGGACTGCATCCCAGAGTACTTAAGGAGGTGGCCTTGGAAATAGTGGATGCGTTGACAGTCATTTTCCAACATTCCATTGACTCTGGATCAGTTCCTATGGAGTGGAGGGTAGCCAATGTAACCCCACTTTTTTAAAAATGAGGGAGAGAGAAAACAGGGAATTATAGACCGGTCAGCCTGACATCGGTAGTGGGTAAAATGATGGAATCAATTATTAAGGATGTCATAGCAGTGCATTTGGAAAGAGGTGACATGATAGGTCCAAGTCAGCATGGATTTGTGAAAGGGAAATCATGCTTGACAAATCTTCTGGAATTTTTTGAGGATGTTTCCAGTAGAGTGGATAAGGGAGAACCAGTTGATGTGGTATATTTGGACTTTCAGAAGGCGTTCGACAAGGTCCCACACAAGAGATTGATGTGCAAAGTTAGAGCACATGGGATTGGGGGTAGTGTACTGACATGGATTGAGAACTGGTTGTCAGACAGGAAGCAAAGAGTAGGAGTAAATGGGTACTTTTCAGAATGGCAGGCAGTGACTAGTGGGGTACCGCAAGGTTCTGTGCTGGGGCCCCAGCTGTTTACACTGTACATTAATGATTTAGATGAGGGGATTAAATGTAGTATCTTCAAATTTGCAGATGACACTAAGTTGGGTGGCAGTGTGAGCTGCGAGGAGGATGCTGTGATGCTGCAGAGCGACTTGGATAGGTTAGGTGAGTGGGCAAATGCATGGCAGATGAAGTATAATGTGGATAAATGTGAGGTTATCCACTTTGGTGGTAAAAACAGAGAGACAGACTATTATCTGAATGGTGACAGATTAGGAAAAGGGGAGGTGCAAAGAGACCTGGGTGTCATGGTACATCAGTCATTGAAGGTTGGCATGCAGGTGCAGCAGGCGGTTAAGAAAGCAAATGTCATGTTGGCCTTCATAGCAAGGGGATTTGAGTACAGGGGCAGGGAGGTGTTGCTACAGTTGTACAGGGCATTGGTGAGGCCACACCTGGAGTATTGTGTACAGTTTTGGTCTCCTAACCTGAGGAAGGACATTCTTGCTATTGAGGGAGTGCAGCGAAGGTTTACCAGACTGATTCCCGGGATGGCGGTACTGACCTATCAAGAAAGACTGGATCAACTGGGCTTGTATTCACTGGAGTTCAGAAGAATGAGAGGGGACCTCATAGAAACATTTAAAATTCTGACGGGGTTAGACATGTTAGATGCAGGAAGAATGTTCCCAATGTTGGGGAAGTCCAGAACCAGAGGTCACAGTCTAAGGATAAGGGGTAAGCCATTTAGGACCGAGATGCGGAGGAACTTCTTCACCCAGAGAGTGGTGAACCTGTGGAATTCTCTACCACAGAAAGTTGTTGAGGCCAATTCACTAAATATATTCAAAAAGGAGTTAGATGAGGTCCTTACTACTAGGGGGATCAAGGGGTATGGCGAGAAAGCAGGAATGGGGTACTGAAGTTGAATGTTCAGCCATGAACTCATTGAATGGCGGTGCAGGCTGGAAGGGCCGAATGGCCTACTCCTGCACCTATTTTCTATGATTCTATGTTCCAATGGCTTCACAGTCAATAAAGTATTTTTTGAAGTGCAGTCACTGTTGTGATGTAGGGAAATTCAGCAGACAATTTGCACACAGCAAGGTCCCACAGACAGCAATGAGATTGATGACAAGATAACCTGTTTTAATGATCTTGGTGTTGGGACAAATTTTGGCCAGGACACCGGGAGAACTCCCCTATTTCTCTTCAAACCTTTTACATCCATCTCTAACAGTGCACCTTACTACCGAAATATCAGCCTAGATTATGTGTTTAAGTTGCTGGAGTGAGGCTGAACCCAAAACCTCCTGATTCAGATGTGAAAGTGCTAGCACTGATCCAAGGCTGACATTACCCAGTATCTGCCCTGCTCTTGTAACCGTGGCATTGATATAGCTGGTGCAGACCAACTTTGAGTCATTTGTGACCCTCAGGATGTTGATGGCGGATGCTCTACAGAAATTTAAAAGCCCATGGGAACCAAGGGAAAGTGGCAAGTTGGATCCAAAATTGGCTCAGTGGCAGACAGGTGTTATTGTGACTGGAAGGCTGTTTCCAGTGGGGATCCGCAGGGCTCAATTCTAGGGCCCTTGCTTTTTGTGGTATATATCAATGATTTAGACTTCAATGTTGGGGGTATGATTATAAAGTTTGTCGATGATACAAAAATTGGCTGCATGGTTGATAGTGAGGAAGAAAGTTGTAGACTGCAGGAAGATATCAACGGACTGGTCAGGTGGGCAGACCGGTGGCAAATGGAATTCAATTCGAAGAAGTATGAGATAATGCATTTGGGGAGGGCTAACAAGGCATGCAAATTCACAATAAATGGTAGGACACTGAGAAGTGTAGAGGAACAGAGGGACCTTGGAGTGCATGTCCACAGAGCCCTGAAGGTAGCAAGACAGGTAGATAAGGTGGTTAAGAAGGTACATGGGATACATTCCTTTATGAGCGGAGGCATAGAATATAAGAGCAGAGAGGTTATGCTAGAACTGTATGAAACACTAGTTAGGCCACAGCTAGAGTACTGCATGCAGTACTAGTCACCACATTACAGGGAAGATGTGACTGCATTAGAGAAAGTACAGAGGAGAGTTATAAGGATGTTGCTAGAACTGGAGAATTTTAGCTATGTGGAAAGATTGGATAGGCTGGGGTTATCTTTGGAACAGAGGAGGTTGAGGGGAGACTTGATTGAGGTGTATAAAATTAGATAGAGTGGATAAAGATAGAAAGACTTGCATTTATATAGCACCTTTCACGACTACCGGACATCTCAAAGCGCTTTAAAGCCAATGAAGTACTTTTGGAATGTGGGAAGCGCGGCAGTCAACTCGCACACAGCAAACTCTCACAAACAGCAATGTGATAATGACCAGATGATCTGTTTTTGTTATGGTGATTGAGAGATAAATATTGGCCAGGACACCGGGGATAACTCCCCTGCTCTTTTTTGAAATAGTGCCATGGGATCTTTTACATCCACCTGAGAGAGCAGACGGGGCCTCGGTTTAACGTCTCATCCAAAAGACGGTACCTCCAACAATGCAGCAATCCCTCGTCAGCCTAGATTTATGTGCTCAAGTCCCTGGTGTGGGATTTGAACCCACAACCTTCTGACTCAGAGGCGAGTGTGATACCCACTTTTTTTAAATTAATATTTATTGAACATTAAGAACATTTACATCATGATCATTTCATTCATCATACAAATCCATTCCCCCGCTCTGCACAGCCATTTCTCCAACACATATTAACATTAAAACCTGAAGTTTAATTTGTCTCCTGTAACATACATTAGTTTATTGTACTTTACAAATTGATCATAAAATACTATCTTTAAATTCTTTTCTGAATAAAACATTCACAGAGCCTTATAATGATCTTTAACTTATATTTAAAATACTCTTTTAGGTGTATTCTCCTCCACTTAGAAAAAAGAGCATTCCTTCTTTGCACAATCACAAATCTAGCCAAACTGAACATTAAATTAATTGCTGCTCTGTTAGACTCGACAGACTCTCCTACAATCCCCATCTCAAAATTGAGTGCCACGGGATTCCCATTCTTGCTCTTCAGTCCTCACCCAGCAAGAAAACCTCACACAACTGTCGAACATAGCACTTAAAACCCTTAACTGCGGACATAACACCAGTAAATGGGACAGAGTCTCATCCTACATCCCACACACTGGGCAAGTTGCCACCTCTACTCGTCCAATATTACATGACTATCGTGATAAAGATCTGGTTATGAGCCAAATTGAATTCCAGTTCAATCATTCTGTACATTTAAAACTCGCCCACACTCCCTTCCAAATCCTGTTGAAGTCCAGTTGTGGGTTTATACTCTTCCAAAACTCCTGACCAGCAGGTGTCTTGAATCTCCAGTCTCTAAATACCCCTAGAAATCTCGAGTATTACAGTTGTCAAATTGGACCAACTCCTCTCCTTTCTCCAGCAGAAAGCTTGGAAAAGCGGGACACATTATACCTCCTTTGGAGATTTGCGTACTTATTTCTTCCATCCAATCCTGTGGCATTACCCTCACAATCTTCTCATACATGATCAGAATTGCTTTTTCCTCTACCTCCTGATCCTCCTCCCAAACCATATCCCTCACTACCGCTTCCGGGCATAAACTGCACACTTTTAAAAAATTGGGCCAGTCTCTACAACCTCCTGAAAAACCGAGGGAGAGATTTAATCAATTTCAAAAACATATTGTTGTATTCCAAAGAAAATATTCCCTGTCCTCCCATCCCACTTAATTTAAAAAAATGCTGGAAACAACTCTTCCAAAAACTTGTATTTGAGTTCTGAAGAAATCTCGTCGCCCATTTAATTCTAAAGACTTTTTTCTTCAAATCAATATCTGGGAAATTGAGTCCTCCCTGATTTTTCTGTCCAATGATGGTATTGTAAGCAACCAAGACTGGTTTCCCTTCCCATGAAAACCTCACACAAACCTCTCGGATGGAATTTCTGCCCACTCAGGAATATCCTCCACCATCAATAAGTACCATAGGTTAGATAGCAGGATAGTTGAAATCACTGTCGCTCTTCCTTGCACTTTCAACCACCTTCTTTCCCATCTTCCCAAAATCTTTTTAATTTTCATAATCTTTGGTTCCCAATTTAATCGATCCACTTCATCCCTAGACTTCTTGCACCTCATATGCACCCCCAGAACTTGCAAAACCTCCACCATCTTAAAAGGGCTTTCCTCCACTCCGCCCTACTCCTTCCCACAACCAGGCATTGGGACTTACTATTATTGGCCCCAAGTTTCGCCATGATTTGCTCCTGATTTTTAGGAGCAACTGGTGTAGAACGGAGTATCTTAGAAATCGGAATTCTCGTCATTTAGTTTGCTCCAGTTCTAGTCAGTTAGAACAGTTTCACTTTGGAACAGAATTTTTTTTTCAAAAGGGGGCGTGTCCGGCCACTTACGCCTGTTTTCAAAGTTTCGTCAGTGAAAACGTACTCCATACTAACTTAGAATGGAGTAAGTGAAGATTTTTGTACGCTCGAAAAAACCTTATCTACACTTTAGAAAATCAGGCGTAGGTTACAAATCAGGCGTAGGGAATGGTGGGGTGGGGGGGGGGGGTGTTTAAAGGGAAGTTTACAAACATTAAACACTTCAGTTTTACAAATAAAGAGCCATCATCAATAATAAATGATAAATACATCAATAAATCAACCAATAAATCAATCAAAAAAAATTAATAAGAAATATATATTTTTTTTAAATCAATAAATAAAACATTTTCTACTTACCGACTGCAGCACCGGGAGCCCTCCAACAGCGTGCTGGGATGCCCCCCTCAGTGTGTCTCTGTCAGTGCCTCTATCTCTCTGTCTGTCTGTGTGTGTCTCTCATTCTCTGTCTGTCAGTGTCTGTGTTTCTGACAGCGAGGGGAGGGGGAGGAGGGGGGTAGAGGGAGAGAGGGGGGGAGCAGAGGGAGGGATGGGGGAGAAGGGGGAGGGGGGAGAAGGGGGAGGAGAAGGGGGAGGGGGGGAGTTGGGGATAAAGGGATGAAGGGGGAGAAAGGAGAAGGGGGCGGGGAAGGACATGGGGGGGGAAGGAGATGGGGGGGAAGGAGATGGGGGGGAAAGGAGATGGGGGGGAAAGGAGATGGGGGGGAAAGGAGATGGGGGGGAAAGGAGATGGGGGGGGAAGGAGAAGGGGGGGAAGGAGATGGGGGGGGGAAAGGAGATGGAGGGGGGGAAGGAGAAGGGGGGGAAAGGAGATGGAGGGGGGAAAGGAGATGGAGGGGGGAAAGGAGATGGAGGGGGGGAAAGGAGATGGAGGGGGGAGGAGGAGATGGGGGGCGGGGGAAGGAGAATGGGGAGGGAGGCTGAACGGGCCGGGCCCGAGACTTCGGGCAGGGCCCGTCCCCAGCACCAGATTTACAGGTAGGTGGCGTTGGGTCGGGTCGGGGGGGTGGTGGGAGGGAGGTCGGTTCGGTTTGGGTCGGGTGGAGGGAGGGAGTAGGAGGTCAGGTCGGGGGGAGGAGGTCAGGTCAAATCCAGTCCGGGGGAGCGGGAGTCGGATCGAGTCCGGTCCGGGGGCGGCGGGGAGGAAGCGGGAGTCGGGTCGGGGAGAAGCGGGAGTCGGGTCGTGTCCGGAGGCAGGGGGAGGGGAAGCGGGAGTCGGGTCGGGTCCGGAGGCGGACGGGGCAGGGGGGGCGGAGTCGGGTCAGTGTCGGGTCCGGTCTGGAGGCGGGAGTCGAGTTGAGTCGGGTCGGGAAGCAGGAGCTGGCCGTGGGAGGAGCCTTATGCACGCAGCCCCAGTGAGGCCATTCGGCCAGGGCTAGGGGCTGCGTGCTTCGGGCCCCACTGTAGCGCGTATGTGCAGAGGTCCCGGCACTGTTTTCAGCGCAGGGACCTGGCTCCGCCCCATACAGCTCCTGCTGCGCTGCGCCGAGGGCCAGAAGACCTGCAGGGAGGTGGAGAATCTGGAGGGTTTTTTTAGGTGCACTTTGTGGTGCGAAAAACGGGTGTCCAGGTCGGGACTGCGCCGTTCTAGGCACGGCTCGAAACTTGGGCCCATTCACACTGGCACCTGAAGCTCTACAATACTCCTCCACTACTCCCATAGCTTTCCTCACTGACTCCCCATCTCTCAACATAATGGGTGTGTCATCTACATATTGGTGTATCAACGACACCTGCCCAGAACTGGGAACGGCAATCCTGACTACACCTTGTTCCTTTCGTATCATGTAACCTAAAGGTTCTGCTATCAATGTGTACAACAATGGAGACAGGGGACAACCCTGTCTCACTGATCTCTGTTTGGAAAATATTTGGATTTTAAAAAATTAAATTTAATACAGCTAAATATGTTTGAATAAAAAATCCTTATCCACTCAATAAAATTTTTCCCGAAACCAAATGCTTCCAAAACCATCAATAAAAACTTAAGAGAGACTGTATCAAAGGCTTTTTCTGGATCTATCTTTAGCACATAAGCTTCCCTCCCACTTTCTCAGATTGAGACCACAGAGTCTGTTATGTCCCGGCCTACGACTCCATAGGACTGAAAGGGCAAAACTATCTGCGGCATCACCTCCTTCATACGATTTGCCATAACCCTTGTGAAGATCTTATAATCCACATTTAATAGTGTGATGGGCTCCAATTCTTCAGATCCCTTCTATCCCCTTGATTTTTATAAGCTAAGCTTATGATACCTCTACACATAGATGGGACCAGACTTCCCTCAGTTTTAATCTCCTTAAAAATCTCTAAGACCAATGGATTTAAAAGCTCTAAAAATTCTTCATAGATGTTGCATATTGTCCATTGGACCCTGGGCTTCCGCCCACCCCCCCCCTCCCCCCTCCCCGCCCCCCACCCTTCATTCCACTTATTGGTACTTTGTCACACATGCTTCCCATTGTCCTTTAAACCCTCTTCAATGATAGCACTTACTTTCTCCATTGCAAATTTAGAAATGTCTTCTTCTGTATACAACTCTTGATAAAAGCTACCAGCCGTCTCCATGATCTGCCCACTTTCATTAATGATCTTTTCCCCAACCTTCAAATCTCCAATTAATGATAAACATTGTCGCAACTTCTTTTGCTCCAGAAAATATCTAATGATCTTTCTCCCTCCCTTTAGCCTTTGCACGGAGAATAGCCCCCTTTCATTTTTCAGCTTGTAATAATTCCCACTCTTCCTTTAAAACCACCCAATTATTCTCTGCTCCCTTATCCCCTCCATCAAGTGCTTTACAGAGATCTGTAAAGCTTCTGTTTATATTCTCTTCTCGACGCCAGTTAGCAGTTGCCCTTTCTTTCCCATAATGTACAGAAAAAACTTTTACCTCATATTTGAAATTGTCCCACCAAACTCTTTTTTCTTTCAAGAATAAAGGTTCCTTCTGAGTATTCTTTATTATATTTAAAATCCTTTCTTTATAAACAATTTCTTTCAGGTACTGATTGTTTAAAATCCACACCCCTGGCCCGATCTTAACTCTGCTGTTCTTAATTATAAGAAGCAAAGCCAAGTGACATTTTTATAATAAATCTCCATCACCTCAGAACTGAACCCTTCCCGCATTAACACAAAATCTATTCGGCTCTGTTTTAAAACATCACTCACCCGACCTCTTCTGGAGAATTCCCTTTTTATGGGGTTCCGATCCCTCCATAAGTCTCTCAAATTTAAATTTGCCATCATTTTTATAATCATCCCTCTAGAGTTATCATCCTTAAGGTCATTTGGGCTGAAATGTCCATCCGAGATAAAAAATACATTAAAATCCCCCATTATACAAGGATTTTCCGCCTCTGCCTCTTCTGCGAATAACCACTGAAAAAACTCACGCCACTTGCAATGATCATTAGATATTAAAGAGATCACAATTCAATTCCTCCATTTTTACCTTCAGCTGTAAAAATCTCCCCTCAGTGTCCTTGTCCACCAAGGCAACATTCTCTTTTATGGTTTATGAACGAACTCACTAATGCAGCCATCCCTCTACAGTTATTGTTTGCACAACTTGCAAACCCGGTTCTGGGGGAGGTGGGACCAGTACAAACCGGACGGTCTACACCTGGGCAGGACCGGGACCAATGTCCTAGGGGGAGTGTTTGCAGTGCTGTTGGGGAGGAGTTAAACTAATATGGCAGGGGGATGGGATCCTATGCAGGGAGGCAGAGGGAAATAAAAGGGAGGCAGAGGCAAAAAATAGAAAGGGGGGAGAATAGTAAAAGTGGAGGGCAGAGAATACCAAGGCAAAAAACAAAAAGGGCCACATTACAGCAAAATTCTAAAGAGGCAAGGTGTGTTAAAAATACAAGCCTGAAGGCTCTATGTCTTAAGGCAAGGAGTATCCATAATAAGGTGGATCAATTAACTGTGCAAATAGATATTAACAGATATGATGTGATTGGGATTACAGAGACGTGGCTCCAGGATGATCAGGGCTGGGAACTCAACATCCAAGGGTATTCAACATTCAGGAAGGATAGAATAAAAGGAAAAGGAGGTGGGGTAGCATTGCTGGTTAAAGAGGAGATTAATTCAATAGTTAGGAAGGACATTAGCTTGGATGATGTGGAATCTATATGGGTAGAGCTGCAGAACACTAAAGGGCAAAAAACGTTAGTGGGAGTTGTGTACAGACCTCCAAACAGTAGTAGTGATGTTGGGGAGGGCATCAAACAGGAAATTAGGGGTGCATGCAATAAAGGTGCAGCAGTTATCATGGGTGACTTTAATATGCATATAGATTGGGCTAACCAAACTGGAAGCAATATGGTGGAGGAGGATTTCCTGGAGTGCATAAGGGATGGTTTTCTAAACCAATATGTTGAGGAACCAACTCGGGGGGAGGCCATCTTAGACTGGGTGTTGTGTAATGAGAGAGGATTAATTAGCAATCTCGTTGTGCGAGGTCCCTTGGGGAAGAGTGACCATAATATGGTGGAATTCTACATTAGGATGGAGAATGAAACAGTTAATTCAGAGACCATGGTCCAGAACTTAAAGGAGGGTAACTTTGAAGGTATGAGGCGTGAATTGGCTCGGATAGATTGGTGAATGATACTTAAGGGGTTGACAGTGGATGGGCAATTGCAGACATTTAGAGACCGCATGGATGAACTACAACAATTGTACATCCCTGTCTGGCGTAAAAATAAACAAGGGAAGGTGGCTCAATCGTGGCTTTCAAGGGAAATCAGGGATAGTATTAAAGCCAAAGAAGTGGCATACAAATTGGCCAGAAATAGCAACGAACCCAGGGACTGGGAGAAATTTAGAACTCAGCAAAGGAGGACAAAGGGTTTGATTAGTGCAGGGAAAATAGAGTACAAGAGGAAGCTTGCAGGGAACATTAAAACGGATTGCAAAAGCTTATTTGGTTATGTAAAGAGAAAAAGGTTAGTAAAGAAAACATAGGTCCCCTGCAGTCAGAATCAGGGGAAGTCATAACGGGGAACAAAGAAATGGCAGACCAATTGAACAAGTACTTTGGTTCGGTATTCACTAAGGAGGACACAAACAACCTTCCGGATATAAAAGGGGTCAGAGGGTCTAGTAAGAAGGAGGAACTGAGGGAAATCCTTATTAGTCGGGAAATTGTGTTGGGGAAATTGATGGGATTGAAGGCCGATAAATCCCCAGGGCCTGATGGACTGCATCCCAGAGTACTTAAGGAGGTGGCCTTGGAAATAGCGGATGCATTGACAGTCATTTTCCAACATTCCATAGACTCTGGATCAGTTCCTATGGAGTGGAGGGTAGCCAATGTAACCCCACTTTTTTAAAAAGGAGGGAGAGAGAAAACAGGGAATTATAGACTGGTCAGCTTGACATCGGTAGTGGGTAAAATGATGGAATCAATTATTAAGGATGTCATAGCAGCGCATTTGGAAAGAGGTGACATGATAGGTCCAAGTCAGTATGGATTTGTGAAAGGGAAATCATGCTTGACAAATCTTCTGGAATTTTTTGAGGATGCTTCCAGTAGAGGGGACAAGGGAGAACCAGTTGATGTGGTGTATTTGGACTTTCAGAAGGCTTTCGACAAGGTCCCACACAAGAGATTAATGTGCAAAGTTAAAGCACTTGGGATTGGGGGTAGTGTGCTGACGTGGATTGAGAACTGGTTGGTAGATAGGAAGCAAAGAGTAGGAGTAAATGGATACTTTTCAGAATGGCAGGCAGTGACTAGTGGGGTACCGCAAGGTTCTGTGCTGGGGCCCCAGCTGTTTACATTGTACATTAATGATTTAGACGAGGGGATTAAATGTAGTATCTCCAAATTTGCGGATGACACTAAGTTGGGCGGCAGCGTGAGCTGCGAGGAGGATGCTATGAGGCTGCAGAGTGACTTGGACAGGTTAGGTGAGTGGGCAAATGCATGGCAGATGAAGTATAATGTGGATAAATGTGAGGTTATCCACTTTGGTGGTAAAAACAGAGAGACAGACTATTATCTGAATGGTGACAGATTAGGAAAAGGGGAGGTGCAACGAGTCATGGTACATCAGCATCAGTCATTGAAGGTTGGCATGCAGGTACAGCAGGCGGTTAAAAAAGCAAATGGCATGTTGGCCTTATAGCGAGGGGATTTGAGTTCCGGGGCAGGGAGGTGTTATTACAGTTGTGCAGTGCCTTGGTGAGGCCACACCTGGAGTATTGTGTACAGTTTTGGTCTCCTAACTTGAGGAAGGACATTCTTGCTATTGAGGGAGTGCAGTGAAGCTTCACCAGACTGATTCCCGGGATGGCGGGACTGACATATCAAGAAAGACTGAATCAACTGGGCTTGTATTCACTGGAGTTCAGAAGAATGAGAGGGGATCTCATAGAAACATTTAAAATTCTGACGGGTTTAGACAGGTTAGATGCAGGAAGAATGTTCCCAATGTTGGGGAAGTCCAGAACCAGGGGTCACAGTCTAAGGATAAGGGGTAAGCCATTTAGGACCGAGATGAGGAGAAACTTCTTCACCCAGAGAGTGGTGAACCTGTGGAATTCTCTACCATAGAACGTTGTTGAGGCCAATTCACTAAATGTATTCAAAAAGGAGTTAGATGTAGTCCTTACTACTAGGGGGACCAAGGGGTATGGTGAGAAAGCAGGAATGGGGTACTGAAGTTGCATGTTCAACCATGAACTCATTCAATGGCAATGCAGGCTCGAAGGGATGAATGGCATACTCCTGCACCTATTTTCTATGTTTCTATGTTTCTCCTTACCAAACTCTTTCTAGGATATCTTCATCCTAAAGATTTCTTGCAGACACAACATGCCTTTAAAACACTGCAATATCTGCTGCAATTTCTTCTCCCCCTCAATCTATTCATATTGATCAAGACCAATGTAATCATTGCTCTTAATAAAAGAAGTATGCCTGATAATCTATCCATCATTTAATCTCTGGCCCTTCCCTCCTCTCATGCTGCTTCCAAACTTTTTGGGCAGCTGTTGCTTTCTCCTGCAGCCTCCGGCTCTTTTTCACCTCCTGTTTGAACTTCCACTGCAGTTTCAGTCTCTTCCTTACATCAAATTTAGGCCGCGGAGCTGCTCCTTCTCCGTCCTGCTGTCCCCCACTAATCTTTCCCTTTCCACATGATGCCACCCCACCCCCAATTCCATGTCTCCATCCTCCTCTGACTCCTCACTCTCAAGCTCTTCTGTAATCTCCTGTCCCTGTTTCCCATCAGATACATAATCTCACTTTTTGCTAACATGGTTTTTCCAACAGTGCCACTCTCTTCGGCCTTACCTCCATCGCTGACCCTTGCTCCCCATTTCTTCTCCCTCTGTGACAATGGCGCGTCTCCACCCACCTTGCTCTCTTTTGGCGTCTTTGTCTCCGCGCTCCCATCCTGCTGCCCCTTTAAGACTCCTGCCTCTTGCATCCTCTCCTTGTCCTGCCCCCTCCTGCTCCCAGAGATGTACGACTCCCCATCTTTCTTTGGAGTACTTCCACTTACCCCGCACCCTGCTCGTGCCTCCGTTCCCCCCATGGACACCTGATTCTTTAGGGAGAGACGAGCCATATTATGGCTCGACTCTGTCTTTGACCCATGATGTCCTCCACTGAATTTGACTTTATCCACCATACTTGGTGTGTTTTCCACCATGTTTTCTGCTCCGCAATTTTCTGCCTCTTCTTGCGCTCTTTCCTCATTCCCTTCGGCGGCTGTGTCCTCCACCACTCCACTCACACCTCCTGCTTCCTCTCCCATCTCCCCATCACTCAAGTGGCTTCCATCTGCCTCACACTCACAGCGGGTGGGGCCTTTGTGACAAACCGCACAATTCTCTGCCTTGCAGTTCTGAGCATCGTGTCCAGATTCGCCACAGTTATAACAGTACAGGTCGGGACAGCTTCTTACTAGATGGTCGTGTCCAAGACAGTAATCGCAAAGCTATACTGGGCCCACAACTGGTCAGCAGTATAGTCTTGCGTTTCTCCACCAATGTGTCCATCTCCCCTGCCAGGTCATTTACCACAAAATATTGCTCGAGCCTTTCTGTGAAAGCATCCCAATCATCACCCTCTGCAAAGTCTTTTAGTGTGCTAAAGATAGCTATAATCACGTGAAAGTCTGTATTCTCGTCACCAGTTGTTAAGTCTGTAATGTACTTATGAATGACCCCACGAGGCAATGTGTTGTACTCAAACTGTAGTGACCTTGTTCCTTTATTCGTAACTCCAGAGCGAGGCACAAGCATGGTTGGCAGCCTTTTATACTGGGCCTATGCAGATAACCCTCAGGTCTCCCACCGCAATGCCCTCTGGTGGACAGCCTCTGCCACAGAGGCAGGAAACCCCAGTCTCCACCAGTTGCAGCCTCTAGTGGTGCCAGCATAGTGCATACATCGTGTAAACCTTATTGATAGTACATCAGGTAACAAGTCTCCATCTTATGCAACTATACAGTGACAACAGAGAGTATATCTATAGTCTGCATATATAACATTTGCGATGGTGGTGCAATTATCTCAAGCAGAGGTGGCTGGGATTTCTTGCGTTTAAGATGGTCATTGCCTGGCACTCATATGGCATGAATGTTACTTGTCACTTGTCAGCCCAAGTCTGGATATTATACAGGTCCTGTTCTAGGTTGCTTCATTATTTGAGGAGTTGTCAATGGAGCTGAATCCTGTGGAATCATCAGTGATCAGACCCAGTCCTGGCTTTATAATAAATCAAAGGTCATTGCTGAAGCAGCTGAAGATGGTTGGGCCAAGGATGCTTCCCTGAGGAAGTCCTGCAGTGATGTCCTAGGATCATGATGACTGTCCTCCAACAACTACAACTATCTTCCTTCGTGTCAGATGCGATTCTGCCTATTGGAGGGTTTTTCTTTTGACCCTACTCCACAAATGATGAGTTTTGTTATGGCTCCTGGGCAATATTTGGTTCAATGCTGCCTGGATGTCGAGAGCAGCTACTGTCGCCTCTCCTCTGGCATTCAGCTCTTCTATTCATGTCTGGATTAATGCTGTGATGTCATCTGGAGCCAAGTGATTAGGCAGAACCCTATACTTGTACATGGGTCATCTTATACATAAGAATAAACAATAGTTTTATTCCTGTAATACCAGCATTCACTTAGAATCACAGTTTATGAGTTGAAAACAAACAACTGACCACAGCAGGGGTCTTGGTCGTGTCAGCAGTCTAACAGTATTATTATATCAGAGGTGCTGTTCTGAAACTGGTACCTGTTTGGAGTAATGCAAGGCGAACAGATACAAACGAGACTACTTTCTGCATATTGCGCTCCGGCCAGGAAGAACACCCTGCTTACTGGTATCCAAATGCAAATTAAATTTTAACCACTGGTTTTCACTTAATGAAACATCTTGATATGGATATATTTACATCTTACTGTACGCCCTGAGCCAGCAGCGAGGCTACCATTTGAATAATTTTATTAAGCGTCTATCTGAACATTGCAATATATACAAGTATCAGGAGCAATTTTCTGACTTTTCACTGATGACGGGGAGCCTCGTCCACCAAAATCAGTGATCAGAAATTCACTCGCATGTTGTGCACAAGTTTCTAACCATCATCTTAACTGAGTTGAAAAATCAGCTCCATTGTACAATTCGAATTTCCGATACGCAGTACTGAGAGCAAAGTTCATTTGCAGCAGTGCAAAGTCAATAAAGTATCGCATAATATTAAAAAAACAAACAGCGTTAGGTTCAAGTAAGTGAATTGAAGCAGTCTTAACCCTCATAGTTCATAATGAGTAGCTGTACTTACACTGGAAGCAAATAAGGTTGTAGACTAGTAATACGTTTTCCATCAGAATAATCGCGGAGTGAATCAAATGATTTTTTCTCATTCTCCACGGCCTCCTCCATCTTAAAAGATATAAACAACATTATATTTTTCATACAGTTGACATTATTCAAATGTTAGAAAACTCATCTTAGTACCAAATACACGCAAACCCAATTGAAAAACAAGTCAAATTTTTCACAAAATCACTTGTAACTGAGATTATTGGATTTTCTATAGATTATAATCAGTGCTCAATGATGTTATGAAAGTCTACTGTAAAAGAGAGAAATAGTGTAAGATAATAAATCAAAGCAAATCTCACAGTAGACATGAACATGCTCTGTGACTGCTGGTACATGTCCAGCTATGCTGCAGTGGATAAAAGTGTTCTGTTTGACTGTCTGTCTTACTCCCAATTTCCTGCTTATTAAACTCCGTCCCCTAGTAAACAAGTTGCCTGGATCAATTTTGTCAATTCCCTTCATATCTTGAAACATGCTTGTTTCAAAAACAACTCTTTCCCTCATAACTTCAATTCCTGATATTGAGAATTATCTTTGTTGCTTGACTCTAATCTCTCAAGCCAATAATATTCTTGTCATGATTTAGTGCCCAGAACTATGTAGGGCACCCCGATGTATGACCAACGACTTATACAGTAATAATATAACTGTACGATTTTGACACCATCCTGCTATTATTTCAACCCAATACATTACCTCATTTTCACAGCAGCCAAGCAGATTTCAGAGATTGATTCACATTAACCCTAACATCTCTTTCTTGATCAATACACAGTGTGACTGTATTGAATACATAAGCCTAGAAAGTACATGTGACAATATTAGAAGAAAAACAGCACAATCATATGAAATGCCTTTATCACAATTTTAAGCATTCACCCATTTAAATTAAACAGCAACAGTAATTTCTAAGTGATACTTTCTCAATTGATTATTGTTTACAAACACATTATATCTATCTACATCCTTCTGACTCTGAGGCGGGGGTGCTGCCCACTGAGTCACAGCTGACACAAGGCAGGTTTCTGATACCTTCTGGCATCCGTGGAGATTTTAGCGACGCCTTTCACACTCTACTCCCTACTGACTGATTTTATATCCCAAATCTTATATTTGTCAATAATTGTGTTTACCTTGTCGCAGGTCGGGACCGCCATGCTGCCTATAGCCGCCGCTCACCGCTCCTTTTGTGGCCCATTAGCGGCAGGTTGGGGCCATAGGGTGAGTGGCGAGCGGCGGCCATGAGCAGCGTGGCGGCATACCACTGCAAGATACAGCGCGAGTTGGTGCAGGAGGGCAATGGCGCGAAGAGGGATGTCATCAAGGTCCAGGTCGCTGATTGCAGCGTGGGCAGATACAGCAGAAGCGGCGAGAGGCTGTAGAGGGATGTGATCGGGGCCTAAAGAGGCGTAGTCCCAGGGGCAGCACGGGCCAGCCCACACTGCGATATGTGTGCACACTAGATCCGTGCAGCAGAGCAGCTCTCCAGTCGTCTTGGATAACCCTTGCCACTGTACCAAGACCTAGCTCTGTCAAACCCGTGTGGTGGCTGGTGTGCAACGGCCACCCCACGTTAAAAAAATCCACTCACAGGCATCTTCCACCCTACAGGATGTAGTTCAGGACCTGGAATATTAGGTCCTTCATTGGAACACCTGTGAACTCATCCTTTTTTAGCGTGGAAGCAAGTCATCCTCGTTACGAGGGACTGCCTATGATGATGATGATCTACATCAAAGTACATCTGCCACAAAATTCCCAATTTCATAAACAATTCAAATGTTTGTGAATCTGATTGCTTGGTTTTTCATTATTTGCACTATTTTTGATATATGCAGATTGAAGATATTGTTTATGTTACCCTAGTACTAATCAAAAATCTATAGAATTAATCGGCCGAAAATTGCAGCCTCGCTGGGTCGGTACGAAGTGCGCATGCACCCGACGAGGCCTCGCAAAAGCCCGATTCTCGGTGCGCCTAGAACCGGCTTTACCGATCTGTCAAAATTTCTTTAGAGAGATTCTACGCATCCCTGGGAGAAGGACATCCACGCGGGAGAGATTTGAGCTATTTTTTACGCCTGGTAAAAGCAGGTGTATAGCTTACTTATACCAGCATAACACTTTTAAAGCATAGAAAATTTCAATTTAATCACTCATTTTTTTATTAAAAATCCTGTCCATTAAGGTAAGTTTATTTTTAACCCTATTAAAACACATTTTAAAAAATTTCCAAAAAATATTTTTTTTTCTAAAACATTTAATTACATTTAATTTCAATTAATTTTAAATATGTGAGGTGTTTTTTTTTTTATTTATTGTGATGTGTTTCGGTGTTTTATGGGTTTATTCTAATTGATAATAATGAGAGCCCGTACAAACAGAGCTCCCATTTTTATCAATGAGAATACTAGATAGTGATTGGTGGTCCAGGCCCATGTGATTCCAACAGTTGCGTTCGTACGTGGAAAACATCTTTCAGTGCGCTGTGCAGCGAATGAAGGCCTCAGACCGGAATCCTACGTTCCTCCGGGAAACACAGGTAGTTCGTAGATTTTTTTCGGGTCAGAGGCATTTGTACGAAGGAAACCTCCAACCGCAATTTTCAGCCCAAAATGTTTTTGTTTCTATAGGATCATGTCTGATATTTCTGCTTGGTTTAGTGTTTCTACTGTTGATTGTTGCCAAAATAAGCTTTAAGAATCAATGATTAATCAGATACTACAGTTAGAATGTTCCCTCCTATTTCATCTGCCATTACTATTTCATGGGCCACAACCTCAACCACTATCTGCTGCTAGCCTCTCCCTCACTTCCAGACCTACCACGGTTTGATATAACTCAGCCTCATTCTCACTGATCACTCCTTTAGCTCCAAATCTACATAGGATATACGCCACAGAAACAGGCCATTCAACCCAACTAGTCCACACCAGTGTTTATGCTCCATTCGAGCCTCCTCTTGTCTTTCCTCATCTAAATCTATCAGCATAACCCTCTATTCCATTCTCCCTCATATGCTTGTCTAGCCTCCCCTTAAATGCATCGATACTATTCGCTTCGACCACTTCCTGTGGTAGCAAGTTCCACAGTTTCACCACTCTATGGGTAAAGAACTTTCGTCTGAATTCCCTATTGGATTTCTTGATGACTATTTTATATTGATGGTCTCTAGTTATTCTCTTCCCTACAAGTGGAAACATTCTCTCTGTATCCACTCTATCAAAATCTTTCATAATTTTAAAGACCTCTAATAGGTCACCTCTCAGCCTTCTTTTTTCAAGAGAAAAGAGACCCAGCCTGTTCATCCTTTCCTGATACGTATACACTTGCATTTCTGGTATCATCCTTGTAAATCTTCTCTGCACCCTCTCCAGTGCCTCTATATCATTTTTATAACATGATGACCAGAACTGTACACAGTACTCTAAATGTGGTCGAACCAAGGTTCAATACAGGTTCCCCTAGCATAACTTCCCTACTTTTCAATTCTATCCCCCTATAAATGTGCTTGGTTTGCATTTTTATGGCCTTGCTAACCTGTGTCGCAACTTTTAGTGATTTGTGTATTTCCACTGAGATCCCTTTGTTCCTCTACCCCACCTTGACTCGCACCCACCAAGTAATAAACAATATTCTTACTACCAAAATGTACTACCTCACATTTATCTGTGTTCAACTTAATTTTACAATTATATGCCCATTCTGCAAGTTTATTAATGTCCTCTTGTAATTGGATGCAGTTCTCCTCAGTATTGACTAGTCCCTCCAATTTGGTTTCTCTGCAAATTTAGAAATTGTGTTTTTGATTTCAAAGTCTAAATCGTTAATGTAAAGTGTGAACAACAGTGGTCCCAGCACTGATCCTTGTGGAACACCACGACCCCCCTTCTGCCACTGTGAATAGCTACGTTTTTCCCCTTCTCTCTGCTTTCTGTCTTGAAGCCAGCGAGCTATCCACTCTGCTACTTGTCTCCTGATTCCGCATTCTCTGACTTTGTTCATCAGTCTATTATGAGGTACCTTATCGAAGGCCTTTTGAAAAACTAGATAAATTACATCTACTGCATTACCATCATGTACTCTCCCTGTTACCTCTTCAAAAAATTCAATGAGGTTGGTCAAACAAGACTTTCCCTTTTGAAATCCATGCTGACTATTCATTATTATATTTTTGGTATCTAGCTGTTCTTCTATTTTCTCCTTTAGCAGTATTCCATTTTTTTTCCTACCACCGATGTTAAGCTCACTGGTCTATAATTCCCTGGACATAGTCTATTCCCCTTCTTGAATATAGGTACAGGTAGAGCGTCTGAAATCCAGAAACCTCTGGACCGAGGCCGTTCCGGATTTCGGAACGTTTTCCGACGTCCCGAATCCAGAACCGCCCAGGAAAAACCTGTGTTGCTGCCATTGGGACAGCAGGATAGGTATGAAGCCCTGCAAAGAAGGTAAGTTAAAGTTTTCATTTTTTAATTATTTTGCAGCAATTCGCTAGAAATGGGTCTTCTAAATGTTTTTTTATTTTTTTAATTTTTTGGCATTTTTTGGGGGTGTTTTCCCCCCTCCCTAGGCCCACCTCACAGCAGTAATCGACCTCGGACTAAAGTTGGCAAGGACCGCGGCTTCCGCTCATTTTTACTGCTGGGCATCTAAATAGTAGCATAGTGATTTGTGGTATTTTTGGAGAAAAAGTACCGCTATCGCCGTTTTTAAAAATGTCCGATTTCGGAACATTTTCCAGATTTCGGACGATCCCGCCACAGATCAGCGTGACGTCCGGATTTCGGAACATTCCGAATTTCGGAACTTCGGATTTCAGATGCTCTACCTGTATTACCGAGCTATCTGCCAGACATCTGGCTCTACACCTGTTTCTAATGAATTATTAAATATGTGTATTAATGCTTCTGCTATCTCAATCCTAGATTCTTTTAAAATGTGTGACTGCAATCCATCCAGACCAGGGGTTTTATCCCCTTTGAGTTTGATTAGTTTATTTAATATATCCACTCTTTTTATTTTAAATGCAATTATCTCATTACTAATCTCATCATCCAATGTAATGTCTACCTGTTCTATTTCCTTGGTAAATACTGAAGCAAAATAATTATTCAATATTTCTGCCATCTCTCTCTTATTGTCTGTGGTATTATCCTGTCTGTTCCATAATGTCCCTATTCCTATCCCACCCTTCCTTTTGTCTTGATGTGCCTGTAAAATATTTTACTATTTTGTTTTAGGTTCCTTCATAATGTAATGTCATAGTTCCACTTTGATTCCTAATTGTTTTTTTGACTTCTCTCCTAATCTCTTCGTATTCTCTCATCATGCACTCCCCTGCTGACTATGTACTTAATATATGCCTCTTTCCTTACCCTCAGTTGTTCCCTTATGGAGTCTCATTTGTGATTAGTTTGTTTTTTCCGTTGAGTGGGATATATTGTTCCTGCACTCTGTTGAACAGTTTTAAATATTTCCCATTTTATTTTCCCAAGTTCTAAACTCAGCCCCTCAAAATCAACAATCTATTAATCTTATACATTTCAAATAAGATAACCTCTCATTCTTCTAAACTTCAATGAGTATAGGCCCAATCTGCTCAACCTTTCTTCATAAAAGGGGCCCGAGAGTCGGAGGAGCCACAGGAGCAGGAGGGGGAGGATCGTGAGGCCCATAAAAGGGGCCCGAGAGTTGGAGGAGCCACAGGAGCAGGAGTGGCAGGGTCGAGAGGCACATAAAAGGGAACCCTAGAGTCGGAGGAGTCAGCTGGTGCAGGGACAAAAGATTTTTTTTTAATTCAAAATCGAACTGTGACGTCACAGCCAAGCGGGTAAATGATTGGCTGGTGGTTTGGTGAGAATTTTATCTTTTCCTTTTTCTTTTTCTTTTCTTATCAGTAGGAAACCTTTGGCATTGTTGCCAAATTAAGTTAATTTAAGGGTTAAGTCATGGTAGGAGAGCCCAGACCCATGTCATGCTCCTCCTGTGCTATGTGGGAAATCAGGGACGCTTCCAGTGTCTCTGATGACTATGTGTGCAGGAAGTGTATCCAGCTGCAGCTCCTGACAGACCACATTGCGGCACTGGAGTTGCGCATGGATTCAGTCTGGAACATCCGCGATGCTGAGGATGTCGTGAATAGCATGTTTAGTGAGTTGGTCACACCACAGGTAAAGGTTACAAAGGCAGATAGGGAATGGGTGGCCATCCGGCAGAGCAGTGGGAGGAAGGTAGTGCAGGGGTCCCCTGCGGTCATCTCCCTCCAAAACAGATATACTACTTTGGATGCTGTTGGGGGAGATGGCTCATCAGGGGAGGGCAGCAGCAGCCAAGTTCATGGCACCATGGCTGGCTCTGCTGCATAGCAGGGCAGGAAGATGAGTGGGAGAGCTATAGTGATAGGGGATTCTATTGTAAGGGGAATAGATAGGCGTTTCTGCGGCCGCAATCGAGACTCCAGGACGGTATGTTGCCTTCCTGGTGCAAGGGTCAAGGATGTCTCGGAGCGACTGCAGGGCATTCTGGAGGGGGAGGGTGAACAGCCAGTTGTTGTGGTGCATATAGGTACCAACGATATAGGTAAAAAACGGGATGAGGTCCTACAAGCTGAATTTAGGGAGCTAGGAGTTAATTTAAAAAGTAGGACCTCAAAGATCGTAATCTCAGGGGTGCTACCAGTGCCACGTGCTAGTCAGAGTAGGAATAGCAGGATACGTGGCTTGAGGAATAGTGCAAGAGGGAGGGATTCAAATTCCTGGGACATTGGAACCGGTTCTGGGGGAGGTGGGACAGTACAAATTGGACGGTCTGCACCTGGACAGGACCGGAACTGATGTCCTAGAGGGAGTGTTTGCTCATGCTGTTGGGGAGGATTTAAACGAATATGGCAGGGGGATGGGAATCTATGCGGGGAGACAGAGCAAAGTTAAATGGGGACAGATGCAAAAGGTAGAAAGGAGATAAGGAAAAGTGGAGGGCAGAGAAATCAAGGGCAAAAATCAAAAAGGGCCACATCACATTATAATTCTAAAAGGACAAAGAGTGTTAAAAAAACAAGCCTGATGGCTCTGTGTCTCAATGCGAGGAGCATTCGTAACAAGGTGGATGAATTAACTGCGCAGATAGCTGTTAACGGATATGATGTAATTGGGATTACGGAGACATGGCTCCAGGGTGACCAAAGCTGGGAACTCAACATCCAGGGGTATTCAATATTCAGGAAGGATAGGCAGAAAGGAAAAGGAGGTGAGATAGCGTTACTGGTTAAAATGGAGATTAACGCAATAGTAAGGAAAGACATTAGCTTGAATGATGTGGAATCTGTATGGGTAGAGCTGCGGAACACCAAAGGGCAGGAAAAGCTCATGAGAGCTGTGTACAGACTACCAAACAGTAGTAGTGAAGTTGGGGATGGCATCAAACAGGAAATTAGGGATGCGTGCAATAAAGGTACAGCAGTTATCATGGGTGACTTTAATCTACATATAGATTGGGCTAACCAAACTGGTAGCAATACGGTAGAGGAGGATTTCCTGGAGTGTATAAGGGATGGTTTTCCAGGCCAATATGTCGAGGAACCAACTAGAGAGCTGGCCATCCTAGACTGGGTGTTGTGTAATGAGATAGAATTAATTAGCAATCTTGTTGTGCGAGGCCCCTTGGGGAAGAGTGACCATAAGATGGTAGAATTCTTCATTAAGGTGGAGAGTGATACAGTTAATTCAGAGACTAGGGTACTGAACTTAAAGAAAGGTAACTTCGATGGTATGAGACGTGAATTGGCTAGGATAGACTGGCGAATGATACTTAAAGGGTTGGCGGTGGATAGGCAATGGCAGACATTTTAAGATCACATGGATGAACTTCAACAATTATACATCCCTGACTGGTGTAAAAATAAAACAGGGAAGATGGCTCAACCGTGGCTAACAAGGGAAATTAGGGATAGTGTTAAATCCAAGGAAGAGGCATATGAATTAGAAAAAGCAGCAAACCCGAGGACTGGGAGAAATTTAGAATTCAGCAGAGGAGGACAAAAGGTTTAATTAGGAGGGGGAAAATAGAGTATGAGAGTAAGCTTGCAGGAAACATAAAAACTGACTGCAAAAGCTTCAATAGATATAAGAGAAAAAGATTAGTGAAGACAAATGTAGGTTCCTTGCAGTCAGAATCAGGTAAATTTATAATGGGGAACAAAGAAATGGCAGACCAATTGAACAAATACTTTGGTTCTGTCTTCACTAAGGAAGACACAAATAACCTTCCGGAAATACTAGGGGACCGAGGGTCTAGCGAGAAGGAGGAACTGAAGGAAATCCTTATTAGTCAGGAAATTGTGTTAGGAAAATTGATGTGATTGAAGGCCAATAAATCCCCAGGGTCTGATAGTCTGCATCCCAGAGTACTTAAGGAAGTGGCCCTAGATATAGTGAATGCATTGGTGGTCATTTTCCAACATTCTATAGACTCTAGATCAATTCCTATGGATTGGAGGGTAGCTAATGTAACCCCACTTTTTAAAAAAGGAGATAGAAAACGGGGAATTATAGACAAGTTAGCTTGACATTGGGAGTGGGGAAAATGTTGGAATCAATTATTAACGATGCAATAGCAGCGGATTTGGAAAGCAGTGACCGGATCAGTCCAAGTCAGCATGGATTTATGAAAGGGAAATCATGCTTGACAAATCTTCTAGAATTTTTTGAGGATGTAACTAGTAGAGTGGACAAGGGAGAACCAATGGATGTGGTCATTTTCCAACATTCTATAGACTCTGGATCAGTTCAAAGGGCTTTTGACAAGGTCCCACACAAGAGATTAGTTGCAAAATTAAAGCACATGATACTGGGGGTAATGTACTGACGTGGATCGAGAACTGGTTGGCAGACAGGAAGCAAAGAGTAGGAATAAATGGGTCCTTTTCAAAATTGCAGGCAGTGATTAGTGGGCTAATGCAAGGTTCAGTGCTAGGACCCCAGCTATTTACAATATACATTAATGATTTAGATGAAGGAATTGAATGTAATATCTCCAAGTTTGCAGATTGACACGAAGCTGGGTGGCAGTGTGAGCTACGAGGAGGATGCTAAGAGCCTGCAGGGTGACTTGGACAGGTTAGATGAGTGGGCAAATGCATGGCAGGTGTAGTATAATGTAGATAAATGTGAGGTTATCCACTTTGGTGGCAAAAACAGGAAGGCAGAGTAGTATCTGAATGGTGACAGATTAGGAAAAGGGGAGGTGCAACGAGACCTGGGTGTCATGGTACATCAGTCTTTGAAAGTTGGGATGCAGGTACAGCAGGCGGTGAAGAAGGCAAATGGCATTTGGTCTTCATAGCGAGAGGATTTGAGTATAGGAGCAGGGAGGTCTTACTAGAGTTGTACAGGACCTTGGTGAGGCCACACCTTGAATATTGTGTGCCGTTTTGGTTTCTTAATTCTGAGGAAGGACAGTCTTGCAATTGAGGGAGTGCAGCGAAGGTTCACCAGACTGATTCCCGGGATGGCAAGACTGCCATATGAAGAAAGACTGGATCGACTAGGCTTATATTCACTTGAATTTAGAAGAGTGAGAGGGGATCTCATAGAAACATATCAAATTCTGACAGGATTGGACAGATTAGATTCAGGAAGAATGTTCCCGATTTGGAGAAGTCCAGGACCAGGGGTCACAGTCTAAGGATAAGGGGTAAGCCATTTAGGACCAAGATGAGGAGAAACTTCTTCACTCAGAGAATTGTGAACCTGTGGAATTCTCTACCACAGAAAGTTTGTTGGATATATTCAAGAGGGAGTTGGATGTGCCCCTTAAGGCTAAAGGGATCAAGGGGTATGGAGAGAAAGCAGGAATGCGGTACTTAAGTTGCATGATCAGCCATGATCATATTGAATGGTGGTGCAGGCTCGAAGGGCTGAATGGCCTACTCCTGCACCTATTTTCTATGTTTCTATGTTTCATAAGATAACCCCCTCATCTCAGCGATCAACCTCATGAACATTCTATGAACTGCCTCCAATGCAAGTATATCCCTCCTTAAATAAGGAGACCAAAACTTACGCAGTACTCCAGGTGTGGTCTCACTAACGCTCTGTAGCAGGACTTCCCTACTTTTACACTCCATTCCAATTGCAACAAAGGCCAACATTCCATTTCCCTTCCTAATTACTTGCTGTACCTGCATGCTAACTTTTTGTGTTTCATGCACAAGAACTCGCTGATCCCTCTGTACCACAGCATTTTGTAATCTCTCCCCATTTAAATAATAATTTGCTTTTTTTCCTACAGACGTGGATAACCTCACATTTTCCCACATTATAATCCATCTGCCAAATTTTTGCCCACTCACTTAGCCTATCTATATCCCTTTGCAAATTCTTAGCGTCCTCCTCACAACTTGCCTTCCCACCTATCTTTGTATCATCAGCAAAGTTGGCTACATTACACTCGATCCCTTCATCCAAATCATTAATATAGATTGTAAATAGTTGAGGCCCCAGCACAGATCCTGTGGCACCCCACTAGTTACTGTTTGTCAACCTGAAAATGACCCATTTATCCTGACTCTCTGTTTTCTGTTACTTAGCCAATCCTCTATCCATGCTAATATATTACTCCCAACCCTGTTGTAAGAATAAAAGTGTTTAGGCAAAGCAGGAACCACCCTCCGCAGCAGAAGCAAGGACAAATGCTTGTGTTTTGCCAGAGCGAAGTGAAATATAACTTTTTATACTTTTTTATAAATCATTATTGTAACATCATTGTATCTGGTGTAACTAAGTAGATCTGTAGGATAGCTGAGGACTGCTGTTTCTCTGCTAGATGTGCATGTGTGTGTGTGTGTGTGTTTAATAAACTATTCCAAATTGTTTTAAAAGAATCAGTCTTGCTGTCAATTTAATGCCAGAGATTTAGAGATCTTACAGATTGGAGGCTCATCCAGGAGCTGGCGAGACAGCTTTTGATCATTCTTTTGAACAATTGAAAATCTCTGTAGTTGCGATTCTAACCTGTGTTGCGAAGATTAAACTGTAAACTTTTAAAGGGATCGGGAGAAGTTAAGTCTTAAAGAGCAGTCCTTTCGATAGTTGGAACTGTTTAAGTGGGGAACCATCAGTAGTTAAATTCAAAAGGCACAGGATGAAGGGATCGGGTCATGTACAGAAAGCCAGCAAAAGATGTAGAGGGAGTCTATCAGGAGAAAGTATCCAAAAAGTTGACCATAAAGGATATACAAGAGTTACAGGCATAGGCACAGGGACTGTACTTCCATAAGGGCCAACATGCATTCTTTGGGGAGCTTGTGGCATTTATCCAGGAGAAAGTAAATCAAGGAGAGCTAAGGCCAAAATGGGCAAACGGTCTCTTGGCATACAGTGCACATTACTGCGCTCAGAGAGATGAGGAATTAATGAGGCAGGATGCAAGAGAGATTCAGAATTTAAGGGAAGTGATACAAGATTTAAATGAACAAAGGGCAAAAGAAATACAAGACTTAAAAGAATCGCAAGTAAGAGAGTTAAAGAAAAAGAGATTCAAAGTATAAAAGAACATATTGGATAAATGGTTCATTCTCTGGTTGGCAACCAGTAACTAGTGGGGTGCCGCAGGGATCAGTACTGGGACCCCAACTATTTACAATCTATATTAACGACTTGGAAGAAGGGACTGAGTGTAACGTAGCCAAGTTTGCTGATGATACAAAGATGGGAGGGAAAGCAATGTGTGAGGATACAAAAAATCTGCAAAAGGACATAGACAGGCTAAGTGAGTGGGCAAAGATTTGGCAGGTGGAGTATAATGTTGGAAAGTGTGAGGTCATGCACTTTGGCGGAAAAAAAATCTAAAAGCAAGTTATTATTTAAATGGAGAAAGATTGCAATGTGCTGCAGTACAGCGGGACCTGGGGGTACTTATGCATGAAACACAAAAGGATTGTATGCAGATACAGCAAGTGATCAGGAAGGCCAATGGTATCTTGGCCTCTATTGCAAAGGGGATGGAGTATAAAAGCAGGGAAGTCTTGCTACAGCTACATAAGCTATTGATGAGGCCATACCTGTAATACTGCGTGCCGTTTTGGTTTCCATACTTACGAAAGGATATACCTGCTTTGGAGGCAGTTCAGAAAAGGTTCACTCGGTTGATTCCGGGAATGAGGGGGTTGACTTATGAGGAAAAGTTGAGTAGATTGGGCCTCTACTCATTGGAATTCAGAAGAATGAGAGGTGATCTTATCAAAACGTATAAGATTATGAGGGGGCTTGACAAGGTGGATGCAGAGAGGATGTTTCCACTGATGGGGGAGACTAGAACTAGAGGGCATGATCTTAAAATAAGGGGCCACCCATTTAAAACAGAGATGAGGAAAAATTTCTTCTCTCAGAGGGTTGTAAATCTGTGGAATTCGCTGCCTGAGAGAGCTATGGAAGCTGGGACATTGAATAAATTTAAGACAGAGATAGACAGGTTCGTAAACGATAAGGGGATAAGGGGTTATGGGGAGCAGGCTCGAGGGGCTGTATGGCCTACTCCTGCTCCTATTTCTTCTGTTCTTCTGTTCTTATGTAAAAGGAAGAAGGCCTCCAACCTACTTGGCAATTAAGAGAGGGAGAAATATAGCATTTCAGACAAGAAATTGATCGATTAAACCACAGTATTGGGCAATTAGAAAGAGGGGCCGAACAGGCAGCTTCATTGCTACAGCAACAAAGCCTCTCAAATTTAAATGCCACAGCAGCCGTCGTTGAAGCAAATGAAAACAGATTAGAGTTAAAAATATATAAATTGGAAAACTTGGGGCTCTGGCAAGTGGTAGAAGATGCTAGGGGGGCATTAACGGAAGTAATTAAGAAGCCACAAAGGGAGGCAGACCACTCCCGGTGCCAACTAGAAATAGCGAGGCTAAAAAGTAAGTTAGGGGAGCAGCAGGCCCTGGTATCTGCAATAACACGGGCAGCCATAATAGAGACAGCAGAATGGGACAAGAGGGAGACAGATTGGGAAGAGGAAGGCAATCAGTATAATCCCCAGGAGGGTGGTGAAGGATGGAATACTTTGGAGACAGGAGGTAGCAGTAGAAACCACTTCTTTACGGCGTAATACGCATGGTCACATCAACAGTAACCATACCGACTCACGGCCCATATCTGGTGCTGATGCCATGGTGGGTAGCCATGAGTTGGGGCCATTAATGATGGGGACAACCCATTGGGAGTTAAAAGAGGTGAGCAAATTTCAGGAGAAGTCACCCTGAGTTAGAACAGAGAGACTTAACACGAGTACTTCTCTTGGCCTGTTCCACTTCCCGAAAAGATAATCTGCCGGACGCAGTCCTCCAGCATGGCACAGTGACCGATGCAGTCATGACCGAGATCCTAAACCATTTAGGAATCCAAAACTTAAACTTAGTGGCTCTGCTTAATCAGACCAAGCAGCGCCCAGAAGAGCCCCCAGAGCCTTCAGTAATTGCTGTACGATATCTATGAACGTACCCAGAACCAGGCACCCGCAAATGCTGCAGTAGGAAAGAATCAGGAACAATTTAAATCAATGTTCGTGATCCAACTCCATCCTTTAGTTAAAACCACCCTGGGAATATCCATGAGGCCCACCAATCAGTGGACAGATATAGAGAGCAATGCTCAAATAACCTGGAAGGTGGTAAAAGACCAGTTAAAGGTGAAGTCACCATCCACCGCAAATAAACCAGTGTCAATGGTGGAGGGATCTAGGTGTTACCCCTTTAAGGGACAGTGTTTTAATTGTAAGAAGGTAGGCCACCTAGCAAAAGACTGCAACAGACCCAGACAGGCACCATGCCACAGTGCAACGCATAGATAGCTCCCGAGGGACGAATCTCCAAGCCCTCTGGGACGAATGAATGACTGGACCAGTTGATAACCCTCATACAAACTCAAATTGCCACGGGGGTGATGCAAAATCATTTACCAGAGCCTACAATCGCCGATGCACACTCATTATAGAGATCCCTTCAAGGTTCCACTCGATGACAGGGTCCGGCCGCCAAAGATTGGTCGGAAGTGGGGTTCCGACGTGATGATAGCGGGAGACCAGTAGTCCTTGTTGTCTTCATCATCATAGGCAGTCCCTCGAAACGAGGATAACTTGCTTCCACGTCAAATAGGGATGAGTTCACAGGTGTTTCAATGAAGGACCTAATATTCCAGATTCCGAACTACATCTTGAAGGGTGGAAGACGCCTGTGAGAGGATTTAAGATGTTTTCTTAAAAGGGGGCTGGCAGCAGACTATGCTTATTGATACCGGCTCAGCTATTACCATCATCCCCACCCCATATCCTGAACGCCATGCAGCGGCGGGCAAGGGTTGTATGACCCTTAAAGGGTTTAATGGTGATTCACCCACATGGCCAGTTGAAAAGCCTGATAGCAGCTGGCGACTGACTATTGATTCTATAAGAAAGTTAAATTCTATAACACCAGCCTGCTCACCGGTAGTAAGAGAAACCCCCACCATATTATCACAAATTTCTGCTCTTTCTAAGTACTTCGCAACCCTCGACATCGCCAATAGATTCTGGAGTATCCCTGTTAAAAGGGAACATCAGTACAAATTCGCGTTCACATTTGAGGACCAGAGCTACACCTGGACATGCCTTCCTCAGGGGTTCCACAATGCGATCTTCCACAAAAGAATGGCTGCAACTTTAAAAGACTTTTCCCGCCCTACCTGCTTGCTGCAGTACGTAGACGACCTACTGCTGGCACCCGACAGCATGGAGGAGCACATGTCCCTTTTGCACAAACCTTTGACATCGTTGGCTCAGGCAGGACTAAAGGTGAATCCCCGTAAGGTTCAATTAGTAAAAGAACGGGTCACCTTTCGAGGAGTGTCCATTTCTCCAGACTTCCAAAACAGCCCTACGATCATTCTTGGGTTTAGTGGGGTACAAAAGTGGGTTTCCTTGCAGCGCCTCAGCAAATGGACATTGGAATTTATGAAAAGAGACATTGATAACATTTCCAAACCCACCATATTGCTGCCACAATTTCTGATCTATGAGGGGGACCCGCATGATTAACTTTGAGACCCATCCTGTGCAGAAAGAGCCCATACAGGCTGCCCCAGATGTCTACATCGATGGATCAACATATCACATTGAGGGATCCCCCCACACCGGGTATGCTGTGGTATTGCCAGAAAGAACCATCCAGCGAAGATGCAACAGACAGTCTTCACAACATGCAGAAATCGCCGCACTTCTAACCGCTGTGAAGGAAACCTCAGATAGATCCATGAATATTTGGTCAGATAGTGCCTATGCTCTAAACACCATGCTCTCCTTGCCCCTATACCACAAAAATGACTATCGTATGACAGACGGTAAGGCCCTGGTCCATGGGCCCTGGTTACGCCTGCTTTGGTCATACCTTAAATAGCGATTCCAGCCCTGCTTCATTAAATAAATTTAAGACAGAAATAGACAGTTTCTTAAACAATATGGGGATAAGGGGTTATGGGGAGCGGGCAGGGAAGTAGAGCTGAGTCCATGATCAGGTCAGCCATGATCTTACAAAATGGCGGAGCAGGCTCGAGGGGCCATATGGCCTACTCCTGCTCCTATTTCTTATGTTCTTATGTTCTTATGAAATGTAGCAGCCCATAGAAAAGGGGGTCCACACTGTGAGGGAAATTCCAGAACAGACAGAGCAGCCAAGAACGCTGCGATTGATGGGGAGATAGAGGATATAGTTGTTGAGCCCTGCAATGCTGTTAGCAAGGGCTCCTCAAAGATCAGCTAGGTTTAAAGTCCCTGCTGCAATAATACTGGTCATATGCTGTTGTAAGCACCTGGCACGAGGAAGGCAGACCCCTTCTTCAACCAACAGCCTGGGCTCCCAATACCATACGAGCCACTGTCCCTGACTCTGCTGATGTTCAAAAGAAAGCCAAACGCCTGCCCGGTGGTGTGTATTCCACCAGAGGTGGGTCAGGAACTGCTCTCCCTCCTTCACTCCCACCCCACAGCAGGGCACTATTTGGTCCTGATAACCTTCTATAAGGTAGCATCCGCAGCTTGGTGGCCTTCCATGAGGGAAACAATCGACCAATATGTGGCACCATGCCTATCGTGCCTGCAGTACAATCCTCCCGCATGCACTAACTGAACTTTGCTTCAAAGCGCACCCCCACCTCAAGGGCCATGGACGCACCTCCAGATAGACTTCTTTGGGCCGCTTCCACAGGCGCAAGGCAATTTTCAGCCTGCCCTAGTGGTGGTGGATCAATTCACTAAATGGATTGAAGCATGCCCCTGCCGCTCCAACACCGCAATCACAGCAGCAAAATACTATTAAATCAAGTGTTTTATAGATGGGGAGGAATAAGCTCATAATAAAGGATAAAACTAAGTACTGTGTGCAATGAGCAAGTATGACCTTAGCTCCTTTAATGAGACTCCAGAGTGCAGGTACCTCCTGGGTGGCCTGCTTATATACTGTGCTCCCAAGGGATGCTGGGATCCCTTGGGACTCCAACAGGTAGGCCCTCTGCTGGTAGTATAATACAGGTTGCAAGAGGTTAAATACATAACATCACTCCCCCGTGAAGTCAATAGTACACTTATTTACATGGTGAGACGATCTGGGGCTTTTCGCTCCCTTGTCGATCGTCTCGGTACAAATGCAGGTGTGGGTGAATTGGTCAGTTCTTCACTGGGCTGCTGGGCAGCCGGCCTTGCTGGGCTACTGGGGATGGTGAGTTCGGCTTCGTGGTCAACCATGATGTCAGTTGCCACTTGTGTGTGTGTTGGAGGGTCAAAGTGGGTGGTGTCTTCTTCGGTTTGTTTGTAGTCGTTGGTGAACCGCAATTTGATTTGGTCCAAATCTGTTTAAAAAAGGGGGCAGACAAAAGGCAGGTAACTATAGGCCAGTTAGTTTAACATCTGTAGTGGGGAAAATGCTTGAAACTATCATTAAGGAAGAATAGCGGGACATCTGGATAGGAATAGTGCAATCAAGCAGATGCAGCATGGATTCATGAAGGGGAAATCATGTTTAACTAATTTATTGGAATTCTTTGAGGATATAACGAGCATGGTGGATAGAGGTGTACCAATGGATGTGGTGTATTTAGATTTCCAAAAGGCATTCGATAAGGTGCCACACAAAAGGTTACTGCAGAAGATAAAGGTACGCGGAGTCAGAGGAAATGTATTAGCATGGATAGAGAATTGGCTGGCTAACAGAAAGCAGAGAGTCGGGATAAGTGGGTCCTTTTCGGGTTGGAAATCGGTGGTTAGTGGTGTGCCACAGGGATCGGTGCTGGGACCACAACTGTTTACAATATACATAGATGACCTGGAAGAGGGGACAGAGTGTAGTGTAACAAAATTTGCAGATGACACAAAGATTAGTGGGAAAGCGGGTTGTGTAGAGGACACAGAAAGGCTGCAAAGAGATTTAGATAGGTTAAGTGAATGGGCTAAGGTTTGGCAGATGGAATACAATGTCGGAAAGTGTGAGGTCATCCACCTTTGGAAAAAAAAAGTAAAAGGGAATATTATTTGAATGGGGAGAAATTACAACATGCTGCGGTACAGAGGGACCTGGGGGTCCTTGTGCATGAATCCCAAAAAGTTTGTTTGCAGGTGCAGCAGGTAATCAGGAAGGCGAATGGAATGTTGGCCTTCATTGCGAGAGGGATGGAGTACAAAAGCAGGGAGGTCCTTCTGCAACTGTATAGGGTATTGATGAGGCCGCACCTGGAGTACTGCGTGCAGTTTTGGTCATCTTACTTAAGGAAGGATATACTAGCTTTGGAGTGGGTACAGAGATGATTCACTTGGCTGATTCCGGAGATGAGGGGGTTACCTTATGATGATAGATTGAGTAGACTGGGTCTTTACTCATTGGAGTTCAGAAGGATGTGGGGTGATATTATAGAAACATTTAAAATAATGAAAGGGATAGACAAGATAGAGACAGAGAGGTTGGGGAGACTAGAACTAGGGGGCACAGCCTCAAAATATGGGGGAGCCAATTTAAAACCGAGTTGAGAAGGAATTTCTTCTCCCAGAGGGTTGTGAATCTGTGGAATTCTCTGCCCAAGGAAGCAGTTGAGACTAGCTCATTAAATGTATTCAAGTCACAGATAGATAGATTTTTAACCAATAAGGGAATTAAGGGTTACGGGGAGCAGGCGGGTAAGTGGAGCGAAGTCCACGGCCAGATCAGCCATGATCTTGTTGAGTGGCGGAGCAGGCTCGAGGGGCTAGATGGCCTACTCCTGTTCCTAATTCTTATGTTCTTATGTTCTTTTGTAAATGTTTTCTGTACGTTCGTCCATTGGCAAATTTGACCTGAAACACCCTATTCCCCTCTTTGGCTGTGACCATGCCAGCGAGCCATTTGGGACCATGTCCATAATTGAGTACAAACACAGGATCGTTGACCTCAATATCGCGTGACAAATTTGCGCGGTCATGGTACACACTTTGTTGATGGTGCCTGCCCTCCACGTGATCATGGAGATCAGGGTGGAGAAGAGAGAGCCTTGTTTTGAGCGCCCTTTTCATGAGCAGCTTGGCTGGGGGAACTCCGGTGAGTGAGTGGGATCTGGTGCGGTAGCTGAGCAGCACTCGGGACAGCCGGATCTGCAGAGAGCCTTCCGAAACACGTTTCAAGCTTTGCTTGATGGTCTGAACTGCCCGTTCTGCCTGGCCATTGGATGCGGGCTTGAACGGGGCAGATGTGACGTGCTTGATCCCACTGCGGATCATGAATTCCTTGAATTCAGCACTGGTGAAACATGGCCCATTGTCACTGACCAGGACATCAGGCAGGCCGTGCGAGGCAAACATGTCTTGTAGGCTTTCAATAGTGGCTGTGGACGTGCTTACAGACATTATCGCACATTCAATCCATTTTGAGTAAGCCTCCTTGACAACCAAAAACATTTTGCCTAGAAATGGGCCCGTATAGTCCACATGGATCCTCGACCACGGTTTGGGGGGCCACGACCACAAACTTAATGGTGCCTCTCTGGGTGCATTGCTCAGCTGAGAGCAAGTTTTGCACTGGCGCACGCATGACGCTAAATCTGAGTGAATGCCAGGCCACCATACATGGGATCTGGCTATGGCTTTCATCATTACAATGATGTGCAGTTCACAAATGAATGTATCTCTGCATTTTTTGGGCAAGACCACGCGATTGCCCCACAACAAACAGTCCGCCTGCAGGGACATTTCGTCTTTGCGCCTGTGGAACAGCTAAATCACTTTCTGCATCTCCACTGGGACACTGAACCAGCTCCCATGGAGGACAGTCTTTTACCAAGGACAATAAAGGATCCTGACAAGTCCAGGTCCTGATCTGGCGAGCCATGACAGGGGACCTTTCGTTCTCGAATGCATTCATTACCATGAGCAAGTCCGCTGGCTGTGCCATTTCCACCCCGGTGGTGGGCAGTGGTAGCCGACTAAGAGCATCTGCGCAGTTCTGTGCCCGGTCTGTGGCGGATTCCATAGTTGTATGCCAACAGCGTGAGTGCCCATCTTTGGATGCGGGCAGAGGCATTGGTATTAATCCCTTTGCTCTCAGAGAACAGCGATATGAGCGGCTTGTGGTCAGTTTCAAGCTCAAACTTGAGGCCAAATAAGTACTGGTGCATTTTTTTTTACCCCGTAAACGCACGCCAGAGCCTCTTTTTCAATCATGCTGTAGGCACTTTCAGCCTTAAACAAACTCCTGGACGCATAATGCAAAATCCCCGATTCGTTAGCCTGTTGTAACACACACCTGATCCCGTATGACGACGCATCACAAGCCAGCACTAATCTTTTACAAGGGTTATACAGGATAAGCAGTTTGTTTGAACACAACAGAGTTCTGGCTTTCTTAAAGGCAGCCTCTTGTGAAATCCCCCATACCCAGTCATCTCCCTTGCGCAGTAGCGCATGTAGGGGTTCTAGCAGGGTGCTTAACCCAGGTAGGAAATGACCGAAATAGTTAAGGAGTCCCAGGAATGATCGCAGCCCCGTCACGTTCTGTGGTCTCGGCGTGTTCTTGATGGCCTCTGTCTTGGCGTCGGTGGGTCTAATGCTGTCTGCTGCGATTCTTTTTCCCAAGCACTCGACCTCCTGCGCCAGGAAACACACTTCGAGCGTTTCAACCTGAGCCCCACGCGATCCAACCGACTAAGAATCTCTTCCAGGTTCTGCAAGTGTTCGATGGTGTCCCGACCTGTAACCAGTATGTCATCCTGGAAAGCCATGGTGCGAGGAACCGACTTTAGCAGGCTCTCCATGTTCCGTTGGAAGATTGCCGCGGCCGACCGAATCCCGAACAGGCATCTGATATAGATGAACAGACCTTTGTGCGTGTTGATGCAGGTAAGGCCTTTCGAAGACTCCTCCAGCTCCTGTGTCATGTAGGCCGAGGTCAGGTCCAGCTTGGTGAACGTCTTCCCTCCAGCCAGGGTTGCAAATAGGTTGTCTGCCTTGGGTAGCGGGTACTGGTCCTGTAGCGAAAAACGGTTGATCGTTACTTTATAGTCCCCACAAATTCTAACCGTGTCGTCCTCTTTAAGTACCGGGATAATCGGACTAGCCCATTCGTTGAATTCCATCGGCGCACTGATGCCTTCTCGCTGCAGCCTGTCCAGCTCAATTTCCACTTTCTCACGCATCATATACAGTACCGTCCATGCCTTGTGGTGGATAGGTCGCGTACCAGGAACAAAATGGATCTGCACTTTCGCCCCTGAGAAGCTTCCAATGCCTGGCTCGAACAACGATGGAAACTTGCTCAGAACTTGGGCACATGAGGCGTCGTCGACGGACGAGAGCACTTGGATGTCATCCCAGTTCCAGCGGATTTTTCCCAGCCAGCTTCTGCCTAACAGTGTAGGGCCATTCTCAGGCACAATCCACAGCGGGAGTTCGTGTACTGCTCCATCATAGGAGATATTGCATTCTGCACTGCCAATTACAGGGATTAGTTCCTTGGTGTAAGTCCTTAGTTTGGTGTGAATGGGGCTGAGCTTGGACCTGTGTGCCTTGTTGCACCACAGCCTGTCGAAGGCCTTTTTACTCATTATGGACTGACTCACACCCGTGTCCAGTTCCATTGATACTGGAATTACGTTCAGTTCAACTTTCAACATTATTGGTGGACATTTCGTGGTGAATTTGAGTACCCCTGCACTTCTGCCTCCTCGGTTCAAGTCTCCGATTCAGTGGATCGATCTTCCTCTGCAATGTGGTGGTTTGCAGGGTTTGCAGGGTTTGCAGCTCGCCTGCACATTCGCTCGAGGTGTCCCATTGTTCTGCAACTGTTGCACGCATAGTGTTTGAAGCGGCATTGATGGGGCCGATGATCACCTCTGCAGCACCAACAAGGTATTAATTGCTTAGCATTAACGATTGATGGTGGACTCTGGGTCATCTGAGGTTGGGCAGCAGCAGTCGGCGTGTACGTTCTGCCATGTATATTCCTGCTCGAAAACTACGTTATTTTGTAAACTGTACTGGCCGAAACTTCTTTACTCTGTGAAATCTGTTTGGTGTTGTCGCTGGTGGACATAAATGCCTGGGCTATCGTTATGGCTTTACTTAGATTCGGAGTTTCAATGTTTAACAGTTTGCGAAGGATTGTCTCATGGCCAATGCCCAGTACAAAAAAGTCTCTAAGCATTTGTTCGAGGAATCCCTCAAATTCACAATGTCCTGCAAGGTGCCTTGGTTCGGTGACATAGCTCGCCACTTCCTGGCCCTCCGACCGTTGACACGTGTAGAACCGATATATCGCCATCAAAACGCTTTCCTTAGGATTTAGGTGCTCCCAGACCAGCGTACACAATTCTTCACAGGATTTAGCTGTTGGTTTTGCCGGAGCTCGGAGATTCTTCATGAGGCCATAGGTTGTTGCCCCACAGACAGTTAGGAGGATCGCCCTTCGTTTGGTAGCGTTCTTGTCCCCTTCCAGCTCGTTGGCCACAAAGTATTGGTCGAGTCTCTCCACGAAGGCCTCCCAATCGTCCCCTTCTGAGAACTTCTCCAGGATACCGACTGTTCTTTGCATTTGCGCGCGGTTATTCGTTACCTCGTCGCCAATTGATAAGCTCATAATAAAGGATGAAACTGAGTACTGTGTACAATGAGAAAGTGTGATCTTAGCTCCTTTAATGAGACTCCAGAATGCAGGTACCTCGTGGGTGGCCTGCTTATATACCATGCTCCCAAGGGATGCTGGGATCCCTTGGGACTCCAACAGGTAGGCCCTCTGGTGGTTGTGTAATACAGGTTGCAAGGGGTTAAATACATAACAGAGAGTACCAGTACAAGTGGACAGTGAACAAGGTTCACACTTTATTGGTAAAATTTTTACCCACCTGCAGGAAATGTGGGGGATAAAACACAAATTACATATTGCTCACCACCCCCAGTCATCCGGAGGGATCGAAAGGGGGAACAGGACCCTCAAGTTAATGTTAAAAAAATTGCGCGCAGACCACCCACTCAATGGGCTAACATGCTGCCAATGTGCTTAATGGCAATGAGGTCCACACGTCACAAAACAACAGGGGTCTCCCCATATCAGGCCATGACAGGGAGGCTCATGAGAACTAACACCAACAGGGATGAGTCTCCTGACAATGAAACCATGTAGTTCCAAGTGACCGGAACAAGAGGTAGATCACACCGATCAGATGAATCGATTTGTGGCCACCAAATTGGGGAAGTCAAAAAGACAAATTAAAAGGTACTTTGACAAGAAAATACGTCCCTTTGAATATCAGGTGGGAGACTCAGTAATGATTTCAATTTATGGGAAAAAGCTGCCTTTGAGCCCAGGTGGTGGGGACCGCATACGATTATAGACCGACTGAACCCCGCGGTTTATTTGATTCAGTTACCGGGGAAAAGGGGCGTTAAGCACAAGAAATGGTTTCACATTAATCAGTTAAAAACTGCCAAAGAGTAAGTACTACACTGATCTTGTTTCCTACAGACAACGATACGGAACCTTATGATTGTTGGGACGATACTGGCCACGACCGAAGTCGAGAGAAGATGGAGGAATAGGAGCTGCAGCATGACTTACGAACATCATCAATGTGCTTTGAGAAGCGATGGTGCACTGAAGATACGGGAAGGGGAGGCTCTCCGCTGGAGATATTATTGCACTATAGTAAATCCCCTACGTGTGGCATACACCTTACGAGGTGGGGACCGAATCAGGCTGTCCACTTTTCTCTCTCTCTCTCTGTCTCTCTCTCCAAGTTTAAAACCCATTGTACAACGGTCATCCACTTCACAGAAACATAAACAGCAGAGCTATCAGAACCCTCTAAATGTTTATGATATGCGAGCCCTGAACAGATAAACCATATGAGGAGTCAATAAGGATATTTCCCCCTCAAGGTGGGGGGTCTGTAAGAATAAAAGGGGCCGAAATTCATCATCTCACCTTGCACTGTCGCCGATTGCCGCCGACATTGCTCTTCTTGATCCGCCCAGTGCCACTTTCGAGGTGGCCTGGAGCGTGCGGGAGGGGAGAGCCGCCGCGAAATGCCTGCTGATGTCAGCAGATGACCAAGTGCTCCCAGATTCCTGCGGGCGGGATTCAGTGGCAGAATGAGGGTACAGGCTGGTCTGTCCCCATGGTGAGTATGAAGAACCTGAATTTTTTTAAAATTTCCACAGCAACTTACCTGCATGGGGTCCCCTAGAGATCTTCCAATAGTTTTTTTATTATTTACTGCTGCATTTTTTTTTCAGATCTTTGACCCTCCGTGGGCCTGACTCCATCCTCGGCGGCACTTGGGCGGCAAGCGCCTCTGCCGCCGAGAATGAGACTTCCCGCCCGATGACCTTCGAGGGACCTCGGCGATGAATATCCCGCCGAAAGTACCATCCGGTATCTCGCCGGCCAGCAGCAGCACTTTGGGCGGGCGGAGACCTTAATGAAAATCGGCCCCAAAGTGTGTATTGATGATAACATTGATTCTGTATATATAAATGTTAAAAGTGTAGATTATACGGAAAGGCTGCAGTTTTGAAAGAGACAAAATGGATACCTTCCCCAAGCCCATGTGTTCTCTGGCTGGGCAGAACCCAAGGAATAAAGGAAGCATGGCTTTGAAACTCACCAGACAAGAAAAGATCTTAATTGGAAAGCCATTAATCTGATCAAGGAATGGCACTGGTCCTCCAGACAGACACATGTATGAGGAGAAGCCAATCAGGAACGGCCCTGGAAACCAGACCCAATCCTGAGGCTTTCTGAGAAACAATGGACTTAAGGGACATAAAAACTCAAGCAAAAAGATTGCTCGCTCTCTTTTCCTTAGGACATGGCAAAGCAGGAATCTCTTTCCACAGCAGAAGCAAAGACAAACGTCAAGTGCTTGTGCTTTGCCAGAGGGAAGAGAAGTATACTTTTTTATAAATCATAATTGTAACATCATTGTATTTGTTGTAACTAAGTACATCCATAGGATAGTTCACGACTGCTGTTTCTCTGATAGATGTGCATATGTGTGTGTGTAATAAACTATTCCAAATTGTTTTAACAGAATCGGTCTTGCTGTCAATTTAATGCCAGAGATGTAGAAATCTTACACCAGGAGCTCTTATCTTGTGCAGTAACGTTTTAGGTGGCACCTTATCGAATGTCTTCTGGAAATCAAAATATAAGTTCCCCTTTATCCACCCTGCTTGTTACATCCTCAAAGAACTTCAGCAAATTTGTCAAACATGATTTCCCTTTCATAAAACCATGCTGACTCTGCTTGACTGCATTATGATTTTCTAAATGTCCTGCTACTACTTCTTTAATAATGGACTCCAGCATTTTCCCAATGACAGATGTCAAGCTAACTGGTCTACAGTTTCCTGCATTCTGTCTGACTCCTTTCTTAAATAGGGGCTTTTTCCAATCCGCTGGGACCTCACCATAATCCAGGGAATTTTGGTAGATTACAACCAATGCATCCACTATCTCTGCAGCCACTTAATTTAAGACCCTAGGATGCAGGCCATCAGGTCCAGGGGACTTGTCCACCTTTAGTCCCATTAGTTTGCCTAATACTTTTTCTCTAGTGATACAGTTTCTCCCTCCCAATAGCCCCTTGATTATCAATTATTGGGATGCTTTTCGTGTCTTCTACTGTGAAGACCGATACAAAATATTTGTTCAAAGTCTCTGTCATTTCTCTGTTTCCCATTATTAATTCCCAAGTCTCATCCTCTAAGGGATCAACATTTACTTTAGCTACTCGCTTCCTTTTTATATACCTGTAGAAGCTCTTACTGTCTCTTTTTTTATTTCTTGCTAGTTAATATCATAATCTATCTTCTCCCTCTTTCTTATTTTTTTAGTTGTCCTTTGCTGGTTTCTAAAAACTTCTTCCTTCCACTAATCTTCGCAACATTGTATGTCTTTGTTTTCAATTTGATACCATCCCTTACTTCTTTAGTTCGACAAGGATGGTTCATCCTTCTCTTAGTCTTTCTTTTTCACTGGAATATATCTTTGCTGAGAGTTATAAAATATCTCCTTAAATGTCTGCTACTGCTCATCTACCGTCGTACCCTTTAAACTATTTTCCCAGTCCACTTTAACCAACTCTGCCTTCATACCTTTGTAATTACCTTTATTTAAGTTCAGGGCACTAGTTTGAGACCTAACTTTCTCACCCTCAAACTGAATTTGAAACTCTACCATGGTATGATCACTCTTCCCAAGAGGATCCTTTACTATGAGATCATTAATAAGTCCTGTCTCATTACACAGTACCAGATCCAAGCTAACCTTCTCCCTGGTTGGTTCCGCAATGTACTGTTCAAGGAGACCATCACGGATACTCTATAAACTCTTCCTTAAGGCTACTTTGGCCAATTTGATTTGTCCAATCAATATGAAGATTAAAATCGCCTATAATTATTGCCGTACATTTCTTACAAACCTCGATTATTTCTTGATTTATACTCTGTCCTACAGTGTGGCTACTGTTAGGGGACCTATAGACTACTCCCACCAGTGACTTTTTCTCCTTATTATTTCTTATCTCCACCCAAACTGATTCTACATCTTGATCATCTGAGTCAATATCATTTCTCACTACTGCACTGATCTCATCCTTTCTTAACAGAGCTACCCCACCTCCTTTTCCTTTCTGTCTATCGTTTCTGAAATGTCAAATACACCAAAATATTCAGTTCCCAGCTTTGGCCCCCTTGCAACCAAGTCTCTGTAATATTTCCATTTGTGCCATCAACTCATCTATCTTGTTACGAATGCTGCGTGCATTCAGATATAGAGCTTTTAATTTTGTCTTTTTACTATTTTTCCCTACTCTGACCCCACTTTCTGATGCACTCTTATGTTTACACAATCTGTCCCTTCCGTCCCGTGTTCCCTCCACCGCCCCCCCCCCACCCCATTATATATCTTAAAGTACTATCTACAGCCCTAGTTAATCAATTCACCAGGACACTGGACCTAATTTTTTTGTAACCATGTCTCAGTAATTCCTACTATGCCTGGTTCCTCACAACGCATGATTGCCTCCAGCTCCCCTGTTTTATTACGTACACTGCGTGCATTGTGGTACAGACAGTTTAACTCATTTTTTATAGGTTTTCGTCTCACTTTATGCTTAACAATCTTTTTAGACTCCTGGGGCTAGATTTTTGGCATTTTGGATTTCAGAACGTTAATCGCAGTGGTGCATCTGAAAGTAGTTTGCACCTTTGGACTGGAGGTTTCGGCAAAGAAGTCATCTGGAGAAGCATTGGCGTTAAGGCAGGCATTGCACGACTGACAATTTGCCGAAACGTTCGGTGTTAAAGGAGGCAGCCATTTTGCACATGCGCAGTGATAGTTTCTCTATTCTGGTTGTAAACGCTAATGCAGGGCGCAGCAGCTTCCTGCGCACATGCGCATATAAACCGCCCACTTCAGCCACTTCTGCTAAGATGGAGAAGTAAGAGGGAAGGCAGCATGCCAGGTGCTTCAGTCATGAGGCGAGTGAGGCCTGAGTCCTCACTCAGTCTTGCTGGGGGAGCCAGACCTCTCCCCACTGTGTTTAAGCGAATATGGAAGATAGCGCAGGAAGTGTCTGCTGCAGACACTGTGCCAGGACTGGCACACAGCATCGAACAAAGTTCAACGGCCCATACGAGAAAACATCAGAGTGAGTGCAATTTGCGTGGATGTATGCCTCTATGACTTTTAACATTAATCTCACACACTATGTGAAGGTCCCTCTCAACACTCTAGGGTGGCTTTCACAACGCATAATAAAGATGAAGGTTTACTTCGGCACCCATTGGCTTTTAATGATCCACACACATTAACTCTATCATTCACATCATCCCTCGCAATACACTCCAACTGTTGCGATGCCTTTCTGAAAGATCACTTACAGCCCCCATGTTAGATGCCTCCAACATACGAACAGATACTGATGAAGCATACAACATCCAAACAGATTGAATGGAAGCAACAATAACATTCACACAGTATCACCTATTATACTCTCATAGGCATATGTGCCACAACAGCAGAGAAACCCTGTCTGAACCCTTCCTATTTTTCTCTTTGCAGTCCAAACACTCCCATAATAGAAGGGAGCAGCTGCGGACAGGCGGGTGTCCTCCTCAACCAATCCCCTTGACGGATGTCGAGGAAGGGGTCTCGGCCCTCATCGGAGTCCCAGCTTGGACAGTTGTCAGGGGCGATGCCGAGACCCCTTCGGGTAGTGAGTGTATGTAAATGGATCGCGCGACTCAATATACTGCATTGAATGATATTATGGAGTTGTGGCGGCCCTTCAAATGAACCTGTGCAATGCCACATTCCTCATGTCACCCTGTCCCCTCCCCAGATGCTAACCACTCGTCTGTTGTTTTCTACTTCCAGGTGACCAACCAGAAGTGCAGCATCCCTCGAGGGAGACCTCCACGTCAGGCCATGGTGAAAACGTCAAGGAAAGGTGAAGATTGCTCTTGCAGAGCATTGCAGCCCACCAGTTGCCTCATCGGGGCTAAGTTCATCGGGGCACGATGTTGACCTCCCGGAGTTTGAAGAGTCGGAGGCAATGCAGTGTTGGGGTAGAATCTCGCAGACTAGCTCTCCGGAGGGCGAGTCAGCAAAGTCGGTCTGCTCAAAGACTGGCAGACATGGAACTGGACCTGGTGGTGATGTCCTAGGAAACCACAGTAATGCACCGTGACCTTATTGATGCATTGGGATGGAGCCCAGCGAGCATTGACAAGACTGTTGCAGAGGCAGCGTCACAGATTGTCATGCGAGTCGTGAATCCAACAAGGGCATCATTGCCCACACACAGTGGTGTTCCAGAGAGTGTGGCGCGAGCCATGGATCACGCCGCAGAATTGAGCACATCACAGATACAAGCTTTGCTTTAGCTTGGCCAAATGATGCAGTCCATGTCTGGTTCCATACTCTCTGTGTTCCCCACTGTCCAATGGGGAAGTGACGGTGCCAAAGCAGGCCAGCAAGTTGTTCCTTGACATCATGTTCTGGTTGCTAAGGCCTAGCCCTGTCAAAGTGTTAGTGGCTGCCCGGAAATGGCAGGCGGTCTCATTCCTCAGGATGACAGCATTCCGGATCCCACCACTCACTCGCCAACCATATACCATACACGATTGACACCCCAGCAACCTGTGACTGGTGACGCCGATGATGACGCGCCCCAGTTCAAAGCCGGGCCTTCCAGGCCACGAGCTGGTCCAGGGTGTCCTCAGATGCCATCTGCACCGTCTGGTCCCCCCAACACAGCAGCCCTCTAGCCTTGCTGTATGCCCTGAGGACTTATTGAGGGGGAGCAGCAGGTATGGGAGGGGGTTGAAGGGACGGAGGGAGGGGAAAGTTTTGCAAAGACCCAATAAGGCCTGGCAACAATGTCCACATTGTTATCATCATAGGCAGTCCCTCGAAATTGAGGAAGACTTGCTTCCACTTTAAAAGTGAGTTCTTAGGTGACTGAACAGTCCAATATGGGAATTACAGTCTCTGTCACAGGTGGGACAGACAGTCGTTGGAGGAAAGGGTGGCTGGGGAGTCTGGTTTTCCGCATGCTCCTTCCGCTGGCTGCGCTTGCTTTCTGCATGCTCTTGGCGACGAGACTCGAGGTGCTCAGAACCCTCCCGGATGCTCTTCCTCCACTTAGGGCGGACTCTGGCCAGGGATTCCCAGCTTTCAGTGGGGATGTTGCATTTTATCAAGGAGGCTTTGAGGGTGTCCTTGAAACATTTCCTCTGCCCACCTGGGGCTCGCTTGCTGTGTAGGAGTTCCGAGTAGAGCGCTTGCTTTGGGAGTCTTGTGTCAGACATGCGAACAATGTGGCCTGCCCAACAGAGCTGGTCAAGTGTGGTCAGTGCTTCGATGCTGGGGATGTTGCCTGATCGAGAACATTAAACGTTGGTGCGTCTGTCCTCCAAAGAGATTTGCAGGATCTTACAGAAACATCGTTGGGGGTATTTCTCCAGCGATTTGAGGTGTCTACTGTATATGGTCCACGTCTCTGAGCCATACAGGAGGGCAGGTATCAATGCAGCCCTGTAGACCATGAGCTTGGTGCCAGATTTGAGGGCCTGATCTTCGAAAACTCTCTTCCTCAGGCAGCCGAAGGTTGTGCTGGCGCAGTGGAGGCAGTGTTGAACCTCGTCGTCGATGTCTGCCCTTGCTGATAATAGGCTCCCGAGGTATGGAAAGTGGTCCACATATTTCAGAGCCATGCCGTGCATCTTGATGACGGGGGAGCAGTGCTGTGTGGTGGGGTCAGGTTGGTGGAGGACCTTTGTCTTACGGATGTTTAGTGTAAGGCTCATGCTTTCGTACACCTCGCTGAAGATATTGACCATGACTTGGAGTTCAGTCTCTGAATGTGCGCAGACGCAAGCATCATCCGTGTACTGTAGCTCAACCACAGAGGGTGGGACAGTCTTGGATCTGGCCTGGAGATGACGAAGGTTGAACAGGTTCCCACTGGTTCTGTAGTTTAGTTCCACTCCAGCGGGGAGTTTGTTGAGTGTGAGGTGGAGCATTGCAGCGAGGAAGATCGAGATGAGGGTTGGCGCGATGACGTAGCCCTGCATAACCCCGGTCCGGACGTGGATTGGGTCAGTGGTGGATCTGTTGGTCAGGATCACGGCTTGTATGTTGTCGTGGAGCAGGCGGAGGATGGCGACAAACTTTTGGGGGCAGCCAAAACGGAGGAGGACGCTCCATAGTCCCTCGCAGTTAACAGTGTCGTAGGCCTTTGTACGGTCAAAGAAAGCCATGTACAAGGGTTGGTGTTGTTCCCTGCATTTCTCTTGCAGTTGTCGCGCCGTAAAAATCACATCCGTGTGCCCCGTAGTGGGCGGAATTCGCACTGTGACTCAGGGAGGAGCTCCTCAGCCACAGGGAGAAGATAGTTGAGGAGGATTCTAGCAATGACCTTCCCAGTGGCTGATAACAATGTTCAGATTGTACATAGTTGGATGATAATAATGCACTCCTCTTCAATGGTGTTGCTGCATGAATCAGTCTTGTGTTCATTTACATATCGATCACTGCAGGAAGCAGTTTTGTGCTCATTTACATAGTCTTTAAGCACTGTATATTTTTGGGGGCAGAAAAATTGTAAATGTTGCATTTCAAAAAAATTGTTTGACCTTTGCCATTGGTGCCTTATGTCTCATTCGCAGAATCAAGTGTAGATGAGCCAGCATGGTGGCACAGAGTAGCGAGTCAACGCTACAACCACACAGTCAATGATCAGCTGCCGACGTAAGGCTCTTGCTACAGCCACATCTCCAAGCTGCCTCTCCTGTCGCTGTGATGGATGCGCAATGGGTTCCTCGCCAGGCTCCTCTTCCTCCTCCTCCTCCTGAGGTGGTCCTCCTATTCCCACTGGCAATGCCTGTCCCCTCATGATGGCTAAGTTGTGTAGCCTGCAGCACATCACAATGAACTCAGAGAACTGCTGAGGGGAGTATTGTAGGCTGCCTCCAGAGCAGTCCAGGCATCAGAAGCGCTGCTTCAGCACACCAGTTGTCTGTTCAATTATGTTGCCTGTGGCTGCATGGCTCTCACTATAGCGCTGCTGGGCTACTGTGGCAGGGTTCCAGAGGGGCGTCATGAGCCAGGTGGCCAGGCCGTATCCTTTGTCCCCAATCAGCCAGCTCTGACCTTGTCTTTGTCGCTGAAACATGGTGAGTCACTGCTCTCACACAAGATGAAAGAGTCATGTGCGCTCCCTGGATAGTGGGCATTGACTGCGAGGATGCACTGAGTGTGGTCACAGAGCAGCTGAACGTTTAGGAAGTGGTATCCCTTTCTGTTTCTGAAGACCTCTCCATTGTGTAATGGTGCTCGCAAGGCGACGTGTGTGCAGCCAATGGCACCTTGAACCTTGGAGAAGCCTGCAAATCGTCCAAAGCCTAGAGCCCTCATTCTGGTTGTCCCTGCTCATTGGGAACTTTATGAAGGCCCAACAGTTGGCGGAGGCCGGAGTTCAAGCAGCGAGAGTCCGGGGAGGCGTCAGCGAGGCCTATAAAAGGCCCAACAATCAGCGGAGGCGAGAGTTCGAGCAGCGAGGGTCCGGGGAGGCATCAGAGGGGCCTATAAAAGGCCCAACAGTTGGCGGAGGCCGGAGTTCGAGCAGCGAGAGTCCAGGGAGGCGTCAGAGGGGCCTATAAAAGGCCCAACAGTCGGCGGAAGCGGGAGTTCGAGCAGCGGGAGTCCGGGGAGGCGTCAGAGGGGCCTATAAAAGGCCCAACAGTCAGCGGAGGCCGGAGTTCGAGCAGCGGGAGTCCGGGGAGGCGTCGGAGAGGCCTATAAAAGGCCCAACAGTCGGCGGAGGTCGGAATTTGAGCAGCGGGAGTCCGGGGAGGCATCGGAGAGGACTTTAAAAGGCCCAACAGTCGGCGGAAGCGGGAGTTCAAGCAGCGGGAGTCCGGGGAGGCGTCGGAGAGGCCAGCTGGTGCAGAGGCAGAAGGTAAACAAAGAAACAGAAAGAAATCGAAAGGTGACGTCACAGCCAAGGGGGTAAGTGGTTGGCTGGTGATTGGTGAGTAGCTTTTCTTTTTCTTTTCCTTTATCAGTTGGTAACCATTATCATTGTTGTTGCCAAATGAAGTTGATCTCGGGGTTAAGTCATGGCAGGATAGCTCGGACACGTGTCATGCTCCTCCTGTGTTAAGTGGGAACTCAGGGACGCTTCCAGTGTCCCTGACGACTACATGTGCGGGAAGTGTATCCTGCTGCAGCTCCTGACAGACCGCATTGTGGCACTGGAGCTGCGGGTGGATTCACTCTGGAGCATCCGAGATGCTGAGGATGTCGTGAATAGCACGTTTAGTGAGTTGGTCTTACCGCAGGTAAAAGTTACACAGACAGATAGGGAATGGGAGACCAACAGGAAGAGCAGTGGAAGGAAGGTAGTGCAGGGGTCCGCTGCGGTCATCCCCCTGCAAAACAGATACACTGCTTTGGGTACTGCTGGGGGGGCTGACTAATCAGGGGAGGGCAGCAACAGCCAAGTCCATGGCACCGTGGGTGGCTCTGCTGCACAGGAGGGCAGGAAAAAGAGTGGGAGAACTATAGTGGTAGGGAATTCTATTGTAAGGGGAATAGATAGACATTTCTGCGGCTGCAATTGAGACTGCAGGATGGTATGTTACCTCCCTGGTGCAAGGGTCAAGGATGTCTCGGAGCAGTTGCAGGACATTCTGGAGGGGGAGGATGAACAGCCAGTTGTCATGGTGCATATAGGTACCAACGATATAGGTAAAAAATGGAATGAGGTCCTATAAGGTGAATTTAGGGAGCTAGGAGTTAAATTAAAAAGTAGGACCTCAAAGGTAGTAATCTCAGGATTGCTACCAATGCCACGAGTTGTTGATGCCAGTTCATTGGATATATTCAAGAGGGAGTTAGATATGGCCCTTACGGCTAAAGGGATCAAGGGGTATGGAGAGAAAGCAGGAAAGGGGTACTGAGGTGAATGATCGGTCATAATCTTATTGAATGCTGGTGCGTGCTCGAAGGGCCGAATGGCCTACTCCTGCACCTATTTTCTATGTTTCTAAGTCCCTTGTAACCTAGCGAATGCAGCAATGTGCAGCATGCTGCGAGATGCTGCATATGTCTGCTGTTCCTGCCTGGAAGGAGCCAGAGGCATAGAAGGCCATCGCCACTGTAACCTTCACCTCGACGGGCAGCACAGTCCTGTTGGCGCTGGTCGGCTGTAGGTCTGCCTGGATGAGCTGGCATATCTCTGTAAGCACTTCTTTTAGGAAGTGCAGCCTTCTAACGCACTGCACATCAGAGATGTGGAGGTATGAGCGATGTTCCGTGTAAACCCATGGGTGAGGGTAAGGCCTCCTCCCCAAACATCTGCGACCTCTTCGATTCCGTGGCCCAACATGGCCAAGAACCATTCTTCCAGCTTGAAGCCGCCTGTCAACAGCAACTAGTATGTTACGCTGGCAAACTAGTATTGGCCCCATTGAAATCTCTCACTGACCTTGTAAACAACGTGTGAGGTCACATAAAAGTGCGACTTTAAACTTTAGTCTCATGCAGCGTTCTGCGCTCAACCGTGGCAGTCACTGACAACTGCGATATAAAATCCTCAAGCCTCCCTTTAAATATGCCGCCAATAGAGCCTGCTGCACACTGGGTCCGCCTGTTTTTTTCAGTCGTTTCCTGGGGCGGTCGTTAAATGAGGTGTGAGGGCTGAAAGTTCCACCCGGGGTGCTAGCGCCGCCTTGCACGACGATTTACGTGATAATGACGGACAAACTGGAAGGTAGAGCAGTAGGTTTTTGCACCGCCGCAAAACCATTGGTGAAACTTCCGGCTGGGCAATAAATCCTGGATGCCGTTTCACACCCATAAACAGCATTTACTCCTCCGCCGGGGCGCGAAACGAGGCGCAAATTAGAGGAAAATCCAGCCCCTGTACTATAACTCTGTTTATTCCCTTGCCATCAATGTCCTAACTTACTTTATTCTTTCCTATGCTCTCTGTTTTGTTTATATTTAGGCTGGTTATGTTTCTTGTAGATCCCTCCCCCAGTCTTACTAATTTAAAGCCTTTCCCGCCTCCCTATTTATCCTTTCCACTAGGAAACGGGTCCCATCCTGGTTGAGGTGGAGCCCGTCCAATTTATTAAGGAGTTCACCCTTTCTCTCAGACCCCATCTCTCATGGCCTTGCCCTTGCTCTTGCCTGATAGACAATTTCCAGCACTCTTATTACCAGCCTCCTTACCACACACGTTCCAGGCATCTTACGCACTACGGCCCTGAAATTCGGGTCGGAGGCTTCCCGCGGGCAATTGCCTCTAGCCTGAAACATTTCTACAAAATTACCTGGTGGTCCGGGAGGAGCCTAGGATTCCGGTGGGGAGGCCTTCTCTTCCCGTCCTCCAGGTTCCCACACAGAAGGTGCAGTCACATGTGACTACTCAGCCAATCAGGTACTGTATTCCAGCTTTCTCATTAATAGCAATGAGAACTCTGTATCTACGAGTTCTCACTGCTATTAATGAGAAAAAAAACAAAGACACTAAACACATGTAATAAAAAATAAAAAAACACACCTCACATAATTAAAATTAATTGAAATTAAAGTTAATAAATATGTGAGAATTTTTTTTTTCCTGAGTTTTTAAAAAGTTTTTTTCATTATGCTAAAAATAAATGTAATGTAGTGGGCAGGGTTTTTAAAAATGTGTTTTTTTAATTCAATTTAATTATATTTTTGTATGTTTTTAAACTCTTACGCCTGTGAAAGTGGGCGATGCACCTACTTTTATCAGGCGCAAGAATTTTGAGGACATTTGCTGGGTAAGATATGGGTAAATCCCGCAACCTTGCCCTTGCAAATGTCCTCGCTCCAGATATGCGTGAGATCAGAAAAGCCAGTTTTCAGCGCATGCACATTGTGCGCTGAAAACCATTTTTTCCGATGCCTTCCCGGGTCTGTAGAAACTCCGTACGGACCCGGAGAGGCTGGAATTTCAGGGCCTACATGTTTGCTGCCCTATCCAGCCTTTCCTCTGCTCCATCCTTCCAGTCATACCTAGGCTTTCAGCATCCAGAGAACATTTACTCAGCCTTATTCTCTGCCGTACAATGATAGATGTACTACTACGACTACTAGAATCATAGAAATTTACAGCACAGAAGGAGGCCATTGTGTCCATGCTGGCCGACAAAGAGCTATTCAGCCTAATCCCACTTTCCAACACTTGGTCGAAACCTTGTAGGTTACAGCACTTCAAGTGCATATCCAAGTACTTTTTAAATGTGGAGAGGGTGTCTGGCTCTACTACTCTTTCAGGCAGTGAGTTCCAGACCACTACCATCCTTGGACGAAAATCTTTCCCTTCAAATTCCCGCGAAACCTCATACCAATTACTTTAAATCTATGCACCCTGGTTGTTGACCCTTTTGCTAAGGGAAATAAGTCCTTCCTATCCACTCTATCCAGGCCCCTCATAATTTTACACACCTCAATGAGGTCTTCACTCAGCCTTCTCTGTTCTAAATAAATCAAACCCAGCCTATCCAATCTTTCCTCATAGCTAAAATTCTCCAGTCAGGCAACATCCTCGTAAATCTCCTCTGTACCCTTTCTAGTGCAATCACATCTTTCCTGTTATGTCGTGACCAGAACTACACACAGTACTTTAGCTGTGGCCTAACTAGTGTTTTATACAGTTCTAGCATAACTTCCCTGCTCTTATATTCTATAGCTTAGCTAATAAAGGCAATTATCTTGTATGCCTTCTTCACCACCTTATCTACCTATCCTGCTACTGTCAGGGATCTGTGGGCATGCACTCCAAGGTCACCTTGTTCCTCTATACTTCTCAGTGTCCTACCACTTAATGTGTATTCCCTTGTTAGCCCTCCCCAAATCTTACATATCTCTGTATTGAATTCCATTTGCCACTGTTCTACCCACCTGATCAGTTCATTGATATCTTCCTGCAGTCTGCAACTTTCTACTTCATTATCAACCGCACGGCTAATTTTTGTATTATCTTCTTAACCATATCCCCAACATTCAAGTCTAAATCATTAATATATACCAAAAAAGAATGTGACCTTGTACTAAGCCCTATGGAACCCCACTGGAAAAATCCTTCCAGTCACAAGAACACCCATCAACCATTACCCTTTGCTTCCTACTTATAAGCCAATTTTGGATCCAACTTGCCACTTTGCCTTGGATCCCATGAGCTTTTACTTTCGTGACTAGTCTGCCATGTGGGACCTTATCAAAAATATTGCTAAAATCCATATATACTACATCGAATGCACCACCCTCATCGACCCTCCTTGTTACTACCTTAAAAAATTCAATCAAGTTAGTCAAACACGACCTTCCCTGAACAAATCCATTCTGACTGTCCTTGATTAATCCATGTCTTTCTAAATGAAGATTTATTCTGTCCCTCAGAAATTTTTGCAATAATTTTCCCATCATCGAAGTTAGGCTGACTGGCCTGTAATTACTCGGTCTATCCCTTTCTCCCTTTTTCAACAATGGTACAATGTTAGCAATCCTCCAGTCCTCTGGCACCGCACCTGTAGCCAGAGAGGATTGGAAAATGATGGTCAGAGTCTCTCTTGCTTCTCTTAACAGCCTGAGATACATTTCATCTGGGCCTGGAGATTTATCGACTTTAAAAGATGCTTTAATACTTCCTTTTTCACTATGTTTATTTCATCTAATATTTCACACTCCATCTCCCTGATTGCAATGTCTGCATCACTCATCTTTTTTGTGAAAACGGATGCAAAGTATTCATTAAGAAGCAGACCCACGTCTTCCGCCTCCACATACTCCATCATGGTATCTAAAAGGCCCTACTCTTTCTTTAGTTATCCTCTTGCTCTTAATGTATTTATAAAACATCTTTGGGTTTTACTTGATTTCACATGCCAATATTTTTTCATGGGCTCTCCTAATTTTCTTTTTAATTTTACCCCTGCACTTTCTATATTCCTCGAGGTTTTCTGCAGTACTGAGCCCTTAGTATCTGGCATAAGCCTCTTTATCCCACCCTGTATGCCCCTTGACATCCAGGGAGCTCTAGATTTGTTAATCTCATCCTTTTTCTTTAAGGGAGCATACTTGCTCCGAATCCTCAGGATCTTCTTCTTGAATGCCTCTGATACTGAATTACCTTCATGAAGCTGTTTCCAATCCACCTTGGCTCAATCACATCTTGATGGTATGAGAATGAATTGGTTAGGATAGACCTGGCAAATGATACTTAAAGGGTTGACAGTGGATAGGCAATGACAGACATTTATAGAAAACATGGATGAACTTCAACAATTGTACATTCCTGTCTGGAGTAAAAGTAAAACGGGGAAGGTAGCTTAACCATGGCCAACGAGGGAAATTAGGGATAGTGTTAAATCCAAGGAAGAGGCATATAAATTGGCCAAATAAAGCAGAAAATCTGAGGACTGGGAGAAATTTAGAATTCAGCAGAGGAGGACAAAGGGTCTAACTAGGAGGGGGAAAATAGAGTATGAGAGGAAGCTTGCACGGAACATAAAAACTGACTGCAAAAGCTTCTATTAGATATGTGAAGAGAAAAAGATTAGTGAAAACCAACGAAGGTCCTTCGCAGTCAGAATCAGGTGAATTTATAATGGGGAACAAAGAAATGGCAGACCAATTGAACAACTACTTTGGATCTGTCTTCAGGAAGGAAGACACAAATAACCTTTCGGAAGTACTAGGGGTTCGAGGGTCGAGCGAAAAGGAGGAACTGAAGGAAATCCTTATTAGTCATGAAATTGTGTTTGGGAAATTGATGGGATTGAAGGCCGATAAATCCCCAGGGCCTGATAAGTACTCTGGGAGGCAGCCTTAGGAAGTGGCTCTAGAAATAGTGGATGCATTGGTCATCATTTTCCAACATTCGATTGATTCTGGATCAGTTCCTATGGACTGGAGTGTAACTAATGTAACACCACTTTTTAAAAAAGGAGGGAGAGAGAAAACAAGGAATTATTGGCCGGTTAGCCTGACATCCGGTGGTGGGGAAAATGTTGGAATCAATTATTAAAGATGAAATAGCAGCGCATTTGGAAAGCAGTGACAGGATCGGTCCAAGTCAGCATGGATTTATGAAAGGGAAATCATGCTTGACAAATCTTCGAGAGTTTTTTGAGGATGTAACTAGTAAAGTGGACAAGGAAGAACCAGTGGATGTGGTGTATTTGGACTTTCAAAAGGCTTTTGACAATGTCCCACACAAGAGATTAGTGTGCAAAATTAAAGCACATGGTATTGGGGGTAATGTATTGACGTGGATAGAAAACTGGTTGGCAGACAGGAAGCAGAGAGTCGAATAGAATGGCAGGCAGTGACTAGTGGGGTGCCGCAGGGTTCAGTGCTGGGACCCCAGCTCTTTACAATATACATCAATGATTAAATGAAGAAATTGAATGTAATATCTCCAGGTTTGCAGATGGCACCAAGCTGGGTGGCAGTGTGAGTTGTGAGGAGGACGCTAAGAGGCTGCAGGTTGACTTGGACAGGTTCGGTGAGTGGGCAAATGCATGGCAGATGCAGTATAATGTGGATAAATGTGAGGTTATCCACTTTGGTGACAAAAACAGGAAGACAGAATATTATCTGAATGGTGACAGATTAGGAAAAGGGGAGGTGCAACAAGACCTGGGTGTCATGGTACATCAGTTATTGAAGGTTGGCATGCAGGTACAGCAGGCAGTGAAGAAGTCAAATGGCATGTTGGCCTTCATAGCTACAGGATTTGAGTATAGGAGCAGGGAGGTCTTACTGCAGTTGTACAGAGCCTTGGTGAGGCCACACCTAGAATATTGTGTTCAGTTTTGGTCTCCTAATCTGAGGAAGGATGTTCTTGCTATTGAGGGAGTACAGCAAAGGTTCACCAGACTGGTTCCCGGGATGGCAGGACTGACATATGAGGAGAGATTGGATCAACTGGGCTTGTATCCACTGGAGTTTAAAAGAATGAGAGGGGATTTCATAGAAACATATAAAATTCTGATGAGATTGGACAAGTGAGAGGCAGGAAGAATGTTATACCATTGCTGAGGAGTTCCAGAACAAGGGGTCACAGTCTAAGAATAAGGGGTAAGCCATTTAGGACCGAGATGAGAAGAAACTTCTTCACTCAGAGAGTGGTTAACCTGTGGAATTCTCCACCGCAGAAAGTTGTTGAGGCCAGTTTGTTAGATATATTCAAAAGGGAGTTAGATATGGCCCTTACGGCCAAAGGGATCAAGGGGTATGAAGAGAAAGCAGGAATGGGGTACTGAGGTTGAATGATCAGCCATGATCTTATTGAATGGGGGTGCAGGCTCGAAGGGCCGAATGGCCTGCTCCTGCACCTAATTTCTGTTTCTATGTTTCAACGTAGTAAAATTGTCTTTTCCCCAATTGAGAACTTTTATTCCTGGTCTATCTTTGTTCTTTTCCATAGCTACCCTAAATCTAACTGAATTATGATCACTCGCACCAAAATGCTCTCCCACTGATACCCCTTCCACCTGCCCAGCTTCATTCCCTAAAACTAAATCCAGAACCGCCCCCTCCCTTGTTGGGTTTGCTAAAAAGTACTAGCTAAAAAGTTCTCCTGAATGCAATTTTAGGTATTCTGCACCCTCCATACCCTTCACACTAATTCAATCCCTGTTAATAATAGGATAGTTGGTATCCCCTACTTTTGGTGCCCTAAAGTTTTTGCACTTCTGACAAATTTGACGACATATATGTTCCTCTATCTCCCTCTGACTGTTTGGGAGTGCATAGCACACTTCCAGCAGTGTGATCACCACATTTTTGTTTTTCAGTTCAATCCATATGACCTTATTTGATGATCTTTCTAACATATCATCCATCCTTACAGCTGTAATTGTTTCTTTAATCAATACTGCGAGCCCCTCTCTATCTCGTCTGAAAACCCTTGTAACCAGGAATGTTGAGCTGCCATTCCTGCCCTTCTTTCAGCCATGTCTCAATAATAGCTATATTGTCATACTCCCAAGTATCTATCTGTGCCTGCAGCTCATCTGCTTTATTCCCCAGACTCTTGCATTGCAGTATATATAATTTAGCACTTCCAAACTCCTTTGTTGTATAATTTTTAGCCTTTGATTCCTCTGCCTTCCAAATATGCTTTTCTGCCTTCTATTTCCAGCTTTGCTTCTCTCCCTTCTGAATCTATTCGCAGCTAGTTTAAACCCTCCTCAACAGCACGAGCAAACTCGCACGCGAGGATATTGGTCCTGGCTCTGTTGGGATGCAAACCGTCCGGCTTGTACAGGTCCCATCTCCACCAGAAATGGCGCCAATGCCTCAGGAATATAAAGCGCTCCCTCCTGCACCATCTCTGCAGCCAGTCATTCATCTGCTCCATGCACCTATTCCTGTACTCACTATCACATGGCACTGGGAGTAACCTGGAGATTAGTACCTTAGATGTCCTACATTTTGATCTCTTTCCTAGATCCCTCAATTCTGAGAGCAAATCAATCTGAGCGTGACTCAATCTGAGCGTGACTCAATAGGAGAGCGAATCAATGGGAGAGCGAATCAATGGGAGAGCGAATCAATCCGAGAGCGAATCAATCCGAGAGCGAATCAATCCGAGAGCGAATCAATGCGAGAGCGAATCAATGCGAGAGCGAATCAATGGGAGAGCGAATCAATGCGAGAGCGAATCAATCCCAGAGTGAAGCAATCCCAGAGTGAAGCAATCCGAGTGATTCAATTTGAGTGTAAATGAATGCGAGAGTGAATCAATCAGAGAGTGAATCAATGCGAGAGTGACTCAATCCGAGAGTGAATCAATCCGAGAGTGAATCAATCCGAGAGTGAATCAAACCGAGAGGGAATCAATCCGAGAGGGAATCAATCCGAGAGGGAATCCATCCGAGAGGGAATCCATCCGAGAGGGAATCCATCCGAGAGGGAATCAATGCGAGAGCGAATCCATCCGAGAGCGAATCAATGCGAGAGCGAATCAATGCGAGAGCGAATGAAACCGAGAGTGACTCAATGCGAGAGTGACTCAATGCGAGAGTGACTCAATGCGAGAGTGACTCAATGCGAGTGACTCAATGCGAGAGTGACTCAATGCGAGAGTGACTCAATGCGAGAGCGAATCAATCCGAGAGCGAGTCAATGCGAGAGCGAATCAATGCGAGAGCGAATCAATGCGAGAGCGAATCAATGCTAGAGCGAATCAATGCGAGAGCGAATCAATGCTAGAGCGATTCAATGCGAGAGCGAGTCAATGCGAGAGCGAGTCAATGCGAGAGCGAGTCAATGCGAGAGCGAGTCAATGCGAGAGCGAGTCAATGCGAGAGCGAGTCAATCCGAGAGCGAGTCAATCCGAGAGCGAGTCAATGTTGGAGTGAATTAATGTGAGACTGAATCAATCCGAAAGTGAGTCAATCCGAGAGTGAATGAATGAGAGAGTGAATCAATCCGTGAGTGAATCAACGCGAGAGTGAATTCTTCTCGTTAGATCCTCGGTCCCCTAGTATTTCCAGAAGGTTATTTGTTTCTTCCTTGGTGAAGACAGTACCAATATTAGTTCAATTGGTCTGCCACTTCTTTGTTCCCCATTATAAATTCGACTGATTCTGACTGCAAGGGACCCACATTTGTCTTCACTAATCTTTTTCTTTTCACGTATCTGTAAAAGCTTTTGCAGTCAGTTTTTATGTTCCCTGCAAGCTTACTCTCATATTCTAATATCCCCCTCCTAATTAAACCATTTGTCCTGCTCTGCTGAATTCTAAATTTCTCTCAGTTCTCAGGTTTGCTGTTTTTTTGGGCCAATTTATATGCCTCTTCCTTGGATTTAACACTATCCCTAATTTCCTATGTTAGCCACAGTTGAGCCACCTTCCCCTTTTTATTTTTACGCCAGACAGGGATGTACAATTGTTAAAGTTCATCCAAGTGATCTTTAAATGTCTGCCATTGCTTATCAACTACCGTCAACCCTTTAAGTATCATTCACCAGTCTATTCTAGCCAATTCACGCCCCATACCGTCGAAGTTACCTATATTTAAGTTCAGGACTCGAGACTCTGAATTAACTGTATCACTCGCCATCTTAATGAAGAATTCTACCATATTATGGTCACTCTTCCCCAATGGGTCTCGCACAACAAGATTGCTAATTAATCCTCTCTCATTACACAACACCCAGTCTAGAATGGCCAGCTCTCGAGTTGGTTCCTCGACATATTGGTCTAGAAAACTATGCCGTATACACTGCAGGAAATCCTCCTCCACCGTATTGCTACCAGTTTGTTTAGCCCAATCTGTATGTAGATTAAAGTCACCCATGATAACTGCTGTACCTTTATTGCATGCATTCCTAATTTCTTGTTTGATGCTGTCCCCAACCTCCCTACTATTGTTTGGTGGTCTGTACACAACTCCCATGAGCATTTTCTGCCTTTTGGTGCTCCGCAGCTCTACCCATACAGATTCCACCTCAGCCACGCTAATGTCCTTCCTTACTATTGCGTTAATCTCCTCTTTAACCAGCAACGCTACCCCACCTTTTTTTCCTTTCAGTCTATCTTTCCTGAATATTGAATACCCTTGGATGTTGAGTTCCCAGCCTTGGTCACTCTGGAGCCATGTCTCCGAAATCCTAATTACATCATATCCGTTAACAGCTATCTGCGCAGTTAATTCATCCAACTTATTACGAATGCTCCTCACATTGAGACACAGAGCCTTCAGGCTTGTTTTTTTAACACTCTTTGTCCTTTTAGAATTATGTTGTAATGTGGCCCTTTTTGATTTTTGCCTTTGATTTTTCTGCCTTCCACTTCTATTTTTCTCCTTTATACCTTTTGCTTCTGACCCCATTTTACTTCCCCCTGTCTCCCTGTGTAGGTTCCCATCCCCCTGTCCTACTAGTTTAAATCTTCCCCAACTAGAAAATACTCCCCTTATGGGAGTGGTGAGTGTTTCTGCATCCACCACTCTTCCAGGCAGCGAGTTCCAGATCCCCACAACACTCTGTGTAAAAGAGCCCCCCCCTCAAATCCCCTGTAAACCTTCCACCAACCACCTTAAAACTATGCCCCCTCATAATAGACCCCTCCACCAATGGAAATAGGCCCTTGCTATCCACTATGTCCAGGCCCCTCAATATTTTGTACACCTCAATGAGGTCTCCTCTCAACCTCCTCTGTCCCAATGAGAACAAACCCAGCCTATCCAATCTGTCCTCATAACTAAGATTCTTCATTCCAGGCAGCATCCTAGTAAATCTCCTCTGCACCCTCTCTAGTATAATCACGTCGTTCCTCTAATACGGCAACATGCACGCAGCACTCCAGCTGTGCCCTAACCAAAGTATTATACAATTTAAGCATAACCTTCCTGCTCTTATATTCTATGCCTCGGCCAATAAAGGCAAGCATTCCGTATGTCTTCTTGACCACCTTATCCAACTGGCCTGCTACTTTCAGGGACCTGTGGACAAGCACTCCAAGGTCCCTTTGTTAATCTACACTATTAAATGGCCTGCTGCTTATTGTATATACCGTTTCCTTATTATCCTTCCCAAAGTGGGCTCACACATCACACTTCTCTGAATTAAATGCCATTTGCCACTGCTCTGCCCACCTGACCAGCACATTGATATCCTCCTGCAGCCCATGACTTTATCATTATCAACCACACAGCCAATTTTAGTGTCATCTGCGAACTTCTTAATCATACTCCCTATATTAAATCTAAATTGTTTATATATACCACAAAAAGCAACGGACCCAGTACTGAGCCCTGCGGAACCCCACTGGAAACATCCTTCCAGTCACAAAAGCATCTATCAATCATTGCCCTTTGCTTCCTACCTCCAAGCCAATTTTGGATCCAACATGCCACTTTGCCCTGGATCCCATGGGCTTTAACCTTCATGACCAGTCTACCATGTGGGTCCTTATCAAAAGCCTTGCTAAAGTCCATATACACTACATCGTACGCACTACCCTCATCGACCCTCTTGGTTACCTCCTCAAAAAATTCAATCAGGTTAGTCAAACACGATCTTCCCTGAACAAATCTGTGCTGACTGTCCCCAATTAATCCTTGACTTTCCAAATGTAGATTTATCCTATCTTTCAGGATTTTTTCCAATAATTTTCCCACCACTGAGGCATCCCACCGCTGGGCGGTGCCAAGAGTTGGTTTTTCGGGTGGTGCATAGTTTCTGATGCACGCCGCCAGAGTGCCTTAAAGGTATGTTGCTTTCAGTCGATTTTGTGTCGCCGACTTTTTCGCTTTCTTTCACTAGCAGTGCAAGGATACTGCTTTGCGAGTGCTGGAGGCGCCTTCCACATGCAGAACATGGAGGCTACTTCGAGGAGGCTGGGCTTGTGGAGAGATTTGAAATGGAGGCAGTGCTGACAGGCCAACGCTTCCTGCACATTGTGCATGCTGCAGAGGCACAGAGGAGAAGGCGGCGCTGGGGGCAACGGCTGCAGAGGCAGGCGGGCAAGGTTCACAGGTATCACTGCAGCCCAGCACGGAGAGGGCCAGGGAGATGGCCACAGAGGGGAGGCCAGAGAGCTGCCACAGGAAGGCCCTCAGCAAGGGTGTCCCCTCAGCAGGAGAGCGAGGTACACGGACCCCCCACACCAGATACTGAGCCAGCAGGCCAGGAGGCAGCCTGCAGCGGAGATAGATGCTGGGCAGCAGCAGCCTGCAGAGGTGGAGGAGCCAGCAGAGCAGCAGGGAGAAGCCAATGAGTCACCTCACAGAGCAAGATGGCCACACAGGTGTGGGGGCGACAGGCCATATCGAGAAAGGGTCTTCAGCCAGAAATTCTCATACACTGATATGAATGATGATCAGTGCCTACACAAACTGAGTTTCCAGAAGGACGTCGTGACTGAGCTCTGTAATCTCCTGCAGGCAGAATTGGAGACCCAAACATGGGTGAGGACAGCCCTGAGTGTGGCATCCAAGGCGACTATCGCCCTCAACTTTTATGCGACTGCATCCTTCCAAGCTGACACAGCGGACATGTGCAACATCTCGCAGTTTGAAGCCTTCACAGTGATACGGGAAGTCACAGATGCTCTGTATAGGAGGGGGGCTGACTACATCTCCTTCCCTATGACCAGGGACAAGCAATTGGCACAGCAGACTGCATTTCTGCACATTGTGGGCTTCCCCAGGGTCCAGGGGATCATTGATTGCAACAATGTCGCTCTCAGGGCACCCCAACAAACTCTCACACAATTCAGAAACCGCAAGGGCTTCCTCTCCCTCAATGTTCAACTCGTTTGCGACCACAACCGCAAGATTCTGCAAGTGGATGGCCCGTTTCCTGGCAGCAGCCGTGACTCTTTCATACTGCACCAGAGCAGTGTGCCACGCCTCTTCACTGGTCCCAATGAAGATTGCGGCTGGCTCCTCGGTGACAAGGGCTACGTACTGAGCACTTGGCTCATGACTCCTCTGCACAACCCGAGAACTGATGGGCAGCTCATGTACACTGAGAGTCTGACAATCATCGAACACTCTATTGGCATTCTCAAGCAGAGGTTCCATTGCCTGGACTGCTCGGGGGGGGGGGGGGGGGGGGGGTGGGGTGCTGCAGTACTCGCCTGAGCATGTCTCCATATTCGTGGTGATCTGCTGCATGCTCCACAACCTGGCCATTATGAGGGCGCAGCCATCGGAAGACGAGGAAGCAGTTGCACCTGTGGAGGAGGAGGACCAGGATGCAGGTGGGCAGCCAGGCAGTAGGTGGCGTCGCCATCGTGAGCCTGCAAGCGAAGCACAATGCCACCTCATCTGGCCATGTCCATGGGCCAACCTGTGAGCCTTCTCACATATCATTCCCGCACAGTAAAATGAGAGACCACAAATTCCAAAAACTAAATAAAGATTTATTAGAACTCAAAAAATGGGTTTCCATAATTAATTACTACCCTTATGCAACTCCCTATAACTGCTCTTAAGCAGACCTATCCTTACACTACACTGCAGAGTCTCCACTGTGGCTGCCTCATGGCTTTGGGAAGGCTGCTATGTGTCTGTAGAGGAAGCTACACATGTCCTTCTCGGATGCCCTCGACCAGCTCTGGCCTTGGAAGGGCGGCTGAAGACTGTGTCTTCAGTCGGAAGTGACTGAGCGATTCCATGGATGGCAGCAATTGCGGAGTGGCAGGTCACGGCTCAGTACTGCTATGAACCAGAAAGCCCATATCAGTATCCTGGTCCGAGGAGCCAGCGCCTCCCCCAGGGCAGCAGCCCCCACCTACCCCATCAAGCTGCTGGAGCTCAGGTCGGCGGGGTGTGGTGGCACCATTAGGTCCCCTATCAAACCGTGGTGGACCCAGCCGCAATGGCAGCAGTGAGACTGCATGAGAGCAGCCACACTCTGGAAGCCATCAGAGACGACAGCACTAAGATGCTCCGTGCCCTGTTGCCCAGAGTGCATGAGAGCATTCTGAGCTTCCAGAGCAGCAGCCATCCTGTCCAAAGAAGCACAGCCATGCTCATTCCCTCGCACCTGTGCTGCAATGGCAGCTGTCACCTCGGTCAAGAGATGCATCATCACAGCTGGATCCGCACGGTCACTCTGGGATTCCGCCATCATCTACACACTGGCAATGATGGTCCCAATGGTGTGCGCAGAGCTGTCCACAATGCAGGAGGCGCACTCCTCCATGCTCCTCACCATTTGCAACAGCCTCTCGGGCACCCCTTGCATTGCTGCCAAGAGCTTGGAATGCATGGCCCCCACCCTTTGTTCATAAGCCCCAACATCGATCGGCTCGTCTGAGCCCTCGTCATCAGGACTCAGCAGCGCACTCGCCTCCCCGGAGAGATGGCACCCGAGGCTGTCATAGGCCGGTCAGTCTGACATCGGTGGTGGGGAAAATGTTGGAATGAATTATTAAAGATGAAATAGCAGTGCATTTGGAAAGCAGTGACAGGATTGGTCCAAGTCAGCATGGATTTATGAAAGGGAAATCATGCTTGACAAATCTTCTAGAATTTTTTGAGGAAGTAACTAGTAGAGTGGACAAGGGAGAACCAGTGGATGACGTATATTTAGACTTTCAAAAGGCTTTTGACAAGGTCCCACACAAGAGATTAGTGTGCAAAATTAAAGCACATGGTATTAGGGGTAATGTACTGACGTGGATAAAGAACTGGTTGGCAGACAGGAAGCAAACAGTCGGAATAAACGAGTCCTTTTCAGAATGGCAGGCAGTGACTAGTGGGGTACCGCAAGATTCAGTGCTGGGACCCCAGCTATTTATAATATACATTAATGATTTAGATGAAGGAATTGAATGTAATATCTCCAAGTTTGCAGATGACACTAAGCTGGGTGGCAGTGTGAGCTGTGAGGAGGATGCTAAGAGGCTGCAGGTTGACTTGGACAGGTTAGGTGAGTGGGCAAATACATGGCAGGTGCGGTATAATATAGATAAATGTGAGGTTATCTACTTTGGTGGTAAAAACAGGAAGGCAGGTTATTATCTGAATGGTAGCAGATTAGTAAAAGGGGAGGTGCAACGAGACCTGGGTGTCATGGTGCATCAGTCATTGAAAGTTGGCATACAGGTACAGCAGGCAGTGAAGAAGGCAAATGGCATGTTGGCCTTCATAGCGAGAGGATTTGAGTATAGCAGCAGGGAGGTCTTACTACAGTTTTTACAGGGCCTTGGTGAGGCCATACCTTGAATTTTGTGTACAGTTTTGGTCTCCTAATCTGAGGAAGGACATTCTTGCTATTGAGGGAGTGCAGCAAAGGTTCACCAGACTGATTCCCGGAATGACAGGACTGACATATGAAGAATGACTGGATCGACTAGGCTTATATTCAAAGGAATTTAGAATAATGAGAGGGGATCTCATAGAAACATATAAAATTCTAGATGCAGGAAGAATGTTCACCATGTTGGGGAAGTCCAGAACCAGAGGTCACAGTCTAAGGATAAGGGATAAGCCATTTAGGACCGAGATGAGGAGTAACTTCTTCACTCAGAGAATTGTTAACCTGTGGAATTCTCTACCACAGAAAGTTGTTGATGCCAGTTCATTGGATATATTCAAAAGGGAGTTAGATGTGGCTCTTACTACTAAAGGGATCAAGGGATATGGAAAGCAGGAATGGGGTACTGAAGTACATGATCAGCAATGATCATATTGAATTGTGGTGCAGGCTCGAAAGGCCAAATGGCCTACTCCTGCACCTATTTTCTATGTTTCTATGTTTCTTGGCCCTTCAAGATGTTGTAGCCCACAAGGTCCCGGTGCTTCATCCAGTGCAGACCCCTCTGCTAAATCTATGTTACCCGATCGCGGACTCCCAGTATCTGAGCTGGTGCGTGGGACTGTAGGAAGCAGAGATGCACTGTTGCTGGCAGAGCTCTCCCCCTCTCCATCTCCCTCATCCGACACGCTGCCAAGATCATCGAGGGTGTCAAGTGTCTCCTCCTCACTGTGGCTGCCAGTTGAGTCAAGGGTGTCTGTATCGCTCATGATGACACTGGGGTTATCATCTGCAAGCATAAAAGGGAGAAGGGGCGCCATGAGGGTGAGGAGCTGCATTGCATCATGCAGCAAGCAGCTTTCACAGAAGTATAAGCAACAGTCAAGTAGGCCATTGCACTGTGAGGGAGAGATGGCATTACAGTCACTAACCCACGCAGCCCCGAGCGCCATCGGAGCAACCAGCAGCCACAGGGAGACCAATGTGTGCGCCCACTAGCCGCTGCACCCTCTGCTCAAAATCTGTGAGCAGCACATTTTGGGATTCGCCCCCCAGTGTCTTATTGGTCGCGTGGTTTTGTGCCACCTTGGCCTTGAAAGCAATGAAGGATTGGTAAGTCTCAGTTTCCCGAGGCCTTGGCAATGAGTGCAAGTGTGGGTCCATTAAATGCAGCTGTGAATCTCAGATGTATGGCATCCTCCATTGTGAGTGTGTACACATACAGGCCTAGCAATCAACAGGCACTTCAGCTACTAAGTAGTGTTGGTGAGAAACAAGTTAAGGTGAAGGAGAGTGCGGCAGATGTAATGTGAGGAGTTAGGGGAACATGTACTCACTTTCATCAACTGAATAAGGTCGGTTAGCCTTTTCCTGCATTGGCTGGGGGTCTGCTGGTAATGAACGTCCCCGAAACCTCCTCCGTTATCTCCCTCCAGGCTTCAGTGAAGACACCTCGAGTTGGTCTCCCACCACTTTCAGGGAAGAATAGCCACCTCCTTCCCTCCACAGCTTCGATTAGAGTCTCGAGTTCTGCGTCACTGAAGCGCCTCCCCCTGCTCAAATCTCCCCTTGCAGCCATCTCCTCGGATGCGGGTCAAAATGAACTCAAGACACAGCTGCAAAGCCTGTCCTTTAAGGCCAGGGAGCAGCTGCATCGTTAGCATGATCATTAGCATTAAATGGATAGGAGGGGAATTTTGCGGTACAAACGCCACTCCGCAGCCACACCGCTAAAAGCAGCCCTTACCACCAGGCATTACCATTCCACTCCATTTCTGGCCCAAATAAGCCGAATCTCTATCTTAATGCCACCCCATCCATATCAGCAGTACCAGACACTCAAATGCGGTGCATGCGCCCGGTTTTGGGCGAGGGGAAATTTCGGCCCCACAGTATCTGAGCTGGTGACTAGAAGTGTGAAATTGAGTAACAATGTTTCTTCTTCATTTTCCTCTCCTTCTTCATGTTGACCCACTGGCTGGGCAGGCTGGATTCATAGAATCATAGGGCCCAAGTTTGGTCCACCCATGTACCGTCGAAAGGATCACCATGATCCTGATGGAACTTTGGGCAGAAGTTTGATAGAAAAAAAAACGCCAAGCCGTAAAAACGGGCATTATACACCGAATCTGGGTGGCAAATGCGATCCTCGGCAAAGCAACGCCGAGGATAGAGTCGGGCCCAGGGAGGGGGGGCGGGGGGGGGGGGGGGGGGGGGGGAGCTGAAAAAAAAATGTTCAACAAATTAAAAAGGAACTATTACAAATCCTTCAGAGGACCCCATTCAACAAAATCGTTGCAAAAGAAATGAAGAAAACCATTTCACTAACCTTTTCTTGCAGGTCTTCATACTTACCATTCAGGTAAGACCTGCCTCCACGTGGCGGTCTCTGCTGCTGGAGTGAAAGACCGCCCAGACCAATCTCGGGAGGGAGTGGGCAAGAGGACTTTTGGCGGCGCCGCACGCCAACGGATGCTCCCCAGCGGACTTCTCTCCCTGCTGGCATGAGGACCTGACCAACTCGGTCAGAGGGGAGAGTGTTGAAAAAACAGGAAGACCGCCAAGAAAACTCGGTGGCAGCCAGTGGTACATTCACCAAACTCGGGCCCACAGAAACATAGAAATTTACAGCACGGAAGGAGGCCATTTCGGCCCATCGCATCCGCGCCGGCCGACCAAGTGCTATCCAGCCTAATCCCGCTTTCCAGCCTTGTAGGTTACGGCACTTTGAGTGCATATCCAGGTATTTTTTAAATGTGGTGAAGCTTTCTGCCTCTACCACCCTTTCAGGCAGTGAGTTCCAGATCCGCACCACTCTCTGGGTGAAGAAATTTCCTCTCCTATCTCTTCTAAACCTCCCCCCAATGACTTTAAATCTATGCCCCCTGGTTGTTGACCCCTCTGCCAAGGGACACAGGTCCTTCCTATCCACTCTATCCAGACCCCTCATAATTTTATACACCTCCATCAGGTCTCCCATCAGCCTCCTCTGTTCCAAAGAAAACAGGCCCAACATCTCAAATCTTTCCTCATATCTAAAATTCACTAGTCCAGTCAACACTCTGGTAAATCTCCTCTGCACCCTTTCCAGTGCAATCACATCTTTCCTGTAATGTGATGACCAGAACTGCACACAGTGACTATTAGTGTACAAATATTTAATGTATTCATACTCTAGTATTCACACTACTTAATTTTACGGCTTTATGTATAAATTATAGCCAGCCAGAATGCTTTATTTTGCTATTGCAAATGATTTGCAATTTAGTCGATATTATGAATACAGAAAATGGGCAGTCATGAAGCACTTACCTTCAAATCAGATGATGATGATGTCCGCTTGCAATTTGCAATCATTTTCTGAAAGACTTCTTCTTTTTCATTTTCTTTTAGTTTCTCAAGATCTTCTCTCAGCTTTGAAAACATAGGAGGAGAACATATTATGGCTGATTCATCAACTGGGTGCTCCCTTCGAGTTGCAATGTTTGTAGGGAGCGTTGGTTGGGAAATCATGAGCCTGCAGCCTGAGTGTCCATTCATTTAAATTAATGGGTGGAAATCAGGAGTTGAGCTCCGAAAATTTCCTGACCAGGATTCCTTGTGACCACCGGTCCTCACATAGAATATCTGATTATGGAGAGAGCCCTATTATACATTCAAACATCAGTTTAACATGTACTAGAGCAGTAACACAGAATATGTTACAGTATTATATGATCCCTATTTCTTCATCTTTCCATCTATCATTAATACTTGGATCAAGTCCTTTTTTAAAATAGTAATGTTGGAAGTTGGGAACGATGAATAGACCTTCGCCCCATTGAATATTTATTAGTCATGGCAGCTTTTCATCTTTTTAACCCCAATTCCTTGTCCTTTCTCCATATCCCTTAGTACCCCTAGGTGTCAAGCATTTATTTGTATATTAAATAGCTCAATTAATTCTGCATTAAATCATAGAATGATACAACACAGAAGGAGGACATTTGGTCCATCGTGCCTGTACCGGCTCTATGAGGAGCTATACAATTAGGCCCACTCCCCTGCTCTTCCCTCATAGCCCTCAAATTTTCCCCTTTAATTATTTTTCCAATTCATCTCAATTGTCAACCCGAAGAACCATCACCAGATCCCAAGGTCAATATCCTTTCCAAGGTGAAGCGTCCAAAACTGAATGCAACACTGCAAACTATATCTGCAAGCATACTTCCCTTCCTTTAGCACTCTTAACTCATACGATGAAGCCCAGTGTCCCAATTGCAACTACAATCTAGTTTTTAATGAATGTACCTGGAACCCTAAATCCCTTTGACCATTTTTCTTGACTTAGGCTGTATTCTCATCTCTCTTTCTTGCACTTTATATTGAATGGTATGAGAACCGTGCCCATGGTATATCTTAAAACATTTCTCACACAAAGGGGATTAATTTTCAAACTTTGCATTATTAACGGGAAGCCTTGTCTGCCAGGTATGCATATCAGAAAATCAGGCTTGTACCTCATTTTCTGACCAAATTGTTCAGCTGGGTGAGATTTCCCACTAGTAGTATGAAGTCAGGAAATTTCCTGCAAGCTCCGATCAATCCATAAGTCCCATTGCTTAAGTTTCTTGACCAGGAAATTAAGTTTTTGCAATGAACTGGAACTTTGTTGAATTTTAAAAGTACCTGATAGCTGCAAAATGAACTTCTACAAATGTATACAAGTGCTCAGAGCTGCGTCATTGAGCATGGTATAGGCTGTCTACAGTAATCGTTACAAGTAAGTGAAGGTCTACATCCTAGAAATCTCCACCCCTCAAAATTCTAACTTTTGAAAGACCATCAACAGACACTCAACGACTTGGCTTGGGTCTAAGGAACCTAGATACTCATGCTGGGCTACAGATATTGAACCTGTGGTGACTGGCCAAAGGGGGCTCAGGGATAGCAAGGAAATAATTCTTCTCCTCCACAGAGCTCGAGTCTGAAAGACTAATTTCCAATTTCTAATTATCAACGTAATGGTCTTCAATGGTCACCATAGATAGTACTGATTATATGGTAACAGAGGAGACAGAATAATGGCCCCAAGTTTCCACATGATTTGCTCCTGATCTTTAGGAGCAACTGGTGTAGAACGGAGTATCTTAGAAATCGCAATTCTCCACATTTAAGTTTTCTGCAGTTCTAGTCATGTAGAACAGTTTCACTTTGGAACAGAATTTTTTTTCAAAAGGGGGCGTGTCCAGCCACTGACGCCTGATTTGAAAGTTTCCACAGTGAAAACGTACTCCAAACTAACTTAGAATGGAGCAAGTGAGGATTTTTGTAGGCCTGAAAAAACCTTGTCTACAGATTAAAAAATCAGGCGCAGGTTACAAATTAGACATTTGGAACGAGGTGGGGTGGGGGGGGTGGGGGAAGAGAAGTCATTACATTCTACAATAAATCCTTCGTTATACTTATACAAATATTATACAAATAATTCCAACCTGAATAAAAATTTATAAGCAAAGAAAAGATTAAATAAACCATGTTCCTACCTGTGTGAAAGTGCTTAAGGCAGGGAGAAGGCTGCAGGAAGCCTCACAAGTTGAGGCAGCCGTTCCCGACGGCAGGGGGGGGAGGCAGGGAGGAGGCAGCTGTTCCCGACGGCAGGGGGTGGGGAGGAGGCAGTGAGGAGGCAGCCGTTCCCGACGGCAGCAGGCGGGGGGGGGGGGGGGGGGAGGCCCCCCTGCCGTCAGTCGGGCCTGTCGGGAAACGGCTGCCTCAACTTCTGAGGCTTCCTGCAGCCTTCTCACTGCTGCAAGAAGCCTCAGTGCTGATCATGGAAGGGCAATGTGGCTTTATTAAAAAATTTTAAAAATTGAACAGCTACAAAGAACTACAAAAATGGCCAAGTGTCAATGTTTCCTTCACACTGCGCGTGCGCAAACGCTCCAATGCGCACGCGCAGGGTTGCCGGCATGAAAAAAACTCATTTAAATGGTACCCGCCCCCTCCTACTTACAAAATCGGCGCGAGTGGTAGGCTCCGCCCCCTGGGCACCGCGCCAAGCTGACATCGAGCTGCAAAGCGCTCGAGAATAGCGCGTTTTTTTTCAGGCGGCGTTTTCGACGCGAAAAATGGGCGCCCAGCTCGGAGGGGCGCCTGTTTTGCCGCGTGTGGAAACTTGGGGCCTTAGTTTGCTCCAGTTCTAGTCAGTTAGAACAGTTTCACTTTGGAACAAAAAAATTTTTTCAAAAGGGGGCGTGTCCGGCCACTTACGCCTGATTTCAAAGTTTCGTGAGTGAAAACTTACTCCAAACTAACTTAGAATGGAGTAAGTGAAGATTTTTGTACGCTCGAAAAAACCTTGTCCACACTTTAGAAAATCAGGCGTTGGTTACAAATCAGGCGTAGGGAATAGTGGGGGGAGGTGTTTAAAGGGAAGTTTACAAACATTAAACACTTCAGTTTTACAAATAAAGAGCCATCATCAATAATAAATGATAAATACATCAATAAATCAACCAATAAATCAATCAAAAAAAATTAATAAGAAATCATTTTTTTTTTAAATCAATAAATAAAACATTTTCTACTTACCGACTGCAGCACCGGGAGCCCTCCAACAGCGTGCTGGGATGCCCCCATCAGTGTGTCTCTGTCAGTGTCTCTATCTCTCTGTCTAACTGTCTCTCATTCTCTGTCTGTCAGTGTCTGTGTTTCTGACAGCGAGGGGAGGGGGAGGAGGGGGGTAGAGGGAGAGAGGGGGGGAGCAGAGGGAGGGAAGGGGGCGGAGGGGGAGGGAAGGGGAGAAGGGGGGGGAGAAGGGGATAAAGGGGAGAAAGGAGATGGGGGAGTAAGGAGATTGGGGTGGTGGGGGGGGGAAGGAGATTGGGGTGGTGGGGGGGAAGGAGATTGGGGTGGTGCGGGGGAAGGAGATTGGGGTGGTGGGGGGGAAGGATATTGGGGGGGTGGGGGGAAAAGAGATTGGGGGGGTGGGGGGGGAAGGAGATTGGGGTGGTGGGGGGGAAGGAGATTGGGGTGGTGCGGGGGAAGGAGATTGGGGTGGTGGGGGGAAAGGAGATTGGGGTGGTGGGGGGAAAGGAGATTGGGGTGGTGGGAGGGGAAGGAGATTGGGGTGGTGGGAGGGGAAGGAGATTGGGATGGTGGGAGGGGAAGGAGATTGGGATGGTGGGGGGGAAGAGGATTGGGGTGGTGGGGGGGGAAGGAGATTGGGGTGGTGGGGGGAAGGAGATTGGGGTGGTGGGGGGGGAAGGAGATTGGGGGGGTGGGGGGGAAGGAGATTGGGGGGGGTGGGGGGGAAGGAGATTGGGGGGGTGGGGGGGAAGGAGATTGGGGGGGGTGGGGGGGAAGGAGATTGGGGGGGGTGGGGGGGAAGGGGATTGGGGGGGGATGGGGGGGGAAGGGGATTGGGGGGGGGTGGGGGGGAAGGAGATTGGGGGGGGGGGGAGGCTGAACGGGCCGGGCCCGAGACTTCGGGCAGGGCCCGTCCCCAGCACCAGATTTGCAGGTAGGTGGCATTTGGTCGGGTCAGGGGGGTGGTGGGAGGGAGGGAGGTTCGGGTCGGGGGGGAGGGAGGGAGGGAGAGGGAGGTCAGGTCGGGAGGAGGGAGGTCAGGTCGGATCCAGTCCAGGGGCGGGGAGGAGAGCGGGTGTCAGGTCCAGTCCGGAGGCGGGCGGGGGGGGGGGAGGGGGAGAGCGGGTGTTGGGTCCGGTCCGGAGGGGGGCGGGGGGGAGGGGGAGAGCGGGTGTCGGGTCCGGTCCGGAGGCGGGCGGGGGCGGCGGAGAGCAGCGGGTGTCGGGTCCGGTCCGGGGAGGGGGGGGAAGAGCGCGGGTGTCGGGTCCGGTCTGGAGGCGGGAAGCGGGAGTCGAGTCGGGTCAGGAGGAAGCAGGAGCTGGCCGTGGGAGGAGCCTTATTCACGCAGCCCCAGTGAGGCCATTCGGCCAGGGCTAGGGGTTGCGTGCTTCGGGTCGCTCCCACACAGTTTCCGGCGCCTGGAGCTACTGCACTTGCGCATATGTGCAGAGGTCCCGGCACTGTTTTCGGCGCAGGGACCTGGCTCCGTCCTCCACAGCTCCTGCTGCGCTGCGCAGAGGGCCAGAGAACCTGCAGGGAGGTGGAGAATCTGGAGGGTTTTTTTAGGCGCACTTTGTGGCGCGAAAAACGGGTGTCCAGGTCGGGACTGCGCCGTTCTAGGCGCGGCTCGAAACTTGGGCCCAATGTTTGTACAAATTCACAGGTTAATTCATTAACTGTTTGAACAAATGTTTGAACATGGCCATGAAAGTCAGGAACATGTACTCACACCCGTTTCGTTTAACTCAATTTGGCCACATTGGCGGTAGCTAGAAGAGAGTATAGGAATGTGAAGAAGGCTCATTTGAAGCATCTGTAGAAGTGATCAGCAATATATAATGGGCAATGATTCTGGGTTTCTGAGTACTTCCAAAATTATGGTCAGTGCTGAACAATTACAACTTTACTCATAATTCCCTACTTTGCGACAAACCAACTTTTGATCAGAAATCAAATTCAAACGTGAAATATTTGAAGTGCCAAACTTACATTCTGTTGCGATAAACGAACAATATTCAGCAACCATTCAGTTACTTACACCACAGTTCATTATAACTATAGATTATAATTCAGGTCATTTAGAAAATAATGGATACAACCTTGCAGATACAATATCTTTTAATTTCCAGTATAATTTTCTTCTAAATCAATCCCTGCTGTTTATGACAATTTACCTCCAACAAATGAGCAAAATACAGTTGTAGCATATTAAAATTTAATTTAATGAGTACTTACAACTTGAGGAATCTTTGCCATTTCTTGTCTGCAGTTTGCTTTAGTCAGGTCCTGAGTGAAGCAAAATAGTTTTACTCGCTCAAAAAAATAGTAAATCATTTGTGCCCACTGGATGAAGCTTTGTAACAATCAGTAAAACATAAAACTTCTACTCAAAATAAATAAATACATATTCTAAAATTTAAGAGATCACCTTTAGATTAATTCCCTAATTGAGCATTCGTGGCAAGGAGGGGTACTCATCGGGAGTGTTGATCGGAAAATCCTAAGGCCGTGATTGTCCATCCTATTAAATCCCTAGAAGTGCCTCTCCTCACTACAAATCCAGAAATTAGCTCTAATCTTTAGAGGAGATTCAATTGCCAGCCTTTCAGTGAGACACAAGCTGTGGTCTTATTTTGGGTGCATGCTGAATCTTTCTAGCACTATAGCGAAAAATTTCTGAAAAAAATATGGAAACTATGAAAAAGCTCACTAATGCATTTGCAATACAGACCATATTTAGACATTTACACACAATTTTTGCTTTTACATTAAGATTTTAATTAAAACTTTCACAGTAAATACACCATGGCCTGGAAACGCATCCACGTATAAAGAGCTGGGAGGATATCAGAGCAGATTCCAGCTGAATAGTCCTCATATTTTGGCACAGTCAGATCATGGAAGTATCGCAGAGCAGGAGCGGTACATAATTCCATTGTTATCATTCTTTGGGAGGTGGGTATAACGCTCAGTAAAAACATTTGGTATGACTTGCATCTATCTACCTAATCTCCCCCATGGTTATGCTTTTGTTACACCCAATACCAACAATGTCTTCACAGCCAATATAGAGTAAATTGTGAGCAGACCCTCCCCTCCATTAAATTATCACACTACCACAACTCTCTCCCCATTTAACTATATTTTTCCAAATTGCACAGTGTCTAAGACATTTCATTATGCATTTCTAACTATTTCTTGACCTGCCTCAGTAGTCAATTCTCGAACCAGCTGGGCTGACTTTCTCAAAAGTCTATGGGGTTAAATTGGATGGGCCTGAAAACAGGCGTGGGGATCGCGATGTGCAATTAACCTATGTCCGTTGATTGCAATGCAGGCAGCACGCCAACTTCGATATAAGAAATAGGAGCAAGAGTAGGCCATACGACACCTCGAGCTTGCTCCACCATTCAATAAGATCTTGACTGCTCCTCGACCTCAACTGTACTTTCCTGCCTGATCCCCATATCGCTTGAAAAAGACAAAAAATGCTGGAAATCACAGCGGGTCAGGCAGCATCTGTGAAGAGAAAAACAGAGTTAACGTTTCAAGTCGATGACCCTTCGTCAGAACTGGCAATAGTTTAACATGTAACAGATTCTTAAGGAAGTGCTGGGGCCTGAAAGGGGGATGGGGGGTGGGGGGGGCAGGGGGAGGGGGGGGGCAAGGGTGGTGTAAAGAACAAACGGGAAGGTCTGTGATAGGGTGAAATTCAGAAGAGATTTGAGAGACAAAAGGGATGATGAGCCGAATTGAGATGGTAATAGCACAAGTTAGGAAACAAAAGATAGGGTCTGAATGGCAGAATAATTACCAGCTGCCATGGGAAAGAACAAAAGGGAAGGTCTGTAAAGTGCCTAAACAAAAGATGAGGTGTTCCCGAGGACGGAGCGTTCCACTCCCACTCTGACCTCTCCGTCGGCCTCCTACACTGTTCCAATGAAGCTCAACACAAGTTCAAGGAGCAACATCTCATGTTTTGTTTAGGTACTTTACAGCCTTCTGAGGTCAACGTTTTCAACAATTTCAGACCATAATCTCTGCCCGCATTTTGTTCCCTTTCCTCCCATTTTTTTTTACAAAAACTCCCTCCACTTTTTTATTTTTATTTTATTTCTCTCTACTTCCCATGGCAGCTGGTAATTATTCCGCCATTCACACCCTATCTTCTGTTTCGTAACGTGCTATTACCATCTCAATTCGGCCCATCATCCCTTAAATCTCTTCTGCCTTCCACCCTATCACAAGCCTTCCTTTTTGTTCTTTCCACGCCCCTCCCCTTTCATTGAATATATTTAAGGTGGAGATGGACAGATTTTTGAGCGATAATGGTGTGAAGGATTATGGGGAGTGGGCAGGGAATTGGATCTGAGCCCAATATCATATCAGCCATGATCTTATTAAATGGCGGAGCAGGCTCAAGGACCAAATGGCCTACTCCTATTTCTTATGTTCTTATGTTCAAGGTCCCAGCACTTCCTTAAGAATCTGTTACATTTTGAACTACTGCCAGTTCTGATGAAGGATCTTCGACCTGAAACATTAACTGTTTCTCTCTCCACAGGTGCTGCCTGACCCGCTGAGATTTGCATCAGTTTCAGGTTTTTTTCAGATTCCAGCATTCGCAGCATTTTGCATTTGTCCCCATATCTCTTGATTCCCTTAGAGTCTAAAAATGTATCAACCTCCACAATGAATATACTCAACAACTGAGCATCCGCAGCCGTCTGTGGTAGAGAATTCCAAAGATTCACAAAGCCTCTGAGTGAAGAAATTTCTCCTCATCTCAAACCTAAATGGTCAACCATTATCCTGAGACAATGTTCCCTAGTCCTAGACTCTCCAGCCAGGGGAAACAGCCTCGCAGCATGCACCCTATCAAGCCCTCTCAGAATCATATGGCCTAGAAATTGGATAGGGCCCAAAACCGGGCGCAGGGAGCATGAAGTGCAATGTGTCCACATCCGTTCAAAGTGGTGCAGGTGTCACACAAAACCCCTGCCGCCTGCTCATTATAATGTTTGCAGCACTGATCTCAGCACTAAACATGCTGCTGACTGACTCAGCACTGAAAAAGGGGGGTCAATATCAGGTGCAGTCTACTGGCCAATAATGTTTGGCCGAAGCTCTCTGCACTACATAAAGGGAAGGTGTTTTGCTGCAGAAGCACCTCATTGTCATTGTGAAGAAAGCCATGGCCCAAGAAAGAGGGCAAAGTGATTTTGCAATGCGGCACTGGAGGCCTTGGTCCTGGGAGTTCAAAGATGCCGTCAGTTCCTCTGTCTGCAGGGGGGCAGGAGGCTTTCCAGGCAGAACAGCAGAACGCTGCAGGAGGAGATAATTGAAGCCTTCAGTGAGATGAGGGTTATCCCCAGGACCAGGATCAGGTGCCGCAAGAAGTTTAATTACCTCACATGAGTGGTCAAGGTGAGTGACCATGGTTTCATGGACCATAATGGAGGTTGATGGCATAGCAAGAGATCCAGCAGTTTTAAGAATTTATCTGCAGACATCGGGAAACATCAAACGTAACAGCACGGTGACGATTTTTAAAATTTTGCCCTTCAAAGGCTCGGAATTAACATTGACAAGATCTCTCAGTCCAACAATATTGCTCTTTGAAATTAAAAATAAATGGACTCAGGCACAATATATTGGGTTCTTTTAGAACAATAAGAGGCCCAAGTTCAGTTAAATAAAATTGAACAAACAAAATATGTTTAAACTTGGACCAAGTGGGAAGAATTGAACTATGTTTTGAAGATATTATGGGGGAAAATTGAGTACCAGCATTTGGGGGTGGTAAGTCACGAAGCTCGAGACTTTGCGCCAGGCGCAGAAATCTCACCTCTTGCAAGAAATTGGGGTTAAATAACGCGCTCCACTTCGTTTCTGCAAACTCTGCAGGAACAGAAGTAGGCCATACGGCCCTCGAGACTGCTCCGCCATTCAATAAGATCATGGCCGATCTGATCATGGACTCAGCTCCACTTCCCCGCCCACTCCCCATAATCCCTTATCCCTTTATTGTTTGAGAAACTATCTATTTCTGTCTTAAATTTATTCAATGTTTCAGCTTCCACAGCTCTCTGAGGCAGCGAATTCCACAGATTTATAACCCTCTGAGAGAAGAAATTTCTCCTCATCTCTGTTTTTATTGGGCGGCACCTTATTCTAAGATCATGCCCTCTAGTTCTAGTCTCCCCCATCAGTGGAAACATCCTCTCTGCATCCACCTTGTCAAGCCTCCTCATAATCTTACACGTTTGAATAAGATCACCTCTCATTCTTCTGAATTCCAATGAGTAAAGGTCCAACCTACTCAACCTTTCCTCATAAGTCAACCCCCTCATTCCCGGAATCAACCGAGTGAACTTTCTCTGAACTGCCTCCAGCAAGTATATCCTTTCATAAATATGGAAACCAAAACTGCACGCAGTATTCCAGGTGTGGCCTCACCAATACCTTATATAGCTGGAGCATGACTTCCCTGTTTTTATACTCCATCCCCTTTGTAATAAAGGCCAAGACACCATTGGCCTTCCTGATCACTTGCTGTACCTGCACACCAATCTGTTGCGTTTCATGCACAAGTACCCCCAGGTCCCGCTGTACTGCGGCACTTTGCAATCTTTCTCCATTTAAATAACAACTTGCTCTTTGATTTTTTTTTCTGCCAAAGTGCATGACCTCACACTTTCCAACATTATACTCCATCTGCCAAATTCTTGCCCACTCACTTAGCCTGTCTATGTTCTTTTGCAGATTTTTTGTGTCCCACCTCACACATTTCTTTTCCTCCGATCTTTATATCGTCAGCAAACTTGGCTACATTACACTCAGTCCCTTCTTCCAAGTCGTTAATATAGATTGCAAATAGTTGGGGTCCCAGCACTGATCCCTGCGTGACCCCACTAGTTATTGGTTGCCAACCAGAGAATGAACCATTTATCCTGACTCTCTGTTCTCTGTTAGTTAGCCAATCCTCTATCCATGCTAATATATTACCCCCAACCCAATGAACTTTTATCTTGTGCAGTAACGTTTTATGTGGCGCCTTGTCAAATGCCTTCTGGAAGTCCAAATACACATCCACTGGTTCCCCTTTATCCACCCTGTTCGTTACATTCTCAAAGAATTCCAGCACATTTGTCAAACATGACTTCCCCTTCATAATTCCATGCTGACTCTGCCTGACCGAATTTTGCTTTTCCAAATGTCCTGCTACTGCTTCTTTAATAATGGACTCCAACATTTTCCCAACCACAGCTGTTAGGCTAACTGGTCTATCGTTTCCTGCTTTTTGTCTGCCTCCTTTTTTAAATAGGGGCATTACATTTGCAGTTTTCCAATCTGCTGGGACCTCCCCAGAATCCAGGGAATTTTGGTAAATTACAACCAATGCATCCACAATCCCTGCCGCTACTTTTCTTAAGTCATTAAGTCCAGGGAATTTATCTGCCTGTTGTGTAAGGAAGTCAATAAGGGACATTGAAAATATAAGGAAAGGTAAGGCGAGAGCAAGGGCACTAAGAGGAATCCAGGATTATTAATGACAAAGGAGGATATAAAACATTTTGCTAAGAGTTAAGGTATTCCATGAAAAATAAAGTAGGACATGTTGGCATATGGAACTAGGTTAATTCAGCTTCCGAAATGTGTTCATAGAAACATAGAAACATAGAAAATAGGTGCAGGAGTAGGCCATTTGGCCCTTCGAGCGTGCAACACCATTCAATATGATCATGGCTGATCATGCAACTTCAGTACCCCATTTCTGCTTTCTCTCCATACCCCTTGATCCCTTTAGCCGTAAGGGCCACATCTAACTCCCTTTTCAATATATATAATGAACTGGCCTCAACAACTTTATGTGGCAGAGAATTCCACAGGTTCACAATTCTCTGAGTGAAGAAGTTTTTCCTCATCTCAGTCCTAAATGGCTTTCCCCTTATTCTTACATTGTGACCCCTGGTTCTGGACTTCCTCAACATCGGGAACATTCTTCCTGCATCTAACCTGTCCAGTCCCGTCAGAATGTTATGTGTTTCTGTGGGATCCCCTCTCATTCTTCTAAATTCAAGTGAACATAAGCCTAGTCGATCCAGTCTTTCTTCATATGTCAGTCCTGCCATCCCGGGAATCAGTCTGGTGAACCTTCGCTGCACTCCCTCAATAGCAAGAATATCCTTCCTCAGATTAGGACACCAACACTGTACACAATATTCAAGGTGTGACCTCATCAAGACCCTGTGCAACTGCAGTAGAACCTCCCTGCTCCTATACTCAAAATCCTCTCGCTATGAAAGCCAACATGCCATTGGCCTTCTTCACCACCTGCTGTACCTGCATGCCAACTTTCAATGACTGACATAGCATGACACCCAGGTCTCGTTGCACCTCCCCTTTACCTAATCTGTCACCATTCCGATAATATTCTGCCTTCTTGCTTTTGCCACCAAAGTGGATAACCTCACATTTATCTACATTATACTGCATCTGCCATGCATTTGCCCACTCATCTAACCTGTCCAAGTCACCCTGCAGCCTTTTAGCATCCTCCTCACAGCTCACACTGCCACCCAGCTTAGTGTCATCTGCAAACTTGGAGATATTACATTCAATTCCTTCGTCTAAATCATTAATGTATATTGTAAATAGCCGGGGTCCCAGCACTGAACTTTGCAGTACCCCACTAGTCACTGCCTGCCATTCAGAAAAGGAGCCATTCATTCCGACTCTTTGCCAACCAGTTTTCTATCCACATCAACACATTATCCCCAATACCATGTGCTTTAATTTTGCACATTAATCTCTTGTGTGGGACCATGTCAAAAGCCTTTTGAAAGTCCAAATACACCACATCCACTGGTTCTCCCTTGTCCACTCTATTAGTTACATCCTCAAAAAATTCTAGAAGATTTGTCAAGCATGATTTCCCTTTCATAAATCCATGCTGACTTGGACTGATCCGGTCAATGCTTTCCAAATGCACTGCTATTACATCTTTATTAATTGATTCCAACATTTTCCCCACTACTGATGTCAGGCTAACGGTCTATTATTCCCTGTTTTCTCTCTTCCCTCCTTTTTTAAAAAGTGGGATTACATTAGCTACCCTCCAATCCATAGGAACTGATCTAGAGTCTATAGAATGTTGGAAAATGACCACCAATGCATCCACTATTTCTAGGGCCACTTCCTTAAGTACTCTGGGATGCAGACTATCAGGCCCTGGGGATTTATCGGCCTTCAATCCCATCAATTTCCCTAACACAATTTCCTGACTAATAAGGATTTCCTTCAGTTCCTCCTTCTCGCTAGACCCTCGGTCCCCTAGTATTTCCGGAAGGTTATTTGTGTCTTCCTTAGTGAAGACAGAATCAAAGTATTTGTTCAACTGGTCTGCCATTTCTTTATTCCCCATTATAAATTCACCTGATTCTGACTGCAAGGGATCTAGAAACATAGAAACTAGATGCAGGAGTAGGCCATTCGGCCCTTCGAGCCTGCTCCGCCATTCAATAAGATCATGGCTGATCATTCCTTCAGTACCCCTTTCCTGCTTTCTCTCCATACCCCTTGATTCCCTTAACTGTAAGAGCCATATCTAACTCCCTCTTGAATATATCCAATGAACTGGCATCAACAACTCACTGTGGCAGGGAATTCCAAAGGCTAACAACTCTCTGAGTGAAGAAGTTTCTCCTCATCTCATTCCTAAATGGCCTATCCCTTATCCTAAGACTATGTCCCCTGGTTCTGGACTTCCCCAACATCGGGAACATTCTTCCCGCATTTGGTGGCCATTAAAGAAACGTGGTTGCAGGGTGGCCAAGACTGGGAATTAAACATATAGGGGTATCCGACGATTCGGAAAGATAGACAAGAAGGGAAAGGAGGTGGGGTAGCTCTGTTAATAAAGGGTGATATCAGGGCAGTTGTGAGAGACGATATTGGCTCTAATGAACAAAATGTTGAATCATTGTGGGTGGAGATTAGAGATAGTAAGGGGAAAAAGTCACTGGTGGGCGTAGTTTATAGGCCCCCAAATAATAACTTCACGCTGGGGCGGACAATAATCAAGGGAATAATGGAGGCATGTGAAAAAGGAATGGCAGTAGTCATGGGGGATTTTAATCGAAATATCGATTGGTCAACTCAAATCGCACGGGGTAGCCTGGAGGAGGAATTCATAGAATGCATACGGGATTGTTTCTTAGAATAGTATGCAACAGAACCTACAGGGAGCAAGCTATCTTAGATCTGGTCCTGTGTAATGAGACAGGAATAATAAACGTTCTCCTCGTAAAAGATCCTCTCGGAAGGAGTGATCACAGTATGGTTGAATTTGTAATACAGGTTGAGGGTGAGGAAGTAGTGTCTCAAACGAGCATACTATGCTTAAACAAAGGGGACTACAGTGGGATGAGGGCAGAGTTGGCTAAAGTAGACTGGAAACACAGACTAAATGGTGGCACAATTGAGGAACAGTGGAGGACTTTTAAGGAGCTCTTTCATAGTGCTCAACAAAAATATATTCCAGTGAAAAAGAAAGGCAGTAAGAGAAGGGATAACCAGCCGTGGATAACCAGGGAAATTAAGGAGAGTATCAAATTAAAAACCAATGCGTATAAGGTGGCCAAGGTTAGTGGGAAAATAGAAGATTGGGAAAATTTTAAATGACAGCAAAGAATGACTAAAAAAGCAATAAAGAAAGGAAAGATAGATTACAAAGTTAAACTTGCGCAAAACATAAAAACGGATAGTAAAAGCTTTTACAGATATATAAAACGGAAAAGAGTGACTAAAGTAAATGTTGGTCCCTTAGAAGATGAGAAGGGGGATTTAATAATGGGAAATGTGGAAATGGCCGAGACCTTAAACAATTATTTTGCTTCGGTCTTCACAGTGGAAGACACAGAAACCATGCCAAAAATTGCTGGTCACAGGAATGTGGGAAGGGAGGACCTGGAGACAATCACTATCACTAGGGGGTTAGTGCTGGACAGGCTAATGGGACTCAAGGTAGACAAGTCCACTGGTCCTGATGAAATGCATCCCAGGGTATTAAAAGAGATGGCGGAAGTTATAGCAGATGCATTCGTTAGAATCTACCAAAATTCTCTGGACTCTGGGGAGGTGCCAGCGGATTGGAAAGCAGCTAATGTAACGCCTCTGTTTAAGAAAGGGGGCAGACAAAGGCAGGTAACTATAGACCGGTTAGTTTAACATCTGTAGTGGGGAAAATGCTTGAAACTATCATTAAGGAAGAAATAGCGGGACATCTAGATAGGAATAGTGCAATCAAGCAGACGCAGCATAGATTCAAGAAGGGGAAATCATGTTTCACTAATTTACTGGAATTCTTTGAGGATATAACGAGCATGTTGGATAGAGGTGTACCGATGGATGTGGTGTATTTAGATTTCCAAAAGGCATTCAATAAGGTGCCACACAAAAGGTTACTGCAGAAGATAAAGGTACGCGGGGTTAGTGGAAATGTATTAGCATGGATAGAGAATTGGCTGGCTAACAGAAAGCAGAGTGTCAGGATAAATGGGTCCTTTTCGGGTTGGAAATCGGTGGTTAGTGGTGTGCCACAGGGATCGGTGCTGGGACCACAACTGTTTACAATATACGTAGATGACCTGGAAGAGGGGACAAAGTGTAGTGTAACAAAATTTGCAGAAGACACAAAGATTAGTGGGAAAGCGGGTTGTGTAGAGGACACAGAGAGGCTGCAAAGAGATTCAGATAGGTTAAGCGAATGGGCTAAGGTTTGGCAGATGGAATACAATGTCGGAAAGTGTGAGGTCATCCACCTTGGGAAAAAAACAAAAAAAGGGAATACAATTTGAATGGGGAGAAATTACAACATGCTGAGGTCCAGAGGGACCTGAGGGTCCTTGTGCATGAATCCCAAAAAGTTAATTTGCAGGTGCAGCAGGTAATCAGGAAGGCGAATGGAATGTTGGCCTTCATTGCGAGAGGGATGGAGTACAAAAGCAGGGAGGTCCTTCTGCAACTGTATAGGGTATTGGTGAGGCCGCACCTGGAGTACTGCATGCAGTTTTGATCACCTTACTTAAGGAAGGATATACTGGCTTTGGAGGGGGTACAGAGACGATTCACTCGGTTGATTCCGGAGATGAGGGGGTTACCTTATGAGGATAGATTGAGTAGACTGGGTCTTTACTCGTTGGAGTTCAGAAGAATGAGGGGTGATCTTATAGAAACATTTAAAATAATGAAAGGGATAGACAAGATAGAGGCAGAGAGGTTGTTTCCACTGGTCGGGGAGACTAGAACTAGGGGGCACAGCCTCAAAATATGGGGGAGCCAATTTAAAACCGAGTTGAGAAGGAATTTCTTCTCCCAGAGGGTTGTGAATCTGTGGAATGCTCTGCCCAAGGAAGCAGCTGAGGCTAGCTCATTGAATGTATTCAAGTCACAGATAGGTAGATTTTTAACCAATAAGGGAATTAAGGGTTACGGGGAGCGGGCGGGTAAGTGGAGCTGAGTCCACGGTCAGATCAGCCATGATCTTGTTGAATGGCGGAGCAGGCCCGAGGGTCTAGATGGCCTACTCCTGTTCCTAATTCTTATGTTCTTATGTTCTTATAAGGGAATAAGGGGTTATGGGGAGCGGGCAGGGAAATGAACCTGTGTCCATGACCGGATCAACCAAGATCGTATTAAATGGCGGAGCAGGCTCGAGGGGCCGTATAGCCTGCTCCTAGTCCTCTTTCTTATCTTCTTATGTTGATAGTATTGCCATACTGTAAACTTCCCATCACATACCATTGCAATTTTTGCAGGAGGATGTTGAATTACAAGCCGGTTGAAGGACGGTACATTGAACGTCAACCACCGAATGTTGATGTGTGAGAAATGTAGGGGCCGTAATTGGTGGAGGTTGTGCCCGCAGCTGCCAAGGTTGCGCCGGAAATGTAGTTTTTTGGGGTGATTCCTCCGGAACCGCCCATCTGCCGTTCATATTCCACCCGGCGGGAGATTGGTCGTGCCGCCTGCCCATGCTGGATGTTGCAAATCGCTCATTTTGGTGAGGGATGCTGGCCTCAGATCGACCTGCCGCCCCCCAGAAGGACCACTGGCAAAAAGCAGGTCTGAGCTGGCCGTGAGTCGGTTGGCAGGGAGAAGGGCTCCGAGTGCTGCACATCGCGGGTATGGTGCAGATTCTGCAGCATTATGAGTGGGACTGCTGGAAAAAAGTTTGCTGGATGTTGCTTTAGTTTATTGTTCGTGCTCATGTTTAATTGGTATGTGATAAAAGTGACTAAAATGTGTCTAAGTTGATGGAAACTTTTTTTTTTTACCTTGCTGGCACACCTTCATTTAGAACCACAATGACCAAGACCAAATCATTATCAATAACTCAAAAGTATGCAGCATGTCACATTTTGTACAGCCAAGTCATGTGGATGGGAAGATATTTGTGGTAAAACAGATGACCTGAGGGACAGATGTGTGTTTCTCACATGGCACCACACATGACGTTAAAATGAGACACTGACCAAGAGGGTCAACAATGCAAGTGTATTTACAAGTGCACAATAACAAAGGTTATATAACATTATTACATTTAGGAACATTTCCACTACCAACACCCACCCTCTATCTGGCACCACCACCTCTCTTCCCCCCCTTGCAGCGATGCCCAAGCTCCTCTTCTTTGCCCCTCCTACACCGTGGCATCCCGCTCCCCTGCCCCTCATTGCCTCTGGTTGACAAGGTTGTGCAGGAGGGCAGCGGGATCTCTGCAGACATGTGCATGTTGGTGAAAAGGCAGGGGAGGTGACCGAAGGCGCCGGGATTTGCTACTCCTCCGGACCTGTCTGCCTTGAGGGTGTGAGGTCGGGGGCTTGCACTACATGGCCAGAAGCCATCTCGTCACATCGCCTCAACTGTCTCGGTTGTGCGCTCCAACACAGTAATGAGCCGGTCCATCCTGGCATCATGTTGCTGAGTGAACGTGGCGATGCTGCCAGCTATCCCAGCCATTGTCTGGAGCATATCACGACTTATCTGCACGCTCGTCCGTGATAGCTGGATCATCTCCTGAATTGCAGAGAGCGGTGCTGCATCCTCAGCTGGTTGCTCGCTGCTGGTGGGTTCAGGCGCCTTGCTTGCCTTTGCGCCACAGCCTCTATGCTTGGTCGAGCTTGCCAGTATGGACTCCGTTCCAAACCCCACGTTGCGGCCTTTAGCCCCTTTGCTAATACCCCTCACACACACTCCCACACACACACACACACACACACATCTGGTGCACAACCTTTTTGCACAGGAGGGGGGCAATACATTTTTACTCACTCTGACTGCCGCCACCAAATCGTTCCAACGTTTTTTGCATTGGTCCCCATCCTGCACGATATTGCCCATTGCGGACACGATCTCAGTGATCTCCCTCCAAATGCATCGGTATTGTGGTGGTGGAGACTTGCCACCGAGCATCCTGGGTGAGGTCTTTATACCTGCGCTCCACCTCCATTACTCGCTCTTCCAGTTCCTCTTCATTAAGCCAGGGAGCTCTGGGCCTGGTTTTGATAGTCACCATTGCAGATTTTTGTCCACCCATCGTCAATGATTAAAGGAATGGCTGCTCAAGACTTTGTGGCTCTCAATTTACAAGACGGTCCCCTCTCCAACTCACACTCTCCTCTTTCCAACTCACAGCAGCAAGAGAATGGTGTGCCTTTAAGCGCATGTGCAGATGTCCCATCAGCCTCAAACGTGGCCGAAATGACGTCAGGTAGGTGAAAAGACTAAAAAACAAATCTCGCGCATGCGCGTTGCAGGGCCTCCAAAGTTTTCCGATTCGAGAGGCCTGCACCTGCCGCCCGCCAACTCCTGCTGCCTATCACTGACGCCCACACAACCTCGCCGAAAACGGCTCCTGACAGGACCCGGCGGCACTGGGTGGCATAAAGGTAGGTACCGCCAGGGAACCGCCGAAAAATTGGTGGGCCTTACCGGACATCAATTTTGGGGCCGTAGAGTTGTGTGCATCAGCTGAAGGATGGTACTTTTGACTGGAGGCTACCAAATAAGGCAAGGTTACTTCCAGTATGATAAAGAGAATAGTGTATAAATAAAAATGTTTTCCTTTGTTCAGGCAGCACGAGAAAGGACACATGCCTACGTTTGTGTGTTCTATCTGTGAGCACACTCCGCTAGTAAATTGCTTTTTATATTGAAGTTAAAGAATAAAATGATTATAACCATAGGACTGAATTTGTTACTACAGGCAACTCTCGATTATCCGGGTCCCTCAGGGATTGGGCTATTCCGGGTCAACGATTTTTCCGTTAGGGCGAGTTTACATTTATAAGTTAAAACTTTAATGAATAATACAATCAGCTACAAACAGTAACAAAAAATGAACATTACCAGCATGCATGGACAGGTTCTGTGCTTGGTTTGCTGGTACGCTGGTGAAGTTAGCAGTCTTCTGATTAAAGTCTGTGCCTGGAACCCAGTGCCGGCACTGCCCCCGTTCCCAACACCAGCGGCGGCCGCGAGAGACAGCGGCTGCAACAGCGCACACATACACACACCAGAAAAGCAAGGGCAGAGGAGGGTGATTTTTATGGTGAGTGAGAGAGAGTGTGTGAAAGACCCTTCGGCAGGTCGTCCCGGAGTCCACCCAGTGCCGTGTCTTTTCGGCCCGGGACAGAAGTGGCCGGTACGGGGTCCCTTCGGCCAGGGAGAGAGAATGTGTGATTGTGAGAGAGAGAATGAGCAAATACAAATGCGCACAGTGTTTGGAAGGTGATTTTTCCAAATTATTTGAGGCTGTCTTTTCACTTGTTAGCAACAGAATTTTAAATCCCGTTACAACGGTTTTCCGTTGGATTCGTGTACGGACAATCGAGAGTTGCCTGTAATCGGGTGAACGACAGACGGCTGTGTTGGTGTGTATTTGTGCATAGCGGGAAACGGCCTCCTCCTCCTCAGCTGCTCACTGTATAGCTGGTGGTGAGGTTGTGCAACGTTCAGAAGACCACCACAAATCTTAACAACCGCTTCGCCGAGTACTGCAAGGCTCCTCCAAAGCGGTCCAGGGAGCGGAAGCGTTGTTTCAGCACACCAATATTCTGCTCTAAGAACATTGTGCGATCTTCCTGCTCTGCTACACAATGGATTGGCAATTTGTCCACATGATTATTGTGGCTGTCCACACGGGTGGTGACAATTTAATATATAGAAAATTTTGAATTTTAGGCATTCCTAACAGAATTACAACAGGAGTCATCCAGAATGGCAACAGACCAGATTAGAAAATAGACTCAAATTGAGAGACATCTTGTGGATTGTATTCTTCAAAGGAGATATCTGCTAATTCAGGAAAGGGAATGATGTAGCCCAGATGCCTTTGCCTGAAAATGTTCTTCAAATTCAAACTCGTCTTCTCCTCATCTTTCTCCTATTCCAAAAAGATGAAGAGATCTACCCAGAGATCAGTAAAGTAACATCTGGTTTTGAATGAATCAGTCACAGGCAAACATATAATTACCTCAGGTGCTCTGGACTCTACTATAACCAAAGTTTCCTACATTACCACAGTGGCTACACCTCAAAAAGAAGTACTTAATTGGCTGTAAAGCTCTGGAACATCCTGAGGTCGTGAAAGGCACTGTATAAATGCAAGTCTTTTTTTCAGTTGATGCCAGCACTGCAACATATGCCCCAGGATACTGCTACAGCCGGAGGAAGGGCAATAGTCTTTTTGCCATCATCATAGAACTTTCAAATGCTGAGGGAACAGCACTGGAAGCAAGGAGATTGCTATGTATCCCATTTATTGAACGTTCCTGGGAGCACTGTTTTCTTGCATTCAATTCCCTTGGAGCTGCAGGCTTGCTTCTGTGTAGTATTGGAACCCAAAGTACCTGTAGCTGAGCGGATCAGGTTTGGACATCATTTTAATTAGAATTGTCTTCCAGTGAACAAACATCCATATGCTCAGTCTCGAGCAAGCTCCTCCACCTACAGTGGGAAGGTTTTGCAGTCAGCACTCTTGTTGGATTTCAGGACCAACCACAATTTTCTGCAGTGCTAAGGCTGATCAGATTATCTGAACAGTAACCAAAGAGCTCTGGTCACTTGATCAAAACCAGCATTTGATGCTGCCAAACAGGTTGCTCAAGGGAGTCAACTGAGACCAAAGTGACCAGCATAAGCCTGAGGACACTGACACTGAAGTGTGGAGAATAAGATGGGTTAAAGTGCCATCGATGTAATAACAAAAGCTCATCAATGTTGCACATCTTGAAATTTTTCACTGCAAGGCAGTTCCCAGACTGAACTGGACTTTGTCTGATGTAGGAAATAACAAAAAAGGGAAGAAAAATCACTTCCAATGTAAGGAAGCAAAGAACGAAGGGCATGACCCAGAAGCAGGCCTTGTACATAGAAGGAAACCATGGTCACTTTTTCCGGTCGTCTGCGTGTCCTTCATTTAAAGGAACCTCTGCTCATGGATGGTGGGAATTTTGTCGGTATCTGAGGCTGAATAAATGAGGAACACACTGACACAGACAAAATAGAGCTTTAATCTGTAAACTTTCCCCTTCTTTGAAAGAAACTCAAGCTACCTACAGTCTGTTCTTAGCTCAAACTCACTTAATTCAAATGTTTGATATTTCACATTTATTAAATATTAAATTACCATTTTTCTATGTTATTTACATTGCTTATTTCAAATTACTGAATAACTCAAATTATCTGCACAAAATATGCAACTTTGAATTATAAGTAGACTGCATGGGTTCAAAATTGTCCCTCGCCCAAAACAGGGCACACGCACCCTGTTTCAATTATTTTTAGCACAACTGTGGTTGAAATTGCCTCTTGAGCGAAATTCCAATCTGTTGTATTTTTTTTATTCGGATCCAGAAGTCGTTCTTAATGGGGGCGGTGACTACACGAGAGGGACGGATACACGGCGGTGGCAACAACTGAGGGACAGAAGTCAGGGGCGGTGCGGAGTTACCGCCGCGATGACATCATCGTGGCGCCGCATCACCACGGCTCTCCCCTTCACTTAAAGGGGAGAGCCTTCGCGATTTTAAAACTTCGGTCCACTGGGCCACCAGGGAGGAGGTGACAGGCTGCCTGTTTGTGGCCCGGTCGAACCTGGGAGCATAATTGTCAGGCCGACATAGCAGTCGGCTGACAAAAAAAAACATGGCGGCAGCGGCAGTGCATTCTCCCCTTTAAGGGAAGCTGCACCGCTTTGCAGAAGGCCACAGCCTCACTGGACCACCAGGAAAAAACAGATTTTGGCACCGTCAGGCGGGCAGAAGATTTTCAGAGTGAAATTTCGCCGTCGGGGAGGGGGTAGATCGGCTTTGTGCACAGTGGTGGCGCATTTAACACGGATCGGCGTCAGCAGAGCGGTAAGGAGGGGATCAGGGCACGGCCAGGAAACCTCGGAAGGGCAATTGGGTTATCAGCGGCTTCTCCACTCCGAAGCTTGGCCGCCAATTTGCGGTGGCAACAGGCCTTAAGGAGAGGGGCAATTTCGGCCACCATATATCTATACCGCTTTATTAGGACCAGTTTGATGATTATGCACTCCCGGCACAGAGTCTCACCTGCTGACAATGCATAAAGGGAATTCACATGGGCACGATTCACGATTTTCTATCCAAAATTGCAATGAATAGAAAATTGTGGTGAGTGTATATATAAATTCCCAATATACATTCCCAGCATCGTAAGCACAAAATCATAAAATTTAATGTAACTTTTTGGGACTTTTACCTACAAGGCCTAGAAATGGTTTTGTTTTAATTTAGGTTACGTTATTGATATATGGTCAGATTTATTTTATAAAGATTATCTCCCAGAGATGCACAAGCTCTTTAGAATAATCGATTAGGAAGTTTTCTAAGTGGGATACTAGAGACACCAGCCATCATAAATATCATATTGTTTACTTTTACATGCAAATTTAGCTTTGAGATGTGAGCAATTGCCACCATTATATAGATTGTATTTTAATTCGATGGCCCAGAATTTCTAGGGAAAATAAAGACGAGTTCACGATGCATACTGTCGTTACTCCGTTTAAACACATAGAAATTTGTGGTGAGGAAGGATGCTGTGAGTTATGAATCACCACAAATTGCTGCCGATTTGCAATGTTCCACGTTAGCCTCGCAAAAGCGAGAGCTCACCATCAACTTCCTCATGAGTGTCAAGAAATTGCTGGATTTGCGCAGAAAATACAAATTAAACTCGCCACAGAAAGCTAGGGCTTTAACAACGTCTACACTCTGTTAATGCGGTGATTTATGGTTCCTGACATGCAATTCAATCTTGGAGACTCAGAAAGGGAACAACTGAAACTGTGACATCTCACTGCAGATAAGAAATTATTCCTAGAGGTTTTTTTCAATTTTAAATTAAATGTTTTTCTTACTTTTGCTTTCTGTCTCCCTTATTTCTCTCTTTTAATCCAATCTTTCTCTTTATTTCTCTTTCTGCATCTAATCTGACTCGAATTCACCCTACTTCCTGCTCTGTCATTCGCTCTGTTTCTTTCTCTATCCCTAAATGTCTTGGTTAAGGAAATAGACTATTGGTCCCGTCACTCACCAAGGTCCCAGATGTCCCATTTCCTTCATTATCATTCGCACTTCCAGCATTTTGTGACAAAAATAATTAGAGCTGATTGGTGAGGAAAAAATACAATTCATGGCGCATATAGCGAGATGTCCCAATCCAGCAAATTCTGGGCAATGTGCTTGGCAGGGAGTTTAACTGACAAGACATATAGGTGCTGGATACTTCTGCAACAAGGCCGCTTCTTATTCAAGCTGGTAACTTTGATTGGCAGCTCAGCAAGCCAATCCACAAATCGCATAATGAAGGGAGCAGGGTCTAAGGACAGTCTTTATTTTTCTCACTCTGGAGGGACAATCTGAGATAGTGTGATTCAGTCATAAACACACATACAGGCTCAAGATGGCAATGAACCCATACTGCTTGTAGTTGAAAGAGATTATCAGTTAAAGAAAGAACTTGCATTTATATTGCATCTTTTACAACTTCAGGATATCCTAAAGCACTTCACAGCCAAAGTACTTGTTGAAGTGCAATTGCTGTTGTAATATGAGGAAACACAGCAGCCAACGTGCACAGTAAGGCCCCAACAAACGCCAATCAGAGAAATGCCCAGATAAACTGTTTAGTATTGATGTTTGTTGAGGGATTAATGTTGGTGAGGACATTGGGATAACACCCCTGCTCTTCTTTGAATAGTGCCATGGGATATTTTATATTCACCTGAGAGGGTAGACAGGCCCTCAGTTTAAAATCACATCCACACGACAACACTTGGCACCTCAGTACTACACTGAAGTGCCAGCCTACATTACGTGCTCAAGTCTCTGGAGTGGGGCTGTTTATGGACAGTTAGTGAAGTTTGTATGGAATAGTGGCAAAGTCTTATATTTTTATGTTATGTTAGATTTAGTACTGTGATGTTCTATGATGATCTGACAAAAAAGCAATTGCATGTTGAGATTGCTTCTGAATGTTTACTCAGGCAAGAACAAAGAATCTTGCAATAAAAGCAACTGAGTCAACAAATCATATGAAGACGGAAATGAGACTTTCTGTCCTCTGGGGTAAGTGTCATTTCCATCATTCTATATCTAACGTAGGGGAGCACCCACATGTGATGTTCAGGACCTGTTATTTTTATCTCACGTCACGACACATGTGTACATACATCAAAACACAATTATTACATTACATTTTCAAATTGTCTTTTTATAATTTAATCACATTTTGTTGCCTACACATTAAAAAGGTGACCACTACCTTCAAGTACATATTGTTTTGCTTGTATTCCTCATCACTGTCAGCTGTCAGACACAGAAGAAGATTCAGTATGAAACTTTTTCCTTTTCCTGTTGAATAAAACAATTGATTTAGAATGTTTAATGAAGCTATTTACATATCTAACAGTGTCATCTATGCACTAACATATCTGACCAACTATCATACTGTTGATGTTTACTACACAACCAACAAAACATTTAAGTAAGAAATGGATTAACGGCTGTTCTACTATTATTTGTGGTAAGCAAATAGAATCACAAGAAATATTGGGGGAGAAATTGCGGTAGCGCAAAAAAGTACGCAAGGGATTCCGACGGGAACTTCTGGTTTAGTGTACCAGGAAGTAAGTGGACTGCTAAATCAAGCGCTACCACTTCCCTTGGAGCTCTAAAGCCGGCAAGAGGGGCAGTAGCAGTGCAGCGGTGCCCAATGTCGAGGGAAGCGCTGCCGGGAACAAAGGCTCCTTCCCTCCCTTAAAGGGAAGGGCCATCGCTGCAGGCTCTGCATGAAGTTGAGGTCCCTCGTCACTGACAGCAGCTACGATCCGCGACGATCAGCCCCAAGCACTCTAACAGAGTGCAGGACTGATCAATCGCGATACATCAAGATGATGCAAACTCAATCTAAGGGGTAAAAAAAAAATGTTCATTATATATCGCTCCCCAAGCGGCAGACCTCCCTGACTACGCTGCCTGCAGCTGCCAGTGTTGACGCGCGGCAATGCTGCAGGGGGCGGAAACGGAGGTGAAGTTCGGGTACAGGGTGTTACTGGGGTGATGCGAGCACGATGACGTCACGATATCTGCCACCTCAAACCTCAATGGGAATTTCGCGGACATCGGTACTCTCAGTCGGTGGTGCCCTGTTGTCCCCTCAGAGGCACTAACGGGAGACACAAAGGATGTGAATTTCTTATTTTAGTAACGTGTGAGGGAATTTTTTAAAAATTTAAGTAGATTAATACATAAAGAAATTTTGAAAAAAGTGTGTCTGAGGCTAGAAAAGTGCCTAAAGCTGTGAGCCCAGTTCTGCAAACACACCCTATTGTCCCACCAAAGTCCTCCCATCCTAGGAAGACCAAGCGCCACAGAGAACCAGCAGTCCCTGACTTCCTGCTCAAACACCGCATCAAACTCCAAACAACCTTTCTGCCACCCTTATCTATCGATCAGTGCATGACCCAGTCTCCAACTGCCAAAAAGAGTCCTCTGTCTGCTAATACATAGTAATTTCACCCAACCATCTATATGATGAGTAACATGCATTTGTGAATTTGAGTATCCTGTGATCTTTTGGGCAAAATCTTCTTTGACCCGACATCACTAACCATGTCTCGCACGCAGCAGGAGGCTTATCAGAGAATCACTGCTAATGGCATGATGTCTCGGGCAACGTAACCTTATATATATCATGGCTAACCTAGATTGGTAAAATGTGAATGTGATGGAATGCTACATGTATTTTTATGTTGACCAGATATGTAAACTTTGCAAATAACATTAATCTCCCTGCCATGAGAAGTGATTGGGTCATTTCTCTTTACCGTACTTATATTCATACATCCAACTCCATTTGGAGATTAAATAAATTAAATAGAATGGAAGGAAACAAAGAAAGAACAACTTGCATTTATACAGCACCTTTCATAACCTCAGGGGAAGTTCCAAAGCGCTTTACAGACAATGAAGTATTTTTGAACTGTATGTACCAGTTCTTTATTTTCTTAATTTCAAGGTTTTTTTGTAGCAATCCTTGCTTTATTTAGGATTTATTTTGCCAAATAATTTCAACATTTATTATTTTGCACTAACTAATTGCATATTCCTTTATAACAAAATACTGGTTGTTTCAGGTGTAGAAGATACTGAGAACATTTGACTTGAATTTTATTTACCATTTTGTGACAGCATGGAAATCTTAGTATGGTTTTCTTCAAATTCCTTAATAAGGCAGTTGATGTCTCCTGTAGTATCTCTGATGCCAAGCCAATCCACTGTTTTGCTTGATAAAGTTTTCACTTTATCTTCAAGTTCACGATAAATAGTTTTCAGAATGTGCTGTGCAAAATCCACATCTACAAAAAAAAAGTGAACATAGATTTAAACAGACCCAATTAAACAGACCTCTTAAACTCACACGCAATAAAAGTTGATGATCACCACAATCTGCAAAAGATTAAGGCTATTAAGAGCTAATTTTGCAGTCCAGTCGAGGTTTGGGCTTGCAATGCATCCCTAGCTGTTATCACAAATCTAGCCAACTGCAGTGGTGAGGCAATGAACATCTAATCCCTGTTTCAAGCCTGACGAATTGTACATCACAGCTCAACGTTACTGCACAATATAGACAAAGCTCAATATTGCTGACACTTCCTGGCCAGGCTCAGACCTTATGCTGTTCAGGTGTGGCTTCCGGCCAAGAGATTGTGAGCACAGATCAGCCCCATTTTAAAAAGGACGCGTGCGGCAGGATTTCCATCGGACTTTTCCAATCACCGTTGCTTTGGCAGAAGATCATTGGAAATTCTGGAGAAACTGCATATATGGCGGTTTCTCCAGGGTTTTCATCAATTTTCCGAATTTACAATAGGAGATTGGGACAACTCAGTGGAAATTCTACCTCTTGTATTTTAATGCAGCAAAGTGCGAGGTAGTGAGATTTGCATGCAAGAATGGCAGAATGTCACATTTCAGGATTTTTGAACATTTCTCACAAAAAGGATTTGGAAAAAAGACTCCTATTTAAGGGTGCATTTTAAAGCAAAATGTATTTATGTTTTTAAAGAAGAGACTGAGATGAAAGGTGGTAAAATGACAGGTTTTGAAATTGTTTCCCCAAAAACTGTATAGAATAAACAATTAGTTCATCTGTCTTGGTAACTAATAAAACATCTCACAACTCACTCAGCAGAATTTTTACTTGTGAGTGGGTTCAAGTGTGGGGGTGTGAGGGGGGGGAGCGGCTGCACGCTAGCGAATCGCCATCACGAACGGTCAATCAGTGCGCTTTCCACTGCATCTTTAACTTACTTAGGTCACTTGACTGAGCCATGTGGGTTTCCCAGCCAACTAAATGGAGCAGGTGTGATGACGTCATGGATGACTCGACTTCAGCGGCAGTTGACAGACGAGAGCTGGAGGCTGTTGGTGGCGGTCCAGAGGTGCCTATCGGTGTTACAGTGAGTAGTTCGACTTTGACTGTGAGGGTACAATCATTTAGAGGCAGCGATGCAGTCTCAGCACCAGAAGGCTGCACCCAGGATCTTTGATTCCTCCCTGGGCATTCTCCTCTGGTAGTGAGGTAAAGGAAGGAGGACCTCTTCCCTGGTGACGGCAGCAAGAGGCCAGCCACTGAAATAAAGAGAGCATGGCTGGAGATTGTACAAGAAGTGAGCAGCCACTCCTGGATTCAATGCAGAAAGAGTTTGAATGATCTCATGTAGTCAGGAAAAATGAGTGGAATGCCACATTCAACTACATCCTCATGTGCGTGTCACTCTGCCTTCCCAAACCTACTCCTGCACCGTCACTCCTCACACCAACATACCTTGGTGCATCCATCGCTCAGTCTCTATGCATCTACTCACATCCCCATCTGACTGCCCACCACTGACACTGTTAATATGGATTCTTTTTCCCTCAATCTGTCTCAGCGAATACACTGACGCGAACACCTTCTTGCATTTTCTGTAAAAGACCTTTATTGAAGATTCTCCGGCCGGGACTTGTCAAGACAAAGGAACACTCTCAATCAGAGCCTGTTTACCTTCCTCTGGACAAGCCCCTTTACAGTGCGAAAAGCACAGTAGTTATACATTTTCAAAACATAACACATTTGATCAGCACTTGGTCTGTCCACTCCTTTTCTTCCCCCCCCCCCCGCCCCGAGTATGTTCAATGGCAGGCGAGGAGGACTCCTAATTAGAGCTGGCCCCGAGGTCAGCTTGTTTATAGCCTCATTAAATTCTTCTTCTTTATCAGTAAAACCTATTTCCCTCTTATCAGTAAAAAGCATTACGTTATTCTCCCCTCCTTATTAGTGAAAACCATTACGTTACCTTCTCCTATCTGTGATTGCTTTTTCTTTCCCGTGACCTGTGTTTAACCTCAACTCTCAGTAACCCCCTTTTTTTCTGTCGATTCTGCAATGTCTGCATCTTGACATTTCTTTAGCTATTTTCCCATGATTTCCTATCTCCATCCCTCTGCCACATTTACAATCCTTCTGTATCCATTCTCAACACTCCCCCTCATCCTAATGCAATCATAGAAAGTAATGCCACAGAAGGAGGCCATTTGAGTCCTTCATAGTCACCCTCTACAGATGTAGCACATTCATCCCTACACTCATTCCATCTTTCGCTTCTTTCTTTCCCTTCTTGCAGAGAGCACAAAACAACAGGGAGAGACTGAGAACCAGAGGTGGCCCTTCAATTTACACTACATTTGATGCCAGCAGAGCAGGATGCTCTGGAATTAAGCGGAGGTGGAGAGCTGCTGGAAGTGGGAGATGGAGAGAGGGGGACCTCCCAGCAACCTGGTGACAGAATTAAATATCTTATAGCCACATGGCATACAACAGTCACTCGTGGTGACTGATGTCAGTATCCAGTAAAATATCTTGTACATAATGGTAACGTTAAACATTCTGATCAGAGTTCTAGTTTAAGAGCCCGAAATTGATGATGACTGTTTCTTGGCGGTATTCGGGCGGCCCTTCATATTTTACAGCCCGCTGCCGCTGAGATCCTCCAGCGCGAATTTCATGAAAATGTAGTGGGCGTGGGTGGGCGGTGCAGGCCATTAGACTCAGCAAAAATCGGAGGCTGAGTTCTGCGAATGCGCATGTGTCTGTCAAGCTCCGCCCCCGTCCTCCGTCGGCCCCAAACCATTCACTCCACAGGAGTGCAGAAAGCGATTAGGAACATGGGATAGTGAAAGACTTGCTAATAGCATCACCATCCAGGTTCCAGTGGTCACTATGGTGTTGCTTTATTGTCATTGAAGGGGCTGAGGCCTGAGACTGTTGACTTGTCTTTTCTCTGCTCCGGCACAAGCTCGGCGAGGGGGCCGAGAGGGAGGTGGAAGGATAAGATAGCAAGGGAGGTGGAAGGATAAGAGAGCAGGGGAGGAGAGAGAGAGAGAGAGAGAGAGCCTGGGGAGAAGAGATAGCCTGGGGCGGGGGAGGATAGAGAGAGAGAGAGGCTGGGGAGAAGAGATAGCCTGGGGCGGGGGAGGATAGAGAGAGAGAGACAGAGAGCCTGGAAGGTAGGGGGGGGGGGGGGGGGAGGAAAGAGAGCCTGGGGTGGGGGGAGAGGTGAGTGGAAGAGAGCCGGGGGGGGGGGGGCGGGGAAAGAGAGCCTGGGGGGGGGGGGGGCGGTGGGTGAAGAGTCAGAGAGCCTCTGGGGGGGGAAAAGAGCGAGAGAGAGAGAGACTGGGGGGAGAGAGGGAGCGAGAAAGAAAGAGAGTGTCTGGGGGGGAAGAGAGAGAGAGGGGGAGAGAGAGAGGGCGCCTGGGGCAGGCGGGCGGTGGGGGTGGGAAGAGAGAGAGAGAGAGAGAGAGAGAGAGAGCGCCTGAGGTGGGGGGGGAGAAAGAGAGAACGAGACACTGAGGGAGAGAGAGAGAAAGGGAGAGAACGCGCCTGGGGGGGAAGGGGAGAGAGAGAGAACGTCTGGGGGGGGTGGGGAAAGAGGGAGAAAGAGAGAGAGAGAGAGAGATTGGGGGAGAGAGAGACAGCGAACCTGCGGGGGGGGGGGGGTGATATGGGGGGGGGGCGAGGGAGAGAGAGAAAGTGTGGGGGGTTGGAAGAGAGCCTAGGGGGTGAGAGCCTTGGGGGAGAAAGAGACTAGGGGGGGAAGAGAGAGAGAGAGAGAGAAAAAGAGAGAGCGTCTGGGAGGGAAGGGGGAGGAGAGAGAGAGAAAGTCTGAGGGGGGGGGGAAGGGGAGAAGAGAGAGAGAGACACGAGGGGAAGAGAGAGACGTGGGAGTGGGAGAAGAGAGAGAGAAACGGCGGGGGTGGGGGGGAAGAGACTAGTGGAGAGAGAGAGAGAGATAGAGCGCTTTGGGGGTGGGGAGGGGGAAGAGAGAGGGAGAAAGTGAGAGAGAGAGCACCTGGGGGGAAGGGTGGATGAAGAGAGACAGTCTGTGGTGGGGGGGAGGGGGAGAGAGAGAACCTGAGGGAGGGTGGGGCAGCAAATGTGAGCCTGGGGGGGGGGCGAGGGGGAGAGAGAGCGAGAGAGCTTGGGGATGGCGTGGGGGGAGAGAGAGGAGAGAGAGAGCGGCGCGCGCCTGGGGCGGGGGGGAGGAGAGAGAGAGAGAGAGAGAGAGAGAGAGAGACACGGGGAAGGAGAGACAGAGTCTGCAGGAGAGGGGGGAGGGAGAGAGAGAGATGGGGAAGAGAGAGAAAAACAGGCAGGGGGAAGAGAGAGAAAAACAGGCAGGGGGAAGAGAGAGAGAGAGAGAGAGATCAGACAGGCTGGGAAAGAGAGAGACAACGAACCCTGGGTGGGGCGTGGCGGAGAGAGAGAGAAAGTCTGGGGGTGGGGAGGGAGGAAATGGGGGGGTGGGTGGGGGAGGGAGATAGAGAGAGAGACGGGGCGGGGGAAGAGAGACATACTGGGCAGTGGGGGGGGGGGGGGGGAGATAGAGGGGGAGAGAGAGAGAGGAAAGAGAGTGAGAGAGAGACAGAAGGACAGGTGTGGAGAGAGAGCCTGGGGCGAAAGAGGAAGCCTGGGCGGGGGGGGGGGGGGGCGAAGAGAGAGCCTGGGAGAGAAAGAGAGTGTGTCTGGGCGGGGGCGGGGGGGGGGGTAGGAAGAGACGGGGAGAGGGGGGGGAGAGAGAGAGAGAGACACGGGTGGGGGGGAGTGGGTGGGGGGGAAGAGACTGAGGGAGAGAGATGGAGTGCTTTTGGGGGGGGGGGGGGGGAAAGGAGAAAGACAGCCTGGTTGGGGGGGGGGGGGGGGGGGAAGAGATGGGGAGGGGGGGGGGGGAAGAGAGAGAGAGAGAGAGAGAGAGAGAGAGAGAGAGAGAGAGAGAGAGAGAGACACGGGTGGGGGGAGTGGGTGGGGGGGGAAGAGACTGAGGGAGAGAGATGGAGCGCTTTTGGGGGGGGGGGGGAAGGAGAAAGACAGCCTGGTTGGGGTGGGGAGGGGGGGAGAGAGAGGGAGAAACTGGCGGACGGAGAGAGACTGGGGTAGAGACAGACAGGCGGAGAGAGCGAGGGAGAGAGCCTGGGGGCGGGGGGAGGGGCGAGGAGGGGACAGAGACACACTGGGGGAGAGAGAGAGAGAGAGAGATAGACTGCGGGAAAGGGAGACAGAGAGCCTGGTTTGGGGGGAGAGGGGGGAGGTCGGGGGGGGAGGGAGAGAGAGAGAAACAGACAGGGGGAGAGAGAGAGAAAGCGAGCAAGCCTGGGGTGAGGAGGGGGGGAGGGGATGGTGGTGGGGGGGGGGGGGGAGGAAAGAGAGGGAGAGAGACTGGGGGAGAGAGAAAGAGAGAGTGAGAGATTGTCATGTATCTTACATTATTATATATAACTGTATCCTAACATGCTATACATGACTGTAATAAGATATGACCTGTAACCACCAGCATACCTTACCACCAGGGATGCACTTGCAAGAGACAGGTATATAAGGACAGGTCTCATGCAAGTGCAGCATTCCAGAGCTGTGAAATAAAGGTGCAGGTCCAGAGTGACCTTGACTTCACTACATGCCTCGTGTGAATCTGTACTGAGGGGACAGGACTTTACTGTGGTGACGGGTTACGGGATTACAGAATCCACAGAATGGCGAACAAAGGATCAGATGAAAAGTACAATGCGGGAGACAATTGGGAGGACTTTATAGAAAGGCTCCAGCAAAGCTTTGTAACCAAAGACTGGTTAGGCGACAATAAGGCAGACAAGGGAAGAGTCCATCTCTTCACCAGCTGTGGCTCGAAAACAAGCTTTAATGAAGGATCTGTTGGCACCCGAGAAACCAGCAAGCAAGTCGTTTGAAGAATTGAGCACACTGGTAAGGGACCACCTGAAGCCAGCGAGCAGCCTACACATGGCCAGACACAGGTTCTACAACTACAGACGCTGTGTGGGCCAGAGCATACCCGACTTCGTGGCAGAACTTCGGAGGTTGGCTAGTTTATGCGAGTTCTCCGATGAACTGAGGAGAGAAATGCTGAGAGACTTTTTCATTGAAGGAATAGGCCACGCAGGCATATTCCGAAAGCTCATAGAGACCAAGAACCTGACCTTAGAGGCAGCAGCACTGGTCGCACAGACATTCTTGGTAGAGGAAGAAGCAACGAGGTTGATTTACAATGCAGGTACGACAACTAACGAAATATTGGAACAAGAAGTTCACAGCACTAAACAAGCTGCTACCCTCACACACAGACAAAACCGGGAGAACAGGTTCTCGACAGCAGGCAATAGCCATCAAGGGCCACACCTCATCAATCCACAATGCGAGCAATCAACTACAAACTGAGAGAAGCTCAAGAGAAAGATCAGCCAGACGCAGCTCATTCTTTGGGAACACTTTGAACAATGGAACAGGTCTGTGCTGGAGGTGTGGGGGTGGGCATTCAGCAAGGGGATGTCGATTTCAGCAGGCTGTTTGCAGAAATTGTGAATATACAGGGCATTTGGCCTGCATGTGCAAAAAAACAGCAGCTCGGCTGGTATATGAATCGGATGGGTCGGAAAGCGGACGAGAAGATGGTGGGGACAGTACCCGGGACACCGGTGTACAGCGGGTCAACACTATCAATGGCCGCTGCTCCTACAACAGGATGCCTCCTATAATGATGAGGGTCCTACTCAACGGGATATCTGTCAACATGGAGTTGGATACGGGAGCAAGTCAATCTCATGGGCGCTCAACAATTTGAACAACTGTGGCCGCATAAGAGACAGACCAAAACTCACAAGGGTCGACACCACACTAAGGACCTATACCAAAGAATTCGTACCAGTCCTCGGCAGCGCCATGCTCTCTGTCACACACAAAGGGACAGTGAACCGACTTCCTCTGTGGATTGTCCCCGGAGACTCCCCAGCACTGCTGGGGAGAAGCTGGCTGGCAAAACTAAACTGGAAATGGGATGATGTCCATGCCATGTCATTAGAGGAACGGACCTCCTGCTCAACAGTTATAAAGCGATTTGAACATCTCTTTCAGCCAGGTGTGGGCACTTTCAAAGGGGCCAAAGTCAAAATCTACATCGCACAGGATGCTAGACCAGTTCATCACAAGGCCAGAGCTGTACCCTATGTGATGAGGGAAAAGATTGAACACGAACGAGGCAGGCTTCTGCGGGAAGGCATTATATCACCTGTGGAATTTAGCAACTGGGCAAGTCCCATCGTCCCAGTCATGAAGCCTGATGGATCCGTATGAATCTCTAAGGATTACAAATCTACCATAAACAGAGTCTCCCGACAGGACCAGTACCCGCTGCCCAGAGCGGAGGACTTATTTGCCACATTGGCTGAAGGTAAACTTTTCTCAAAATTAGACCTCACATCTGCATATATGACGCAAGAATTGACCGAGGAATCCAAGCTACTCACCACCATCAACACACATCGAGGCCTTTTCATGTACAATCAATGCCCATTCGGCATCAGGTCAGCAGCTGCCATATTCCAGTGCAACATGGAGAGTCTGCTCAAGTCCATCCCGGGGACGGTTGTATTTCAAGACGACATACTTATCACGGGCAGGGACACCGTCTCCCATCTCCGTAATTTGGAGGAAGGACTAAAGTGGTTGGATCGGGTAGGCCTACGAGTCAAGAAATGCAAGTGCCTGTTTCTCGCACCCGAGGTTGAATTTTTGGGCAGAAGGATTGCCGCTGATGGAATCCGCCCAACAGAGTCCAAAACAGAAGCAATTTGCCTGGCACCCAGGCCCCGGAATGTCTCAGAACTGCGCGCCTTTCTCGGGCTACTCAATTACTTTGGGAACTTTATGCAGAACTTAAGCACGCTGCTGGAGCCTCTCCACGTACTACTCAGAAAGGGGTGCGATTGGTTTTGGGGGCACACCCAGGAACGCGCCTTCAATAAGGCACGCAACCTTCTGTGTTCCAACAGTGTTTTGACTTTCTTTGACCCAGGTAAAAAGCTAGTTCTCACATGCGATGCGTCAGCGTATGGGGTCGGGTGCGTTTTGCAACATGTCAATAGTGCGGGCAAATTACAACCCATAGCTTATGCCTCCAGGTCACTTTTGCGGGCGGAGCGCGGGTACGGAATGGTAGAGAAGGAGGCGTTCGCATGCGTGTACGGTGTCAAAAAGATGCACCAATACCTTTTCGGGGCCAAGTTCGCGTTAGAAACTGACCACAAGCCCCTCCTATCCGAGAGCAAGGCAATAAACGCCAACGCCTCGGCGCAAATTCAACGGTGGGCACTCATGGTGGCGTCCTACGACTGACTATACCATAAGGCACAGACCAGGCACAGACAACTGTGCCGACGCGCTCAGCAGGCTACCCCTGGCGACCACGGAAGGGTCTGACGAACAGGACTGTGAGATAGTCATGACAATCAATGCCTTTGAGTCCACAGGTTCGCCCATGACGGCTCGCCAAATCAGAGCCTGGACGGCCAGCGACCCCACGTTATCCTTAGTAAAAAGATGTGTCCTACGGTGACTGGGCAGAGGCTCGCGATGCCTGCCCCGAGGAATTAAAACCCTTTCACAGGCGCATGCATGAGCGATCACTACAAGCAGACTGCCTGATGTGGGGCAGCCGAGTAGTCATGCCTTTGCGAGGCAGAGAGGCATTTGTCCGGGAGCTCCACCGCGAGCACCCAGGGATTGTTCTCATGAAGGCCATAGCCAGATCCCACGTCTGGTGGCCTGGTATTGACGCGGACCTGGATCTCTGCATCCGAAGGTGCACCATTTGTGCCCAACTCAGCAATGCCCCCAAGGAGGCTCCACTGAGCCCCTGGCCTACCAAACCGTGGTCGCGGGTGCGTGTAGACTATGCGGGCCCATTCATGGGCAAAATGTTCCTCGTAGTTGTAGATGCATTTTCAAAGTGGATCGAATGCACCATTTTAAAATCGAGCACAACCTCCACCACTGTGGAGAGCCTCGCAACCATGTTTGCAACGCACGGAATCCCGGACATATTGGTCAGTAAAAATGGGCCGTGCTTCACCAGCGCAGAATTCCAAGACTTTATAATTGACTACGGCATAAATCACATCAAGAAGGCACCGTTCAAGCCGGCCTCCAATGGCCAGGTGGAGAGAGCAGTGCAAATCATTAAACAAGGCATGCTTAAAATCCAAGGTCCCACGCTGCAGGGTCGCCTGTCGCGACTGCTGCTGGCATACAGATCTCGTCCGCACTCATTGACTGGGATCACCCCCATGCAATTGTTGATGAAAAGGACTTTAAAAACAAGGCTCTCATTAATCCTCCCAGACATGCACAAAATCGTTGAGGCAAAACACCGTAAGCTGACTGAGTTCCATGATAGAAATTCGAGGGGGAGATGGAATGAGATAGGGGACAAAGTGTTTGTACTAAACTATGGCAGGGGTCCCAAATGGCTTGCAGGGACAGTAATGGGCAAGGAAGGAAACAGGCTACTGGTAGTACAAATGAACAATGGCAAAACCTGCCGGAGGCATGTAGACCAAGTCAAAAGCAGATTTACCAACAACACTGCAGAACCAGAGGCAGACTACAATGTGAAACTCGCACCACACCTGGTGGACAGACAGAGGGAACAACCTGAGGAAAGGGCAATCCCAACAGACAGCCCGGTGAGTCAACAACAATCACACCAATCGAAACAGACAGCCCAGGCGAGATACCAGCAACCACACCCAAAGAAAAACAGACACCAAGGCAAACAACTGAACCACAACTCAGACGCTCCATGCGAGAGCGTAGACCACCTGAGAGACTGAACCTATAAAGACAATAAGGTCTTGGGGGAGGGTGATGTCATGTATCTTACATTATTATATATAACTGTATCCTAACATGCTATACATGACTGTAATAAGATATGACCTGTAACCACCAGCATACCTTACCACCAGGGGTGCACTTGCAAGAGACAGGTATATAAGGGCAGGTCTCAGGCAAGTGCAGCATTCCAGAACTGTGAAATAAAGGTGCAGGTCCAGAGTGACTTTGACTTCCTTCACTACATGCCTTGTGTGAATCTGTACTGAGGGGACAGGACTTTACAGAGATAGACAGGGGCGGGGGAACAAAGTCTGCGGCGGGGGGGGGGGGGAGGGGAGAGAGTGAGCGAGACAGAGTGGGAGAGAAGACAGAGCCTGTGGTGGGAGGGGAAGAGCGAGAGAGAGAGAGAAAGCACCTGGGGGTGGGGAGGAGAAAGTGAGAGAGCCTAAAGGCCCATGTATCCCAGGGATGCATGCGATTTGCAAGCAACCCTGAATTACGTGAGCTGGCCCAACTAATCACAAAGGGGATTCTCGTAATGCTTATGGGGATTTAGTTTGCGAACGGATTCCCAATAAGCATAATCGAAAATACAGAAATAATTTTTCACACAATCTAAATAAAAATAAATCACATGTTTAAAATTAACAAAAATACAATTAAATTAAACATTTATTTACAACAGTGACTACATTCCAAAAGTACTTAATTGGCTGTAAAGTGCTTTGCGACGTCCGGTGGTCGTAAACGGCGCTATATAAATGTTAGTCTTTTCTTTTAAAACAAAAATTTCCAATTTTTTATTAATAAATTTTACATTTTTTAAAGGGGCCAAAAATAACAAACTAATTTGAAAAGTTATTGACTGTTTAAGTGATTTTTAAAATGTTAGTTTAATATTTATTAAAACCCTTACGCTGGTAAAAGGAGACCCTGTGCCTGATGTTACCAGGCGTAAGAGTTTCATGGGCATTCGCTGAGCAAACAGTCCAGCTCTCCGCCAGCCGAAGTCAATTTCCTACGGATGCGGATGATGTGTGAAACTGAAATTACAAATCGCAAATTCCGGGTTTTCGCAGATGTGAAAACCGGGGACTTGCGGGACACACTGGGGGAGAGAGAGAGAGAGCGCGAGAGAGCCTGGGGGGAGGATAGGACAGAGACACACGGGGAGAGAGAGATAGACTGGGGGAAAGGGAGACAGAGAGCCTGGTTTGGGGGGGAGACAGGAGAAAAGAGAGACAGAGCCTGGTTGGAGGTCGGGAGGGAGGGAGAGAGAAAGAGAAAGCGAGCGTGGGGCGGGGTGAAGAGAGGGAGAGAGAGACTGGGGGAGAGAGATAGACAGAGAGACTGTTCAAGGTCATAGCCCCGTAAAATCCGGCCACGGTTCAGCCCCCTCCTGTGAATATAAACCGAGTTACCGGAGATCAGTGGCTCCAATGGGGCTCCAGCATTCGCAGGGTCTTGAATTCTCTCGATCCAGAAGTTACCAGAGGCCATCAGTTCCTGCAGCCTGGTCTTGAGTTCTTGGACGAAGAGTTTGAAAGTGTCCTCGCTCAGTGGGTTGCTTTCCTCAAACTCAACTACGATGCTCCCTGATTTTATTGCTCTCACGAACAAGCCATAAAGTCCCGCCAATTCTGTAAGGGTATTGGATAAACCCATTGAGTGCAATTGTCTCAGAACGTGAGCACTCGCCCCTGCTTTAGCAATTGGGCAGATTATCCCGCCAACAGTCCGAACGAAGTTATCGCTGATGCTGACAGATAAGCTCCCAGCTCTTAAATTCAGTGTGAAGTTAGAATGTGCGTCCTCGCCGACCCTTACTCTTCTGGCAAGTGGTGAGCCTGAATCTGAATCCGCCGTCGCCATCTTCACCCAATACAATCGAGCAGAGATCTAAGATTGGTGATTTACTGTCTGATCTCAACAACCCAGTTTACACTCTGCCTTTCTCGCACCCGAAGAGACAATTTCCTGGTTCAGTCACTGCGATGCAGGAAGTGGTTTTGCCGCCAAGCCTTATTGCAGCTGTGACTTAGAAAGTACTTACCATGATAACATCACCAAATAAACAGCACCAGAGCCATGGATATTTTTGCTAAAACTTTATTCAGGAATGAAGCAATATATACACACAATCCCCGCCTCCCCCCAAAATCATTTTTGTACAACAACAACGCATTTATAAGGTCATCAGGGGAGACTAGAACTAGAGGGCATGATCTTAGAATAAGGGGCTGCCCATTTAAAACAGAGATGAGGAGAAATTTCTCTGAGGGTGATAAAGCTGCCTCAGAGAGCTGTGGAAGCTGGGACATTGAATAAATTTAAGACAGTTTCTTAAACGATAAGGGGTTATGGGGAGCGGGCGGGAAAGTGGAGCTGAGTCCATGATCAGATCAGCCATGATCTTATTGAATGGCGGAGCAGGCTCGAGAGGCCATATGGCCTACTCCTTTTCCTATTTCTTATATTCTTATGTTCTTATCATAGGCAGTCCCTCGAAACGAGGATAACTTGCTTGAACGCCAAAAAAGGATGAGTTCACAGGTGTTTCAATGAAGGACCTGAACTACATCCTCAAGGGTGGAAGATGCATATGCGTGGATTTTTTTAACGTGTGGTGGCCATTGCACCCCGACCCTTGCTCTTCTGGCAGGTGGTGAATCTGAATCTGAACCCACCGTCACCATCTTCACCCAATTCAATCTATAAGGTTATTGTGCCCACATAAGAGGTTATTGTGCAAAATTAAAGCACATACGATTGGGGGTAATGTATTGGCATGGATTGAAAATTGGTTAACTGATAGGAAACAGAGAGTAGGAATAAACGGGTCTTTTTCAGGGTGGCGGGCAGTGACTAGTGTGGTACCACGGGGATCAGTGCATGGGCCCCAGCTATTCACAATATATAGAAACATAGAAAATAGGTGCAGGAGTAGGCCATTCGGCCCTTCGAGCCTGCACCACCATTCAATAAGATCATGGCTGATCATTCAACCTTGGTATCACTTTCCTGCTTTCCCTCCATACCCCTTGATCCCTTTAGCCATGAGGGCCATATCTAACTCTCTTTTGAATATATCTAACGAACTGGCTTCTACAACTTTCTGTGGTAGAGAATTCCACAGGTTAACAACTCTCCGAGTGAAGAAGTTTCTCCTCATCTCGGTCTTAAATGGCTTACCCCTTATCCTTAGACTATAACCCCAGCATCGGGAACATTCTTCCTGCCTCTAACCTGTCCAATCCTGACAGAATTTTGTATGTTTCTATGATATCCCCTCTCATTCTTCTAAACTCCAGTGAATACAAGCCCACTCGATCCAGTCTCTCCTGATATGTCAGTCCTGCCATCCCGGGAATCAGTCTGGTGAACCTTCGCTGCACTCCCTCAATAGCAAGAATGTCCTTCCTCAGATTAGGAGACCAAAACTGAACACAATACTCAAGGTGTTGCCGCATCAAGACCCTGTACAACTGCAGTAAGACCTCCCTGCTCCAATACTCAAATCCTATAGCTATGAAGGCCAACATGCCATTTTTCACTGCCTGCTGTACCTGCTTGCCAAGTTTCAATGACTGATGTACCATGACATCCAGGTGTCATTGCACCTCCCCTTTTACTAATCTGTCACCATTCAGATAATATTCTGCCTTCCTCTTTTTGCTAACAAGTGGATAACCTCACATTTATCCACATTATACTGCATCTGCCATGCATTTGCCCACTCACTAACCTGTCCAAGAATCCTCCTCACAGCTCACACTGCCACCCAGCTTAGAGTCATCTGCATCAACTTGGAGATATTACACTCAATTCCTTCATCTAAATCATTAATGTATATTGTAAATAGCTGGGGGCCCAGCACTGAACCCTGCGGCACCCCACTAGTCATTGTCTGCCATTCTGAAAAGTACCCATTTATTCCGACTCTCTGCTTCCTGTCTGCCAACCAGTTCTTTATCCACGTCAATACATTACCCCCAATACCATGTGCTTTAATTTTGCACACTAATCTCTTGTATGGGACAATGTCAAAAGTCTTTTGAAAGTCCAAATACACCACATCCACCCGTTCTCCCTTGTCCACTCTACTAGTTACATCCTCAAAAAATTCTAGAAGATTTGTCAAGCATGATTTCCCTTTCATAAATCCATGCTGACTTGGACCGATCCTGTCACTGCTTTCCAAATGCGCTGCTATTTCATCTTTAATAATTGATTCCAACATTTTCCCCACCACCGATGTCAGGCAAACCGGTCTATAATTCACTGTTTTCTCTCTCACTCCTTTTTTAAAATGTGGTGTTACATTAGCTACCCTCCAGTCCATAGGAACTGATCCAGAGTCAATAGAATGTTGGAAAGTGATCACCAATGCATCCACTATTTCGAGGACCACTTCCTTAAGTACTCTGGGATGCAGCCTAATAGGCCCTGGGGATTTATCGGCCTTCAATCCCATCTATTTCCCTAACACAATTTTCTGACTGATAAGGATTCCCTTCAGTTCCTCCTTCTCGCTTGACCCTTGGAGCCCTAGTATTGCCGAAAGGTTATTTGTGTCTTCCTTAGACAGAACCAAAGTATTTGTTCAATTAGTCTGCCATTTCTTTGTTCCCTACTATAAATTCACTTGATTCTGACTGCAAGGGACCTATGTTTGTCTTCACTAACTTTTTCTCTTCACATATCTATAAAAGCTTTTGCAATCAGTTTTTATGTTCCCTGCAAGCTTCCTCTCATACTCTATTTTCCCCTTCCTAATTAAACCCTTTGTCCTCCACTGCTGAACGCTAAATTTCTCCCAGTCCTCAGGTTTACTGCTTTTTCTGGCCATTTTATATGCCTCTTCCTTGGATTTAACACTATCCCTAATTTCACTTGTTAGCCACAGTTGAGCCATTTTCCCCATTTTATTTTTACTCCAGACAGGAATGTACAATTGTTGAAGTTCATCCATGTGATCTATAAAAGTCTGCCATTGCCTATCCACCGTCAACCCTTTAAGTATCATTTTCCAGTCTATCCTAGCCAATTCACGTCTCATACCATCAAAGTTATCTTTGCTTAAGTTCAGGACCCTAGTCTCTGAATTAACTCCATCTTAATAAAGAATTCTACCATATTATGATCACTCTTTCCCAAGGGCCCTCGCACAACAAGATTGCTAATTAGTCCTCTCTCATTACGCAACACCCAGTCTAGGATGGCCAGCTCTCTAGTTGGTTCCTCGACATATTGATCTAGAAAACCATCCCTAATACACTCCAGGAAATCCTCCTCCACCGTATTGTTACCAGTTTGGCTAGCCCAATCTATATGTAGATTAAAGTCCCCATGATAACTGCTGTACCTTTATTGCACGCATCCCTAATTTCTTGTTTGATGACATCCCCAACCTCACTACTACTGTTTGGTGATCTGTACACAACTCCCACTAGCGTTTTCTGCCCTTTGGTATTCAGCAGCACCACCATACAGATTGCACATCATCCAAGCTAATGTACTTTCTTACTATTGCGTTAATTTCCTCTTTAACCAGCAACACTACCCCACCTCATTTTCCTTTCTGTCTATCCTTCCTGAATGTCGAATACCCCTGGATGTTGAGTTCCCAGCCTTGGTCACCCTGGAGCCATGTCTCCGTAATCTCAATGATATCATATTTGTTAATAGTTGCCTGCGCAGTTAATTCGTCCACCTTATTATGAATACTCCTTGCATTGAGGCACAGAGCTTTCAGGCTTTCTTTTTAACACTCTTTTTAATACTCTTTGTCCCTTTAGAATTAAGCTGTAATGTGGCCCTTTTTGATTTTTGCCTTGGATTTCTCTGCCCTCTACTTTTACTTTTCTCCTTTCTATCTTTTGCTTCTGCCCCCATTTTACTTCCCTCAGTCTCCCTGCATAGATTCCCATCCCCCTGCCATATTAGTTTAACCCCTCCCCAATAGCACGAGCAAACACTCCCCCTAGGACATCGGTTCCGTGTTGCCCAGATGCAGACCGTCTGTTTTGTACTGGTCCCAGCTCCCCCAGAACCGCTTCCAATGACCCCGGAATTTGAATCCCTCCCTCTTGCACCACTCCTCAACCACGTATTCATCTTAACTATCCTGCTATTTCTACTCTGACTGGTAGCAATCCTGAGATTACTACCTCTGTGGTCCTACTTTTTAATTTAACTCCTAGCTTCCTAAATTCAGCTTGTAGGACCTCATCCCATTTTTTACCTATATCGTTGGTATCTATATGCACCACGACAACTGGCTGTTCACCTTCTCCCTCCAGAATGCCCTGCAGCCGCACCGAGACATCCTTGACCCTTGCACCAGGGAGGCAACATACTATCCTGGAGTCTCGGTTGCAACCGCAGAAACGCCTGTCTATTCCCCTTACAATAGAATCCCCTACCACTATAGCTTTCCCACTCTTTTTCCTGCTGCTGCTTGGCTGCTGCTGCCTTCCCCTGATGAGTCATCTCCCCCAACAGTACCCAAGGTGATGTATCTGTTTTGGAGATTAATATATAAATGATTTGGATGAAGACACAAAACTAGGTGGGATTGTGAGCAAAGACACTGCAAGGTGATTTAGATAGGTTGAGTGAGTGGGCAAACACATGGCAGATGCAGTATAATGTGGATAAATGTGAAGTTATCCACTTTGGCAGGAAAAACATAAGGACAAAGTATTATTTAAATAGCGCTGGCTTGGGAAATGTCGATGTGCAAAGGGACCTGGCTGTCCTTGTACACTAGTCATTGAAAGTGTTATGTAATGATGTGTGTATCATCCCAGTACTTTAAATGTAATGTAAGCACTATGCCACACCACAGAGGGCGCTGTGGTGGGAAACCTGGAAGTACCTAGAACAGGCACTATATAAGGCTGACCACCACACCTGAGAGGCACGCTGGAGCTGAACAATAAAGGACGAAGGTCACAGCAGTTAGACTTGCACCAGACCGTGTGGAGTCAGTGATTTGTGTGCTACATACACCACATTGGCAACGAGGAAGCGGACGAACTCCACGCAACCATGGCTACTCTGGGCTCGCTAAAGGATTTTACCGTGGGCAATGATTGGGAGGCCTTCACGGAAAGGCTCGAGTACTACTTCACAGCAAACAACCTGACGGAGGACACGGACGCAATGAGAGAGAAGCGTAAAGCGATATTGCTCTCCAGTTGTGGAGATGAGGTTTACTGTCTCGTCAGGGATTTGCTGGCACCCGGGAGCGCTAGGGACAAGTCATACGAGGAGCTGGATGAACTCATTCATGACCAGTTGAAACCGAAGGAGAGTATCCTCATGGCCAGATACAAATTTTACCATCACTGCAGACCTGAGGGCCAGGATGTCACCAAATATGCTGCGGACCTCAAGAGACTCGCGGCGCCGTGTGATTTTGGCGCACACCTTGACGAGGCGTTACGGGACGTTTTCGTTATGGGGATTGGCCACGAGGGACTCCTTTACAAGCTGTTAGCCACGGAACCCACAGTCACTCTGACAAAGGCCATCACCATCAGCGGGGCATATATGACCTCGACTTGGAGCACCAAGCAAATGATAATAGGCTCGAACCCGTCAGGCACTGTCCACAGGATAGCGCCCACCACGGACAAAACCGGGGCAGAGAGCACGGACCTCGGGATCCTGGAACTCAGAGTCCGCTGAGGGGGACCAATCAAGCAGCACCATGCTGCTTGGAGTACACGTGCAATACCTGCCACGTTAAAGGCCACCTTCAGCGTATGTATAAAAGAAATCGGACTCACCATGTGGCTGAGGAGATGGGGGATGATCTACTGTTCAGCGAGGAGCAGGTCGAAGAAGATGAGGTGTTGGGACTGTATACGTGTACTGACGATTCGCCCCCAGTGATAAGGGAAGTAAAAATCAACTGAATCCCTGTGAGTATGGAAGTGGACACAGGCTCGGGTCCGTCGTTGATGAGTCGGAGAACTTTTGATAAACTGTGGATTAACCCAGCTGCATGACCCAAGCTGGTCCCGGTCATGGCGAAGCTGCGTACCTACACCAGGGAACTGATACCTGTTCTTGGTAGAGCAATGGTGAGGTATCCCACGGGGATGAGACGCACGGTTTACCTTTGTGGGTCGTTGCAGGCGATGGGCCGACACTCCTCGGCCGGAGGTGGATGGGGACGGTCCGTGGGAGCTGGGAAGACTTCATCACTCCATGGGCTGCTGCTCCCCGGGGTGCTGCCGTGCCCCGGGTCCCCAGAGAGCAGCACCGACCGAGCTGGAGCTGCAGCCTCAATCCACCCACAGGCAAGCCCCAGGCCCGGACCTCACACAGAGATCCTGCAGCCTCAGCCCCCACAGGCAAACAGTCCTGCACAGAGGGGCCTAGTGGGGGGGAGTGAGCCGGCGGGATGCGAGGGATCCAGGATGGCCGGCGGTTCGGAAGAGCCCCGCCGAGGAGCTGTTAGCATCGGGCGGCGGCAGCAGTTGGAGGTCGTTGGCCACGGCGGCCGCATGGGAGGCCACTATGGAGGCCTCGGGGGGAAGCGGAAAGTGCGGCCGCTGGAGATGCCACGACGGGCGCAGGAGAGGCGGCAAGTCAGGTGGTAGCGGAGGGGAGCGGAGGCTGCGACGGCAGAGGGCATCCGGAACGGTGGAGAAGAAGATGGCGGCGGCATCGTGTTCAGAGCAGCAGAGCATCAAAGATGGCGGCGCCCAAGGAGAAACCTCGTGGAATCCTCCTGCATCAAAGATGGTGCCTTAAAAAGGAAATGCACCCAGGAGTCTTAAAAGGGCCTTACAAAGAGGTGGTCCCCACAAAGGACTTCTGTAAGGCAGAGCGAGTCTAAAATGAGCTATGTTAATGTGAGATGGCGAATTTATAATAAGAATTAATTTTTTAATGCTGAATGGCCACTGCATTTGTGTAAAATAATGGATGAAGTATAATTAATGATAAGGGCTAACAAGGAAATCAAGGATCCGTTATCAGTCAATAACTAGTTAATGTACCAGATAATATGTACCACACTAACGCGCTGTCCATGCCTACCTGCCTTCCGTTGGACAAGTGTGATGTTATGTAATGATGTGTGTATCGTTGTCCTGGTGCGGGGGGAAGGTGATGTTATGTAATGATGTGTGTATCGTCCCAGTACCTTAAATGTAATGTAAGCACTATGCCACACCACAGAGGGCGCTGTGGTGGGAAACCTGGAAGTACCTAGAACAGGCACTATATAAGGCTGACCACCACACTTGAGAGGCACCCTGGAGCTGAACAATAAAGGACGAAGGTCACAGCAGTTAGATTTACACCAGACCATGTGGAGTCAGTGATTTGTGTGCTACATACACCACAGAAACAAACATGCAGGTGCAGCAAGCAGTTAGGAAGACAAATGGTATGTTGGCCTTCATTGCAAGAGGATTTGAGTACAGGAGCAAGGATGTCTTACTATAGTTATACAGGACCTTGGTGAGACCGCACCTGGAGTATTGTGTGCAGTTTTGGTCTCCTTACCTAAGAAAGGAAAAACTTGCCATAGAGGGAATGCAATGAAGGTTCACCAGACTGAATCCTGGGATGGCAGGATTGTCGTATGAGGAGAGATTGGGTCGACTAGTCCTGTATTCACTAGAGTTTAGAAGAATGAGAGGGGAACTCATTGAAACTTATAAAATTCTGACTGGGTTGAATAGAATGGATGCGGGGAGGCTGTTTCCTCTGGCTGGGAAGTCTAGAACAAGAGGTCACAGTCTCAGGATAAGGGGTAGGAAATTTAGGACTGAGATGAGGAGAATTTTTTTGACTCAGAGGGTGGTGAACCTGTGGAATTCTCTGCACAGAAGGCTGTGGAGGCCAAATCACTGAATATATTTAAGAGGGAGATAGATAGATTTCTAGAAACAAAAGGCATCAAGGGGTATGGGGATAAAACGGGAATATGGTGTTGAGATAGAGAATCAGCCATGATCATATTGAATGGCGCTGGAGACTCGAAGGGCCGAATGGCCTATTACTGTTCCTATTTTCTATGTTTCTATGTTTCTATATACTGCCTTAATGTAGTTATCAAACAAAATTTGACACCGAGCCACATAAGGAGATATGGACCCCGATTTTTGTGGTCAGCTGCACGAACAGCACTAGCCATTCATTGCTCACACTTGCCCACAGACCTTCTATAGGATTTTGTGCTGCAACTTGTGTTGATTAGAAATTAATACTATGCAACGCCCTCTCATCATCTTCATAGGCAGTCCCTCGGAATCGAGGAAGACTTGCTTCCACTCTTAAAATGAGTCCTTAGGTGGCTGAACAGTCGAATACGAGAGCCACAGTCCCTGTCACAGGTGGGACAGATAGTCGTTGAGGGTAAGGGTGGGTGGGACAGGTTTGCCGCACGCTCTTTCCGCTGCCTGCGCTTGATTTCTGCATGCTCTCGGCGATGAGACTCGAGGTGCCCAGCGCCCTCCCAGATGCACTTCCTCCACTTAGGGCGGTCTTTGGCCAGGGACTCCCAGGTGTCAGTGGGGATGTTGCATTTTATCAGGGAGGCTTTGAGGCTGTCCTTGTAACATTTCCTCTGCCCACCTTTGGCTCGTTTGCCATGAAGGAGTTCCGAGTAGAGCGTTTGCTTTGGGAATCTCGCGTCTGGCATGTGGACAATGTGGCCTGCCCAGAGGAGCTAATCAAGTATGGTCATTGCTTCAATGCTGGGGATGTTGGCCTGGTTGAGGTCGCTAATGTTGGTGCGTCTGTCCTCCCAGGGGATTTGTAGGATCTTGCAGCGACATCGTTGGTGGTATTTCTCCAGCGACTTGAGGTGCCTACTGTACATGGTCCATGTCTCTGTGCGGCAAGAACAGGCTGCTGGAGGACCTTTGTCTTACGGATGTTTAGCGTAAGGCCCATGCTTTCGTATGCCTCAGTAAATAAGTCGACTATGTCCTGGAATTCAGCATCTGAATGTGCGCAGACGCAGGCGTCGTCTGTGTACTGTAGCTCGCGACAGAGGTTGGAGTGGTCTTGGACCTGGCCTGGAGACGTCGAAGGTTGAACAGGTTCCCACTGGTTTTGTAGTTTGTTGACTGTGAGGTGGAGCATGGCAGCGAGGAAGATTGAGAAGGGGGTTTGGGTGATGATGGAGCCCTGTTTGACCCTAGTCCAGACGTGGATTGGGTCTGTAATGGATCCGTTGGTCAGGATCACGGCCTGCATGTCATCGTGCAGCAGGCGGAGGATGGTGACGAACTTTTCGGGGCATCCAAAATGGAGAAGGACGCTCCATAGACCCTCGTGGTTGACAGTGTCAAAGGCCTTTGTAAGGTTGACGAAGGCCATGTATAAGGGCTGGCGCTGTTCCCTGCATTTTTCCTGCAGCTGTCGCGCTGCAAAAATCATGTCCGTTGTGCACCGTAGGGGACGAAATCCGCACTGTGACTCCGGGAGGAGCTCCTCGGCCACAGGGAGAAGACGGTTGAGGAGGACTCTAACGACAACTTTCCCAGTGGCTGATAGCAGGGAGATTTCTCTGTAGTTGCCGCAGTCGGACTTGTCCCCTTTTTTAAAGATGGTCACGGTCACTGCATCTCTGAGATCTCCCGGCATGCTATCCTCCCTCCAGATGAGAGAGATGAGGTCATGTATTCGCGCCAACAGTGCCTCTCCACCGTACTTCAGTGCCTCAGCAGGGATTCTATCCGCTCCTGTAGCCTTGTTGTTCTTAAGCTGTCTTTTGGCTTTTTCTACCTCGTGCAGTGCTGGGGTTTTACTGAGATGGTGGCAGGTAGCATGCTGCGGGATGGAGTTGAGAACAGTCGAGTCAAAGTCAGAGTCTTGATTGAGGAGATCTTCGAAATGCTCCTTCCAGCGGGCCCTGACTGCCTCGGTGTCCTTGATGAGTGTTTCCTCGTTCTTGGCCAGCAGTGGGGTGGGGCCTTGGGAGTTTGGACCATAGGTGGCCTTGAAGAATCCTCGCACATCATGGCTGTCGGCCAGCTGCTGTATCTCTTGTGCTTTCTTCATCTACCACCTGTTCTTTAGTACGCCCTTTACTGGGGATCTGGCACCCATGTGAACAATGTTGTGTCTCTTTAACCAATCAGATTGAAGAATCCTTACTAATTTATTCTTTAATAACAATGAACGTTGCTAGCTTCACTCTTATTCATACAGCAAAATCCAGGCCATTTGGTTCTTTGAAAACATTAAGGCTGAGAGGGTATTGCATAGGATTCAGCCTCTCTGTACAAAAAAAATGAACAAAACAGCGGAAGGGCTGTTGATAGTGGCCATTCCCCACTTAGCTTTTGCTGCACCAAGATTATTCTCCCTCAGCACATAATCCTGCACCATGAAATGTGCCAGTCTGCAACACTCGGTCACAGACAGCACCATTTCTCAAAGATGGCGCCTTTAAATAACGCTCCCCCAGCTGACTCCTGCCTGAAACTCAACAGCTGAAGCTGGCGTCATCAGCGCCAGGTGGTAACACAGCACGCAAATTTAGCTTCTGGGGTGGTAACGGGACGCTGCACATGGTGGTGGTGTCATCATCGCTGGGCGCAGCGAGCAGGGCGCTACGTGCTTAGCATTGGACTGTACCATCTGTACCTTGTGGTAAAGCTTTACAGAAGAACAAGTTTAAAAAAAGGAGAAAGAGATAGAACGAGTAATTACAGTCCAGTCAGCCTAACCTCAGTGGTGGGAAAATTATTGGAAAAAGTCCTGAAGGACAGGATAAATCTTAATTTGGTAAGACATGGATTAATCAAGGACAGTCAGTACAGAGTTGTTAAGGAAAAGTCGTGTCTGAATAACTTGATTGAATTTTTTGAGGAGCTAACTAGGAGGGTTGATGAGGGCAGTGTATATAATGTAATGTATATAGATTTTAGCAAAGCTTTTGATAAGGTCCCACATGTATACTGGTTATGAAAGTAATAGCCCATGGGATCCAGGGAAAAGTGGCAAGTTGGATTCAAAATTGGCTCAGAGGCAGGAAGCAAAGGGTAATGGTTGATGGTTGTTTTTGTGACTGGAAGGCTGTATGCAGTGGGGTTCCACAGTACTCAGTGCTGGGTCCCTTGCTTTTTGTGGTATATATCAATGACTTGGGCTTAAATGTTGGGGGTATGATTAAGAAGTTTGCAGATGACACTAAAATAGGCTGTGTGGTTGATAATGAAGACGAAAGCTGTGGACTGTAGGAAGGTATCAATGTGCTGGTCAGGTGGGTGGAACAGTGGCAAATGGAATTTAATCCAGACAAGTGTGAGGTAATGCATTTGGGGAGGTCAAACAAGGCAAGGGAATACACATTAAATGTGTAAGGTTTACACACTTTCACAAAAGGCACAGGAAGCGGCCATGAACTAAAAATGGTTTAAAACAAGCTTTTGGGATTGACTGGGCAAGGGAGGAAAAGGCGCCAGCCTGCGGTAGGTGGTGACTCATCACCAAATAAAAACAATCTCTGCGGTCAAGAGCCAGACCTGTTTATGCATCAAAACAAAGGGGTTGATGCAATCCCACCGACGAGCCCCTGGATTGATTGGCCGGATGGGGAAAAACAGTTCCCTCTAGAGACTACAAGTCTGCAAGAAACCAGGACAACAAAGTGTTGTGTATTGTGCCAGTACCTCAAATGTATGACAAGTACAATGATGCACCACAGAGGGCGCTGCGGTGGGAGACCTGAAAGTACCTGCACGAGGCAGTATATAAGGCCCCCCCAGCACACCTGTGGGCACTCTGAAGCTAGTGAATAAAGGACAAAGGTCACAGCAGTTAGATCAACAACAGACCACGTGGAGTCAGTGTTTTGTGTGCTACATACATACATTGACAATGAGGAAGCGGACGAACTCAACGCAACCATGGCTACTCTGGGCTCGCTAAAGGATTTTACCGTGCACAATGATTGGGAGGCCTTCAGGGAACGGCTTGAGTACTACTTCACAGCAAACAACCTGACGGAGGACACGGACGCAATGAGAGAGAGGCCTAAGGCGATATTGCTCTCCAGTTGTGGCGATGAGGTTTACTGAATAATCAGGGATTTGCTGGCACCTGAGAGCGCCAGGGACAAGTCATACGAGGAGCTGGTCGAACTCATTCGTGACCAGTTGCAACTGAAGGAGAGTATCCTAATGGCCAGATACAAATTTTACCATCACTGCAGACCCGAGGACCAGGATGTCACCAAATATGCTGCGGACCTCAGGAGACTTGCGGCGCCGTTTGATTTTGGGGCACACCTTGACGAGGCACTGCGGGACATTTTCGTCATGGGGATCGGCCATGAGGGCTTCCTTCACAAGCTGCTAGCCACGGAACCCACAGTCACCCTGACAAAGGCCATCACCATCAGCCGGGCAGATATGACCTCGATGTGCAGCACCAAGCAAATAATCCACACAGCCTCGAACCTGGCAGGCACCGTCCACAGGATAGCGCCCACCACGGACAGTACTGCAGAATGTGGCTCTGCCCAGGGTAGAGAGCACAGACCCCGGGGTCCTCGAACTCAGAGTCCGCTGAGGGGGGCCAATCAAGCAGCACCATGCTGGCGCTGCGGAGGAAGCCATGGGGCTCACCGGTGCAGGTTTGCGAAGTACACGTGCAATACCTGCCACATTAAAGGCCACCTTCAGCGCATGTGTAAAAGAAATCGGACTCACCACGTGGCTGAGGAGACAGGGGATGACCCACTGCTCAGCGAGGGGCAGGCAGACGAAGATGAGGTGATGGGACTGTATACGTGCACCGACGATTCTTCCCCTGTGATAATGGAAGTAAAAATTGATGGAGTCCCAGTGAGTATGGCAGTGGATATGGGATCGGGTCCGTCGTTAATGAGTCAGAGAACTTTTGAGAAACTGTGGGGTAACCCGGCTGCACGACCCAAGCTGGCCCCTATCACGGCTAAGCTGCATACTTACACCGAGGCGCTGATACCTGTTCTCGGCAGAACGGATGTGCAGGTATCTCACGGGAGTGAGACGCACGGTTTACTCTTATGGATCATTGCAGGCGATGGGCCAACGCTCCTCGGCAGAAGATGGATGGGAAAGGTCCGTGGGAGCTGGGAAGACTTCATCCCTCTACAGACTGCAGCCTCAGCCTCCACAGATGAGCAGCCTCAAGGAGAGCCAGACTGCAGGTGCGATGGGCCTATTGTTGGGGTGCGGGCCGGCGGGGCACTGCGGGCGAAGCAGTCGGGCGGCCTCAGCAGCAGCAGAAGAAACAGCCTCGGCGGCCTCAGGAGAGGCGGCCTCGGTGGCCGCAGAAGAAACGGCCTCGGCGGCCTCAGGAGAGACGGCCTCGGTGGCCGCAGAAGGAACGGCCTCGGCGGCCTCAGGAGAGGCGGCCTCGGTGGCCGCAGAAGGAACGGCCTCGGCGGCCTCAGGAGAGGCGGCCTCGGTGGCCGCAGAAGGAACGGCCTCGGCGGCCTCAGGAGAGGCGGCCTCGGTGGCCGCAGAAGGAACGGCCTCGGCGGCCTCAGGAGAGGCGGCCTCGGTGGCCGCAGAAGGAACGGCCTCGGCGGCCTCAGGAGAGGCGGCTCGGTGGCCGCAGAAGAAACAGCCTCGGCGGCCTCAGGAGAGACGGCCTCGGTGGCCGCAGAAGGAACGGCCTCGACGGCCTCAGGAGAGACGGCCTCGGTGGCCGCAGAAGGAACGGCCTCGGCGGCCTCAGGAGAGGCGGCTCGGTGGCCGCAGAAGGAACGGCCTCGGCGGCCTCAGGAGAGGCGGCCTCGGTGGCCGCAGAAGGAACGGCCTCGGCGGCCTCAGGAGAGGCGGCTCGGTGGCCGCAGAAGGAACGGCCTCGGCGGCCTCAGGAGAGGCGGCTCGGTGGCCGCAGAAGAAACAGCCTCGGCGGCCTCAGGAGAGGCGGCTCGGTGGCCGCAGAAGGAACGGCCTCGGCGGCCTCAGGAGAGGCGGCTCGGTGGCCGCAGAAGAAACAGCCTCGGCGGCCTCAGGAGAGGCGGCTCGGTGGCCGCAGAAGGAACAGCCTCGGCGGCCTCAGGAGAGGCGGCCTCGGTGGCCGCAGAAGGAACAGCCTCGGTGGCAGCAGGGGAAATGGCCTCGGCGGCGGCAGAAGGGTCAAATCCAGGCCCACTATAGAGCCGCCAATGGAGAGTGTGTGTCTGTCTGGCAAAGAGTTCAGGGCTTTGTCCCTGTGTCCATCAAGTATTCCCGTTCTTTTTTTTTCTTCGCCAGCGAGCTCAAAATGGCGGTGAGCCTCGTGGCACCGGAGACAAAGGCCAGCAGAGAACCTAAGATGGCGGCATCCAAAGAACACCTCGTGGGAGCCACAAGATGGCGTCTTAAAAGCGAAATGCTCCCGGGAGTCTTAAAAGGGCATTATACCACTGCGGTCCCCACAAAGATTTTTGGACTTTTGTAAGGCTAGAGAGAGAGAGACCAAATGTGCTATGGAATGAGGATGATGGATTTATGACATGAATTAATACTTTAATGCCGGGTGGTCACTGCGTTTATAATAATGGACATGAACTGCGAATCACGATAAGAGTTGTTATTTTAATGCTGAAATGTATCTGTGGTTAAAATCAGGGACGCGGATTCATGACTAACAACATTAATGGGTTGAGGCATTTTTCGATGTAGGGGATTCAGCAACGGCTTTTTGAATTGAAGGGGGAAGTGATGTTGTGTATTGTGCCAGTACCTCAAATGTATGACAAGTACAATGGTACACCACAGAGGGCGCTGCGGTGGGAGACCTGAAAGTACCTGCACGAGGCAGTATATAAGCCCCCCACAGCACACCTGTGGGCACTCTGAAGCTAGTGAATAAAGGACCAAAGTCACAGCAGTTAGATCAACAACAGACCGCGTGGAGTCAGTGTTTCGTGTGATACATACACTACACACAGGATCCCACAAGGTGTGCATTTTGGAGAATGGGGCACTTAAGATAAGGAGTTATCTTTTGCCCTGTCGACTCCGTGTGCAAATTGTGGATATCCAGACCCATCACAGCAGCCAGTCAAATGGATCATCACAAACAACGAAACCGATCCAGACGCATTAACGGAAACCTCAGCTCAGCGGGACATTTATTCATAAAATGGATATATATACATGAGCTGGAAGCAGCTCAGAGCGAACGAAAAGGAGTGAATGAACATGGAAGAAATGGAAGAGAAGAGAATGACCAGAAAAGGGAACATTGAAGAGGACAACCTGTCACAGCACCAACGACCACGAACCTACAATCTAGCAACTAACTGGATGGATGATTGTATGCCTTCGGTCAATTCTCTCAGAAATCTTGTTCTGTAACTTTTAGTTAGTTTTTGCGTAATAAAACTGACAGTTGGGCTAAGCCTAAACTTTGCGTCACGTGTAGTCCTTTCCTGTAATTCCCGACGTCTACGAATCAAAGTAGAGTGTAAAATGAACACTCTACAGAAAATGGTGACCATGGCAGGATCTCGGAGTTTGGAATAGGATCACTGACACAAATCAAGGGCAAGAAACCCTGGGGAGGCTTGGTTAAGTCTCAAGTCGGCTAAGGTAGCCGTAGGATGAAAGGAATCTCAAGGGCAGCTAGGACAAGAGAAGGAAAGAAAAAGTCTTGGGTACGCTGGAGTAATCCTGGGTTGACTAGGGTAGCCACCGAGAAAAGTAATCGCGGGTAGTCTGCGAAGGGGTCTCGAGGAGACCAAAGGAATCTCAAGGGTGACTTGCGCAACCAGAGGAGAGAAACCGTCTCGGACAGGCTGGAGTAATCTCGGGTCGACTAGGGTAGCCACAGAGAGGAACCTGAGTAACAGTAACTGCAGGTCACTGTGAGGTGGCCTCAGGGGAGACCAAGGTAGTCAGGGAAAATTTCTCAGCCAGAGGCACTGGAAATGGACTCACCGCAGCAAAATGCGGTAGAGCCCGTGGCTAAGAGCAGTCGTAGGAAGTCCATGGAGGCTAAGGTAGCTGCATATATATGCAACAAACTGGACATTTCAAAGCCATGGGCACGAGAAATGCTGCACTCTGGGGATCTGCAGGAAAAAGCGGCTGAGTGGACAGTTAGTAGTAATCACAAAGGGTCAAAAGAGAAGGCGATTTGGCTCATGTGCCTCCAGAAGCAGACACAACTGTTGCGAGAAAAGGTAGGACAGTTGGAGGAGGAGAATAAGAAATTAAAAGGTGAGATAAGCAGTTTCGAGAAAGAAAAGTAGGACCAAGGTATTTGTTATGTATTAATGCTTGGGGGTCACCAGACACCAGATGGCGCCATGGTCGGAGGTCATCGGCCTGTACGCATGTGGCATGTGTGCTTGGTCACCTGTATATAAGCCGGATGTCTTTGTCAAGCTGGCAGTCTCGGGCTGGAATAAAGATGGATCAGGTTGCACCTGAGTGAGTTTACAGTAACCAGACTCTTGAGTCATTGGTGACGAGGTAATTTAGGAACCTTCGCATGCACAATGGGCACTGTTGGAATCTGGTGAGATTTGTGGAGAGCGAGGATTGGGCCGATTTTTGACACAAAGATTAGTGGGAAAGCGGGTTGTGTAGAGGACACAGAGAGGCTGCAAAGAGAGTTAGATAGGTTAAGCGAATGGGCTAAGGTTTGACAGATGGAATACAATGTCGGAAAGTGTGAGGTCATCCACCTTGGGAAAAAAAACAAAAAAAGGAATATTATTTGAATGGGGAGAAATTACAACATGCTGCGGTGCAGAGGGACCTGGGGGTCCTTGTGCATGAATCCCAAAAAGTTAGTTTGCAGGTGCAGCAGGTAATCAGGAAGTTGAATGGAATGTTGGCCTTCATTGCGAGAGGGATGAAGTACAAAAGCAGGGAGGTCCTTCTGCAACTGTATAGGGTATTGGTGAGGCCGCACCTGGAGTACTGCGTGCAGTTTTGGTCGCCTTACTTAAGGAAGGCTGTACTGGCTTTGGAGGGGGTACAGAGACGATTCAGTAGGCTGATTCTGGAGATGAGGGGGTTACTTTATGATGATAGATTGAGTAGACTGGGTCTTTACTCGTTGGAGTCCAGAAGGATGAGGGGTGATCTTATAGAAACATTTAAAATAATGAAAGGGATAGACAAGATAGAGGCAGAGAGGTTGTTTCCACTGGTCGGGGCACTAGGGGGCACAGCCTCAAAATACGGAGGAGCCAATTTAAAACCAAGTTGTGAAGGAATTTCTTCTCCCAGAGGAATTGTGGAATCCTCTGCCCAAGGAAGCAGTTGAGGCTAGCTCATTGAATGTATTCAAGTCACAGATAGATAGATTTTTAACTAATAAGGGAATTAAGGGTTATGGGGAGCGGGCGGGTAAGTGGAGCTGAGTCCACGGCCAGATCAGCCATGATCTTGTTGAATGGCGGAGCAGGCTCCTGTTCCTAATTCTTATGTTCTTATGATTTTGTCGACCGCCTCGATCAGTATTTTGTGGCCAACGGCATGGAGGCAGAGGCCTACGCAGTTAAGCACAGGACAGTTCTCCTCACCGTTTGTGGTCCGAAAATTTACGGCTTCATGAAGAATCTTCTCTCGCCTGTACGTCCAGCAGAAAAAGGGTACGAGAAATTGTGTACGTTGGGTGGGTAACCATCTAAAGCCAAAAGTGGGGATTATCATATCACGCTACCGTTTCTAAACGCATGTACGTGCTGAGGGCCAGGACGAGTCAGGATTTGTCGTCAACCTGCAATGTCTTGCTGAGCCGTGTAAGTTCAGGAACATGCTGGAAGACATGCTGCATGATGTCTTCGTGATAGGCATCAACCATGATGCGATCCTCAGGAAGCTGTTGGCTGCAGAGACGCTGGAGTTGAAAAAGGCCATCGTGACTGCCCAGGCATGCATGACGACGAATGATAATTTGAGGCAGATATCATTGACGAGTCGGAGTTCCACGGCAAGTACTGTAAACAAGATGGCATCGTCTTCGGGCAGAGCTGCTTACGTCAAACCTGCCGCTGCTCAGAGCCCGCCAACTATTTCAAACTAGATTTCACCCTGCTGGCGTTGTGGGGAAAATCATCGGCCTCATCAGTGTTGGTTTAAACAATACTCATGCAATGGATGTTCAAAAGTGGGGCATCTTCACAGGATGTGTCCACAACGGAGCAAGCATGGTGCGGCTCACCACGTGGTTGATGAGGACCAGTTCAGTGATGGCCCGGATACGCAACCTAAAGGGGAAGTGAATGGACTGTATTCGTTCCTGAGCAAGAGCCAGCCTATAGTCGTTTGAGTTTAACGAGTGGGCTAGTCCCATTGTTCCTGTGTTGAAGAGTGATGGCACTGTCAGCATTTGTGGAGACTACAAGGTTACGATTAACCAATTTTCAAAACAGGATCAGTATCCGTTACCCAGGGCTGATGACTTGTTTGCCATGCTAGTTGGTGGAAAGTCGTTCACGAAATTGGATCTGACGTCGGCCTATATGACACAGGAGCTTGTCGACACTTTGAAGAAACTCACCTGCATCATCACCCATAAAGGACTGTTCTTCTACAGCAGGTGTCCTTTTGGGATTCGTTTGGCTGCAGCCATATTTCAGAGGAATATGGAGAGTTTACTGAAGTCTGTTCCTAGAACTGTTGTGTTTCAAGATGACATTCTGATCACTTGTCGCGACACCGCTGAATATCTGAACAATCTTAAAGAAGTCTTACAGCATCTGGACAAAGTGGGACTCAGGCCGAAACGCTTGAAGTGTGTATTCATGGCACCTGAAGTCGAATTCCTCGGGAGGAAGATTGCTGCTGATGGCATCAGGCCCACTGATTCGAAAATCGAGACCATCAAAACTGCACCCAGGCCTCAGAATGGGACGGAGCTGCTTGGGCTACTCAACTACTTTGGTCATTTCTTACCCAGATTGAGCACTTTACTAGAGCCACTGCATGTGTTACTAAGAAAAAGGCGACAACTGGGTCTGGGGTGCATCTCAAGATAGAGCCTTTGAGAAGGCCAAGAATCTGCTATGTTCAAACAAGTTGCTTGTTCTTTATGATCCGTGTAAGCGTCTTGTATTGGCCTGTGATGCTTCATCATATGGGGTTGGCTGCGTACTCCAACAAGCAAATGAATCGGGCAAGCTACAACCTGTTGCATATGCTTCGAGAAGTCTATCTAAAGTGGAAAGAGCTTACAGTATGGTAGAGAAAGACGCTTTGGCTTGTGTGTATGGGGTAAAAAAAAATGCACCAGTACCTGTTTGGTCTTTGTTTTGAACTAGAAATGAATCACAAGCCACTCATTTAATTGTTTACGGAAAACAAAGGTATTAACACCAATGCATCATCCCGCATTCATAGGTGGGCGCTGACATTGTTTGCCTATGATTACATCATATGTCATAGACCTGACACTGAGAATTGTGTGGATGCACTGAGTCGTCTGCCTTACCAAAACTGAGATGGAGACACCTCAACCTGCAGATCTACTGTTAGTAATGGATGCTTTTGAGAGTGAAGGAACCCCTGTAACTGCTCAACAAGTTAGGATCTGGACCAGCCGTGACCCTATTTTATCGGTTGCGAAACAGTGTGTACTCAGTGGTGATTGGTCTGCCACACCTATGGAGATGCGTGAGGAGACCAAACCTTACAAGGATGGGCTGTCCATTCAGTCAGACTGTTTACTGTGGGGTAATCGTGTAATCATGCCGAAGAAAGGTAGAGAAAAATTTGTACGTGAACTTCATAGCACTCATCCTGGTATTGTCATGATGAAGTCCATTGCTAGGTCTCATGTATGGTGGCCTGGAATTTACTCTGATCTGGAATCATGCGTGCATCAGTGCAATACTTGCATGCAGCTAAGTAAAGTACCAGCAGAATCTCCGCTGAGTCTTTGGTCGTGGCCATCCAAACCATGGTCGAGGATCCACATTGATTTTGTGGACCCGTTCATGGAAAGATGTTTTTTGTCATAGTAGATGCATATTCTAAGTGGATAGAGTGTGTTATTATGTCATTCAGCACGTCTACAGCTACCATTGAGAGCCTTCGTACCATGTTTGCTACTCGTGGTTTGCCTGACATTGTTGTGAGCGACAACAGATCTTGCTTCACAAGTCTTGAGTTCCAGGAGTTCATGAAACTCAATAGTATCAGACATTTGAGCTCAGCTCCATTCAAACCTGCTTCTAATGGTCAAGCAGAGCATGCTGTTCAAACGATCAAGCAAAGTATAAAACGTGTAACTCAGGGCTCACTGCAGAGATGGTTGTCATGTATATTGCTCATATATATATAGTTACAGGTCAAGACCTCTTACACTTACTGGGGTCCTCCTGTTGAACTACTGATGAAGAGAAATCTCAAGACCAGGCTTTCTCTTGTTCATCCTGATTTGAATGATCGTGTTGAAAACAGACGTCAAAGTCAGCAATGGTGTCGTGATCGTGTTGCTGTGTCACGCGACATCTCGGTCAACGATCCAGTTTATGTACTGAACTATAGTCAAGGTCCAAAGTGGATCGCTGGCACTGTTACAGCCAAGGAGGGTAACAGAGTGTTTATTGTCATGCTCAAGAATGGGCAAACATGCAGGAAACACCTTGACCAGGTTAAACTGCAGCACACTGATGAACTGGAACCGAGTGAAGAAGATGCAGTCAGTGACCAACCAACCATTGTTCACTCATCAGAGAACTCTGATGACATTACTGACTCTGAACCTTCAGTCTCTGATATGGTCATGACCACTTCCATCAGATCGGCTATTCAGCCCTCAGTCTCAACGGACTCAGAACGCTTGCCCAGAGCCAAAGTTGAACTGAGACGATCAACTCGTGAGAGGAAAGCCCCAGACTGGTTATTAAAATTTTAAAGGGGGGATGTTGTTATGTATTAATGCTTGGGGGTCACCAGACACCAGAGGGTGCCGCGGTCGGAAGTCATCGGGCTGTATGCATGTAGCATGTGTGCTTGGTCACCTGTATATAAGCTGTGTGTCTTTGTCACGCAGGCACTCTTGGGCTGGAATAAAGATGGATCTGGTTGCACCTGAGTGAGTTTACAGTAACCAGACTCTTGAGTCATTACAGTATTAAGGAAGAAATGGCCCGTAATCACCTAGAATATTTGCAGTGCCAGGTGACCGAGTGCAAAAGGCAGCAGCAGACATACATCGAACAACGTGAAAGGCACTTAGAGAGAGCCAAAGAGGCAGAAGAACAGCTAAGATAGATAAAGATACCATATCAGGTAGCGCAGAAACAGGGTTACGAGAGGGCAGATCATGGACCTTGTAAAGAAAAGATCCACCAGTTAACGGCAGAATTAGACAGGGCCAAAGGAATGGTTTGTTTCATGGCACCAGGAGGAGGCGAGGAAGTTTGGGATCCAGAGGGGAATGAGTCAGACGATGGGCCCTGTGTATAGCGAGCATCGGCCGGCTCCCGAGGCACCAGGACCCCCAAAACCGATGTGTCCCTTGAGACAGCAGAAATTCGGCCCACCCCCACCAAATGGTGGTCCGGTACCATTACAGAGTGACTATGTGAGCCCATACACATCGCTTCAGCTACAGGAGATGCTGACGGGTATGGCAAAATTAAAGCCAGGAGGGGATGCCTCCGTTCATTTTGCCAACATAGAGCAGATAGGGGGTATCAATAACTACAGCGAGGAGGAGATAGTGAAGGTAACACTGCTCTCCCTGGAAGGGAAGCTATATCAGAGTTTGTCGACAGCCACCAAGTTAGGTGGAGGAACCCCACAGGGCTTAAAGGAGGAAACCTTGGCAGTGTTCGGGTACAGTCAAGGTAGTCCGTTCTGGCAAGTAGAACAGACTAGGCAGCAAATAAACAAATCACCTGATACGTTTGCAGATTGTGGCCTATTTATGTAAGAGGCACTGGAGGGAATCTGGTACAGGCAGACTTTATAGGGGAACCAGAAACCATTGACTGAGAACCATAATGGCTAATGGTTTGCCACGGCTCAGAGCCAGGGTCAAAGCATGGTTTGACCCAGACAATCTCCAGAACACTAAGGCAAGGGTATTGAGAAGGTTAACGCTAGCTTTTAAGTCCAGACAAGGGGAAGAGGAGAATCTAAAAGAGAAGGTGCACAAAGTAAAAGGAGAGGTTAGGACAAAGAGAGAATGGAGACAAGAGGGAGGTAATGCAGGTCGATCCAGAGAATGTTTTAACTGTGGGAAGTTGGGACACTGGAGTAAGGATTGTAGACTCTCGAGAGGAGGGAAGCCAGGGTACGAGGGTGCTGAGGCAGAAAAAGGCCAAAGGAAGGCAGCCGACGACCCAGTACAGGTTTTAGTGGCCACATTACAGCAGGTTATGGGCACGGGTGGAGAAAAGCTGGACGCAGCAGTGGGAGAAAAGGGACCCAATGCATCGGCACCTCCACCTTGACATTGCACCCAGCCAGAGTACCTGTGTCTGCTCATCTACGATGAGTGGGGCAGGCCATGTGTGGATGTAAAGGTGGAAGCAGTTAGGGGAAGGTATCTGGTAGATACAGGAGCTTCTAGTACGGTTGTCCACTCACCGAATCCGACCACTTCCCCATGGTCGAGCGGAGTCCTATTTACACTGGCTGGTTTTGAGCAGGCTGGGGCAGTGTCAAAACCCTTAACCATAGAGTTAGAACCTAACACAACAAAGTGGGAATGCATTTTAATGAAGTGGGAACAGCCCGGTTCAGGAGTTCTTGGAACCGACTACATGTTGGCACACCATGCCATAATGGATATGAAGAACAATTGTCTATGGGGGGCAGTTCATGCAGATAGGATGGGAGAGATCGTAGTGATTCCCAGGGACAGTACAGACAAAGGCAGCAACTGCGCGATGAAACCGAAAGGGAGTTATGACTTAGAAGGATTAGTCGATAACATTCCGGCCAGATATCAAGGGCATGTACGGGAGAATATGGATGCATTTGCAACACACAAGCATGATTGCAGGAGGGTAACTGGGGTAGAGGTGAAGATAGATGGGGATCTGATGACACGGCCCCAGAAACAGTCTAATTTTCCCCGGGAAGCAGAAAGGGATTTGGAAACTGCTATAAATTCCCTGGTGGATCAAGATGTGTTGAGGACTATAGGCACACACGTAAACTCACTCCTGTGGCCAGTAAAGAAGTCCGATGACTCATGGAGGGCCACGGTAGATTACCGAGTCCTGAACAAAAATATTCCAGCCTGTGCACCCACGGTAGCAGTGGTAGCAGATTTGATAGGGAGTATCCCTGCGGCCGCAACAACTTTTACCGTGCTGGACATTTCACACTGGTTTTGGTCCATTTTCCTGAGCCGGGAGGACCAGTATAAATTTGCCTTTACCTTAAGGGTCACCAGTATACCTGGACATGTCTTCCACAATGGTTGCACAACAGTCCCTCAATCTTTCACCAAGGTATAGGCGAGGCACTAAAAGGTTTTAGTCAGCCAGATCAGTTAGTCCAATATGTGGACGACCTGTTGATGTTCTCTGAAAGTGCGGAGGACCACGGGCCATTATTGAGTGAATTGCTGCATTTGTTGAAAGAAGCAGGTTTTAAGGTAAATCCAAAGAAAGCTCAAGTAGGCCAAGAGGAGGTGCAGTTTCTAGGTTTGACCATTGGAGCAGGAGAGAGAGCCTGAGAAAGGTAGTCCGGGAACTATCTGTTCCTTAGGACGTATCTGGAGTACAATATACATAGATGACCTGGAGGAGGGGACAGAGTGTAGTGTAACAAAATTTGCAGATGACACAAAGAGTAGTGGGAAAGCGGGTTGTGTAGAGGACACAGAGAGGCTGCAAAGAGAGTTAGATAGGTTAAGCGAATGGGCTACGGTTTGGCAGATGGAATACAATGTTGGCAAATGTGAGGTCATCCACCTTGGAAAAAAAAACAGTAAAAGGGAATATTATTTAAATGGGTAGAAATTCGGTGCAGAGGGACCTGGGGGTCATTGTGCATGTTTCCCAAAAGTTAGTTTGCAGGTAATCAGGAAGGCAAATGGAATGTTGGTCTTCATTGCGAGAGGGATGGAGTACAAAAGCAGGGAGGTCCTGCTGCAACTGTACAGGGTATTGGTGAGGCCGCACCTAGAGTACTGCGTGCAGTTTTGGTCACCTTACTTAAGGAAGGATATACTAGCTTTGGAGGGGGTACAGAGATGATTCACTAGGCTGATTCCGGAGATGAGGAGGTTACCTTATGATGATAGATTGAGTAGACTGGGTCTTTACTCGTTGGAGTTCAGAAGGATGAGGGGTGATCTTATAGAAACATTTAAAATAATGAAAGGGATAGACAAGATAGAGGCAGAGAGGTTGTTTCCACTGGTCGGGGAGACTAGAACTAGGGGGCACAGCCTCAAAATATGGGGGAGCCAATTTAAAACCGAGTTGAGAAGGAATTTCTTCTCCTAGAGGGTTGTGAATCTGTGGAATTCTCTGCCCAAGGAAGCAGTTGAGGCTAGCTCATTGAATGTATTCAAATCACAGATAGATAGATTTTTAACCAATAAGGGAATTAAGGGTTATGTGGAGCGGGCGGGTAAGTGGAGCTGAGTCCACGGCCAGATCAGCCATGATCTTGTTGAATGGCGGAGCAGGCTCGAGGGGCTAGATGGCCTACTCCTGTTCCTAATTCTTATGTTATATAAGGTCTTTCCTGGAAATAACGGGTTACTGCAGGGAATTTATCGAAGGATATGCAGCTCCTTTGTTGAGGCTTCTTAGGAAAGGAGTAGAGTGGGAATGGAGTGAGTTGTCAGGAAACATAGAAACATAGAAACCTAGAAAGTAGGTGCAGGAGTAGGCCATTCGGCCCTTCGAGCCTGCACCACCATTCAATATGTTCATGGCTGATCATACAACTTTAGTACCCCATTCCTGTTTTTTTCCATACCCTTGATCCCTTTAGCCGTAAGGGCCACATCTAACTCCCTTTTGAATACATGTAATGAACTGCCCTCAACAACTTTCTGTGGTAGAGAATTCCACAGGTTCACAATTCTCTGAGTTAAGAAGTTTCTCCTCATCTCGGTCCTAAATGGCTTACCATTTATCCTTAGACTGTTACCCCTGGTTCTGGACTTCCCCAACATCGGGAACATTCTTCCTGTATTTAACCTGTCCAATCCCGTCAGAATTTTATATGTTTCTATGATATCCCCTCATTCTTCTAAATTTCAGTGAATATAAGCCTAGTCGATCCAATCTTTCTTCATATGTCAGTCCTGCCATCCCGGGAATCAGTCTGGTGAACCTTCGCTGCACTCCCTCAATAGCAAGCATGTCCTTCCTCAGATTAGGAGACCAAAACTGCACACAATACTCAAGGTGTGGTCTCACCAAGGCCCTGTACAACTGCAGTGAAACCTCCCTGCTCCTATACTCAAATCCTCTCGCTATGAAGGCCAGCATGCCATTTGCTTTCTTTACTGCCTGCTGTACCTGCATGCCTACCTTCAATGACTGATGTACCATGACACCCAGGTCTCATTGCACCTTCCCTTTTACTAATCTGTCATCATTCAGATAATAATCTGCCTTCCTGTTTTTGCCACCAAAGTGGATAACCTCACATTTATCTACATTATATTGCATCTGCCATGCATTTGCCCATTCACCTAACCTGTCCAAGTCCCCCAGCAGCCTCCTATCATCCTCCTCACAGCTCGCACTGCCACCCAGCTTAGTGTCATCTGCAAACTTGGAGATATTACATTCAATTCCTCCATCTAAATCATTAATGTATATTGTAAATTGCTGGGGTCCCAGCACTGAACCCTGCGGCACCCCACTAGTCACTACCTGTCATTCCGAAAAGGACCCGTTTATTCCCACTCTTTGCTTCCTGCCTGCCAACCAGTTCTCTATCCATGTCAATACATTACCCCCAATACCATGTGCCTTAATTTTGCACACCAATCTCTTGTGTGGGACCTTGTCAAAAAGCCTTTTGAAAGTCAAAATACATCACACCCATTGGTTCTCCCTTATCAACTCTACTAGTTACATCCTCAAAAAATTCTAGAAGATTTGTCAAGCATGATTTCCCTTTCATAAACCCATGCTGACTTGGACCAATCCTGTCACTGCTTTCCAAATGCGCTGCTATTGCATCTTTAATAATTGATTCCAGCATTTTCCCCACTACCGATGTCATGCTAACCAGTCTATAATTCCCTGTTTTCTCTCTCCCTCCTTTTATAAAAAGTGGGGTTACATTCACTACCCTCCAATCCATAGGAACTGAACCAGAGTCCATGGAATGTTGGAAAATGACTACAAATGCAGCTACTATTCCTAGGGCCACTTCCTTAAGTACTCTGGGATGCAAACTATCAGGCCCTGGGGATTTATCGGCCTTCAGTCCCTTCAATTTCCCTAACACCATTTCCTGACTAATAAGGATTTCCTTCAGTTCCTCCTTTTCGTTAGACCTTGTATTTCCAGAAGGTTATTTGTGTCTTCCTTAATGAAGACAGATCCAAAGTATTTGTTCAATTGGTCTGCCATTTCTTTGTTCCCCATTATAAATTCACCTGATTCTGACTGCAAAGGACCTATGTTGGTCTTCACTAATCTTTTTCTCTTCACATATCTATAGAAGCTTTTGCAGTCAGTTTTTATGTTCCCTGCAAGCTTCCTCTCATATTCTATTTTCCCCCTCCTAATTAAACCCTTTGTCCTCCTCTGCTGAATTCTAAATTTCTCCCAGTCCTCAGGTTTGCTGCTTTTTCTTCTTATGCCTCTTCCTTGGATTTATTACTATCCTTAATTTCTCTTGTTAGCCACGGTTGAGCTACCTTCCCCATTTTATTTTTACTCCAGACAGGGATGTACAATTGTTGAAGTTCATCCATGTAATCTATAAATGTCTGCCATTGCCTATCCACTGTCAACCCTTTACGTATCATTTTCCAGTCTATCCTAGCCAATTCACATCTCCTACCATCGAAATTATCTTTCCTTAAGTTCAGGACTCTAGTCTTTGAATTAACACTGTCACTCTCCATCTTAATATCTTAATAAAGACACTGCTATCGAGGAGCGTGAAATATTAGATGAAATAGACATAGTGAGAGAGGGGGTATTAAAGGGTTTAGCAGCTTTGAAAGTGGATAGGTCCACAGTTCCGGATGAAATGTATCCCAGGCTGTTAAGCAAAGCAAAAGAGGAAATAGCAGAGGCTTTGACCATCATTTTACAATCCTCTCTGGCTTCAGGTGTGGTACCAGAGGACTGGAGGACTGCTAATGTGGTACATTTGTTTAAGAAGGGAGAAAGGGATCGACCAAGTAATTACAGGCCAGTCAACCTAACCTCAGTAGTGGGAAAATTATTGGAAAAAATCCTGAAGGACAGGATACATCTACATTTAGAAAGACACGGATTAATCGAGGACAGTCAGCATGGATTTGTTAAGGGAAGGTCCTGTCTGACTAACTTGATTGAATTTTTCGAGGAGGTAACCAGGAGTGTCGATGAGATGAGGGCAGTATCATGTAGTATATATGGATTTTAGCAAAGCTTTTATAAGGTCCCACATGGCAGACTGGTCACGAAAGTAAAAGCCCATGGGATCCAGGGGAAAGTGGCAAGTTGGATCCAAAATTGGCGCAGAAGCATGAAGCAAAGGGTAATGGTTGATGGGTGTTTTTGTGACTGGAAGGATGTTTCCAGTGGGGTTCCACAGGGCTCAATAGTAGGTCCCTTGCTTTTTGTGGTATACATCAATAATCTAGACTTGAATATAGGGGGTATGATTAAGAAGTTTGCAGATGATACAAAAATAGGCTGTGTGGTTGATAATGAAGAAAGCTGCGAACTGCAGGAAGATATCAATCAACTAGTCAGATGGGCAGAACAGTGGCAAATGGAATTTAATCCGGAGAAGTGTGAGGTAGTGCATTTGGGAAGAGTTAACAAGGAATGGGAACACACATTAAATGGTAGGATACTGAGAAGTGTAGAAGAACAAAGGGACCTGGGAGTGCATGTCCACAGATCCATGAAGGTAGCAGGCCAGGTAGATAAGGTGGTTAAGATGGCATAGGGAATGCTTGCCTTCCTTAGCCGAGGCATAGAATATAAGAGTAGGGGGGGTTATGCTTGAACTGTATAGAACACTAGTTAGGCCACAGCTGGAGTACTGCATAAGTTCTGGTCACCGCATTACAGGAAGGACGTGATTGCACTGGAGAAGGTAGGAGATTTACGAGGATGTTGCCAGTAGTGAAGAATCTTAGCTACGAGGACAGATTGGATAGACTGGGTTGGTTTTTCTTGGAACCGAGGAGCCTGAGGGGAGACCTCTTTGAGGAGTATACAATTATGAGGGGCCTAGTTATAGTGGATAGAAAGGGCCTATTTCCCTTAGCAGAGGGGTCAACAAGCAGGGGGCATAAATTTAAAGTAATTGGTAGAAGGTTTAGAGGGGATTTGAGGGGAAATGTCTTCACGCAGAAGGTTGTGGGGGTCTGGAACTCACTGCCTGAAAGGGTGGTAGAGGCAGAAACGCTCACCACATTTAAGAAGTACCTGGATGTGCACTTGAAGTGCTGTAACCTGCAGGGTTACGGACCTTGAGCTGGAAAGTGGGATTAGGCTGGATAGCCACTTGTTGGCCGGCTCAGACATGATGGGCCAAAATGGCCTCCTTCCGTGCTGTAAACTTCTATCATTCTATATAATGAGCACCATGCTGCCACCAGGAACCTCATCGAACAGTCTATCGGGGTGCTCAAACAATGGTTCCGATGCCTTGAATGCTCTGGCAGAGCCCTGCAGTACTCTCCTGATCGAGCCTTCCTTTTCGTTGTTGTGTGCTGCATGCTGCACAACCTGGCCATTGAGAAGGCCCAGTCATTGCTACCAGAGAATGCAGATCCATCTCAGAATGAGGAGAAGGAGGAGAAGCAGCAATGGAGGAGGGAGTGTGCCGATGTTGCTTTTGCAAGGGCGGTGTGTCAACGCCTCATTATGCAGCGTTTCCACTAAAGCACATATCATATGGCGATTGGGCTGGACTAACAAAGGGTTATGTGCACAGTGCAGAGCCTACCACTCTGCACGTGGCAAATGAAAAACATGACCAAATATGAACTTTAAAATGACCCATTTATTACAACCCCCAACAACACCCATAAGTACCCACAACCAACAACAACAACAATATATTTATCGAAATAACAATTTGCTATTCACAAATTATAACCCACAACCAGCATCAAGAATATATTTACAAAGTAATCATCTGACCATTTCTCTCCCGATCCCTTCGCCCCCATCCCTGCCCTACTGCTCCTCCTTAATGGGGCCCCAGTGCCTGCAGCAAGGCTGGTAGCAGGCTGCTCACTCTGCAACACATAGACTGCACATGGCCTTGCAGGACGCCCTCGACCAACTCTGGGCCTGGAAGGCCCGGCTGTAGGCTGCACCACCTCAGGCTGGGAGGCAGCAGTCTCGTATGACTGGGGCAATGACAGTGCCAAGTGCAATGGCGAAGTGGCAGTGGTGGAAACCAGAATGCTCTCATCCTGAGAGAGGACAGCACCTTCCATTTCAACCGACACACTGCCACTCCCCCTGGGCAGTACCTCAGCATCCAGAGCAATCTGCTGGAGAACAGATTTCTGGCCTGCTGCGGCACCGTGAGATCCCCATTGGACTGCGAGAAATCCAGAAACGATGGCAGCTGTCAGTGCTTGCGTAGCATCAATCTGAATGTCATCAAAGCAGACTGAGCCTGCATGAGAGCAGATTGAGATTGTATGCCACCAATCACTGACTCCATTACAGCAGTAAGCCATAGTGTGGCTTCAGCCTGTGCTGAAATAGCTGCTGCCACCTCACCCATGACACGCGGCATGAGGTTCGGGTCCCTAACATCTCTCTGCGAGTCTACCATCCTTTGGAAGCTGCCATGGATGAGCTCGAAGCTGTGCTGAGAGACGCACGCAATGCTGGAGGTGGGTTCATCCAAACCGCTAGCAAGTGCGTCCATGCATTTGGGCACCTTGCCATAGTACCCATAAGCTCACTGAGCATGCCCCCTGACCATCTGGCCATAGTCACCACATTGAGGTCCTCATCTGAGTCCTGCTGAGCAGAACTCACGCGCGAACTCACCCTCTGGGAAGCAGGCCTTTGAGATTCCCTTGCCTCATAGTGTTGCTGCATGCCACTGGGTCCCGGAGCATCACCCTCATCAAATCCCTGGAACATTGCCTCCTCCACCGACGTCGTCTCCCCATAGTTGGGGGTAGCTTGTTTGAGGTGACTGCATCTGTGCTGGTGTCTCCTGTCCTTCATCTTCATCTTCCTTGCCGCTCCCACTGGGAAGCTGAGGGACAGGCTGCTGCTGCGCTGGCTCATCATCTGAAAGCATAAAGGCACAAGAGTGTGGTTAAGTTCAGAGACGGGTGCAGGAAGGGAGCAGGGAATGAAGGTGTTTTATATGCAGACTATAGATATACTGTCTGTGTAGTCACTGCATAAATGCATAAGATGGAGACTTGTTTACCTGATGTACTGTCAATAAGGTTTACACTGTGTATATACTATGCTGGCACCACGAGAGGGTGCAACTGGTGGAGACCGGGGTTTCCTGCCCTGGTGGCAGGGGCTGTATAAAAGGGGAGCCACCATGCAGCTGCCTCACTCTGGAGTTACGAATAAAGGACCAAGGTCTCTACAGTTTGAGTACATCACATTGCCTCATGGAGTCATTCATAAGTGCATTACAGACATAACAACTGGTGACGAGAATACGGACTTTCACGCGATTATGGCTATCTATGGCACACTAAAAGACTTTGCAGAGGGTGATGATTGAGATGCCTTCATGGAAAGGCTCGAGCTATATTTCGTGGCAAACGACCTGGCAGGGGAGACGGACGCATCGGCGGAGAAGCGCAAGGCTATACTGCTGACCAGTTGTGGGCCCGAGGTCTACTGCCTCGTCAGGGACTTGCTGGCACCCATGAAGGCCAAGGATAAGACATACGATGAGCTGACAGAACTAATTCGCAAGCAACTAAAACCAAAAGAGAGCATCCTCATGGCCAGGCACAGATTCTACACTCACCGCAGAGTTGAGGGCCAGGAGATTGCAAAATATGCTGCCGACCTCAGGAGACTTGCGGCACCGTGTGATTTTGGCACGCACCTCAACTAAGCATTGCGAGACATCTTCGTTATTGGAATTGGCCACGAGGGCCTCCTACACAAGCTATTATCTGCCGACACCACAGTCAACCAGCAGAAGGCCATCAGCATCAATCAGGTGTTCATGACCTCGACCTGCAGCACCAAGCAAATTATTTATCCTGTGGACTCAAACCCGGCAAGTAATGTACACAGAATGGTGCCTTTCACAGGCAAGACTGTAGAATGTGGTTCTGCCCAGGGCAGAGAGCACAGACCTCAGGGTTCCAGAACCCAGAGTCCACCAAGGGGTGCTAATCGAATAGCACCATGCTGGCGTTGTGGAGGAAACCATAGAGCTCACCAGTGTCGGTTTGCTGAGTACGTATGCAAAGCCTGTAACACGGAGGGCCACCTCCAGCGTATGTGTAAAAGAAACACGACTCACCATCCAGCAGAGGAGTCGGTAGATGACTTTGAATCCAGTGGGGAGTATGATGATTTGGCCAGAGAGGCAGCTCAGCCCCAAGAAGAAATTATGGAGTGTATACCTGCACCACCGATTGTCCTCCAGTGAAGATGGAAGTCGAGATAAACGGCGGTCCAGTCTTCATGGAAGTGGACACGGGAGCGAGCCAGTCAGTGATGAGCCAGGATGCCTTTAAGAGACTATGGAACGGAAAACGACCCAAGCTGGTTCCAGTACAGGAAAAGTTGCGCACCTACACCAAGGAGCTGATCCCAGTCCTTGGTAGTGTGGATGTAAGTGTAACCCATAATGGCATGGTGCACAAGTTACCTCTGTGGATTGTTGTAGGTGATGGTCCAATGCTACTCTGAAGAAGGTGGATGGGGAAGATCCAGTGGAAATGGGAAGACCTCTTCACTCCAGCAATCGATATCCCCCGTGCTCAGAGGCAGAACAAAACCTCACCTTCACTTGGGCCAGGCACCAGAGAACAGACAAGCGCAGCACTTGAGGCACAAACCGTCCATCACGACTGCATGGCAATGAACCGACCGGAATGACCTAAAAGTACCTTCCCAGCTCCAGTGGCAGGACTCCTGGGGAGGAAGATCGAATTCACAGGCGCTCTTCCAGCTTTTGTAGCAGAAGCGCGGGAGAGAAGGATCAAGGCAGTCGACCTCAAGGACAGAGGCAAGATGGCGTCCCTGCTGCAGCGAGGTGCAGCATGTCTGAAAAAAAAAGATGGCCGCAGCAATACCACGAGGTGCAACACTGAGGGACCAACACGTGGTGTCTAACAAAGGATTTGATTGGGGTAAAGCCAGCAGGGTTCTCTTAAAGGAGACCTGCAACCAACTGAACTTAAAGAGACATTGTATGCATGGCATCACTGTAACGAACCGATTAAGATTGTGAACAAAATGTTGTTGCGAGATGTTGGTACAATTCCTAATGTAAAGAACAAAATGTTGTTGCGAGATATCCGGAATAGAGGGTCCCCTAAAGTAGCAAGCGAGCGTATTTAGGAGGGTAAAGGTGCTGATCCTGATGCCCTGCCCCAAGTGTCCCCACAAGTTATAGGTCAGCGACCTCAGGAGGGTGAAGGCACTGATCCTAATACCCTGCCCCAGGTCTATCCCACACTGCAGGCACCCAATGGCACTATTTGCCACAGACCTGGCAACGAAAACAGCACCAATACGTGCAGTCGGCCGTCGTTGCCCACCACCCGGGTGAAGACGGCGCAGCCCCCAGACCCAGTCGCTACCTCGGCCATGTCCGGGAGCATAAGGTCCGAACCAACAAGTTCCCCAAACGGGACCTGGAACAGCCAGGTTCCCAACGCCATTAGAGAGCAGGCAGAAGATTCTGCAGCCCTCAAAGGAGGACAGAGAGGCCACACACATCTGTGGCTCTGCCCACCACTAGGCAATGGCAAAGGTACTGAATCCTGGCAAGGTGAGCGAACCAAGCCCACCCCGCTAGGAGGGGACGCAGCGCCACCATCAGACGACTAGGACTCTGTCCGGTTGCTCTGGAACCAGCGACTTCACATACCTGTACTGCTACCTCAGTACTGACCATGACTGATCCATGAATGCAATCTACCCAATCCTGGCGCACGACCGTAAAATGTAACGAATGTAAGTCACTGAACCAAGGTGTCACGATACAAACTTTTTTTCTTCCTTTCTTTGTACTTGCACTGTGTCTGATCCTGTATGTTAATGTAACGGGCCTGCTGCACTATCTCGCTGTGGGGGCGGGGGTGGGGTGGAAATGGATGTATGTAGCCATGGACATACACATGGATCACACCCAGAACCTACTGGAACCTCCACTGCATCATCGAACCATCCAAACAGGTAACCACTACCCAACATTGTGGCAAAAGGACTTGGGGATTTACAGGGAGAGAGCCAAGCCAAAGCACAGCCAAGGTGCAAGGGCTTTGGCACTTAAGTCTGGGGAGAGCTAAGCCAGAGCACATAGTACAAAGTTAATCTGCACAAAGGACTTGGGGGAGAGTGATGGTATATATGCAGACTATAGACATACTCTCTGTGTAGTCACTGTATAAGTGCATAAGATGGAGAGTTGTTTACTTGATGTACTGTCAATAAGGTTTACACTGTGTATATACTATGCTGGCACCACTAGAGGGTGTAACTGGTGGAGACCGAGGTTTCCTGCCCTGGTGGCAGGGGCTGTACGAAAGGGGAGCCACCATGCGGCTGCCTCACTCTGAAGTTACGAATAAAGGACCAAGGTCACTACAGTTTAAGTACAACACATTGCCTCGTGAAGTCATTCATAAATACATTATAGACATAACAGAAGGCACTACACTTTAATGCAAAATGGGAAAGGCTTGTGGTTTGAGGCGGAATTGGCATGAGGGAAAAGGGAGAGGAGAGGAACATACCATTGCTGTCCCCATGGGGGTCGGGGTGGTTGTGTGCTGCAGCTCCTATGACTTGTGGGCCGATGATCTCCTGGACTCATTGTTTCAGGTCAGTGAGGGGCCTCAGGTCTGTCCTTTCTTGCTCCTGTCTATTGTGTGCCAGTTTGGCCTGCAAGAAAAAAAAGCCTTTAAGTGACTGTGCAGCACATGTGGTTGTCACGTGCATACCGTAGTTGAATAGCTGTAAATGTAGGCAAGTGTTGAGATGTGGATGTGACTTTTAGCAGTTGAACACATTTTGTGTGCGAGTGCTGGGATGTGGCATTTGAGAGTCTCTACAAATAATTGTGTTGACATTGTGGCATGCAGAGGTTGTGGAAGAAAGTACTCACACTGACCACCGAGTGACGTCATTGCATCACTGTCCTGTCCAGCACGCTCCTGGAAGACACATATTGTGCTACATCCCTCCATAGACGCCCGTAGGTGGCTAGCATTGGCCTCCTACCAGTCTCAGGGAACATAGTCGCCTCTCCACCGCCTCCACAAGTGCCTGAAGGGCATCATCGCTAAAGTGCATGGCGCGCAGACTTCGTACCTGAGCAGCCATGTTGCTCCTTCAACACCAACAGCAAAGATGGAATGGTGAGTTTGAGGTTGTGTGGCATCATAGCCCCTCCCCTTAAAGGTCCAGTTGGAGCCAGCATGTCTGATGAGTCTGGACACGAGCACAGCTGAAATTGATTGGCGCTAAAGGTAGGGCTGTGCTTGGCGATACTATCGCCCTAAGACGTGTGCAGCACTTGATTTGGTGCTACAATCCCCTCTTAGAGCGGTAAAAATCAATTTTCCAATTGCCCGTGCTAAATTTTCCAATTGCTCAGCGCTAAATTTAACGCCCAGGCGATGTTAGCGCCTCAAAATGATCGATAATCAATTTCCCCCCATATATTTGAAATGATTATCCTTAATATTAAATCATGCCATGGCCTTGCACTCCCCGTAACCTCCTCTCGCTACACTACTTCCTCCAAACTCTCCATTCCTTTGACATCAGCCTCTTGTGCATCCATCACTCCCTCCCTTTGCCCCATCATTGTAACTTCTGCTGCATGGGTCCCACTGTCTGAAATTCTCTACCTCTCCATCTTCCTATTCCCTTTAAGGCCCTCCTTAAAACTTGGCCACCTCCTAAATCTCTGTTGACTCAGTGCCTGTTTTCCTCACACCTCTGAAGCACCGGAGAATGTTTTAATATTTTAATGGCGTTTTATAAATGTTAAATAAAAATTGCTAGCTAATGCTGTTGTTTTGGTTTTTTTATGTAACACTAGCTTTTATTGTGAATTTGTATTGTTAAGGAAAATGTGTTCTGTCCCAATAAAGCCAAACTGGTTTATAATCCCAGAGCCAAAAGTGCCACTGGAGGTTCATATTTCCAGAAGGCATTGCTGCCCTGGAAGGCCCATCTAGTGCAATCTATTAGCCATGAGAATCTTCTTATCAGCTTTTTACTGATGTGGGGAACCTGTAAACCCATGATGAGATGCATACACTTGCATACATGTCAAGTGCTGAGCTTCAATGTCCTAAAGTCCGCAGGGCTGAGCATCACAGCTTAGTTGCTCAGAAGCACTTGCCCAGAACCTCCACAGCTAACCCAGCAAAATTTACAGGGTCAGGGGTCAGCTTCTTCATTTCCATGGCAATGGCAGGTGTCAGTGCCACTAGGGATGTATTTTGGGTGCCCAACTGCTGAAGGGACCATAGAGTTTAGCTGAACACTGGTGATCCAGGTGATGTCATGGTGACAATCTGCACCCAGCAACACCCTTAGTATGGGGCCTGCTTTAAAATATATATTTTTAATTATTATTATTTTCTTTGCGGGTCTAGGCTAAGATCCCAGGCTGGGTCCTCACACGGACTATTGGTGAGTCAGGCGTATCTTTGTTCAACCTACGGTGGGTCCCTTTGATGGTTAGAGACGCAGGAACCCAAATGTAAGGTTTGCCCACCCCAAAACTTGTTCTGTACTGCATTGATGGTGAAGTTCCACCCTCAAAAGGCCAATTAGAAACTCCAATGCAAGGCCCATCATACCTGGCATAATTTACAGCCCTTCCGGTGGACTCATGTCAAAGTTATGGTGGGAATGTGCTTGCAGGACTGGATTTTCACACACCATTTGTCTGTTGTATTGTCACATCCAAGCTGTATATTCATGTCACATGTATTGCCCTAACTGCACTGCAATAATAATGTACTCTCTATTGATTCATGTGCTCTGTTCAGGAGTGCAGAGGCCACGGCTGGAATCTTCCCAGCCCTGCAAGTGTGGATTTGGAAGTGGGCCCACTGTCAAAATGGCCCTGATTGACAGCGGGTCAGGATCTCACTCGGAACCCACCTCCATGTGAATTTCTCACCTGTCAGATCTGCATTCGGATAGCAGTCCGTCAGCAAGGGGCAGGACAAGTAATTAACATTATTAAAAGGTATTAAATTGCTAGTTAAGAGGTTTAAAAGCAGGCATTTACAATTTTACCAACCTTTTGACAGGTTTGCCGTCCCTCGTGTTTCACGCCAGGTTCTCAGTACTCTATTGCTTTGGCTAGTTGACAGCTGCAGAAGTGGTATAAAAGCTACCATTTCACAGCTGTTCACTTTCCAATGTCAGAAGCTGAAGCTTTCAGGTTTTGGAAGAGACTTTTGAGCTGTATGCACTTTGGAAGTGCTTGCAGTGAACTCTCTATTCACTGTCACCTCTTTGGAGCAATCTCTCTCATCATTGACATGTCAGGGGAGCTTGGGGTGTGGGTTCGAATCCACACTCCCCTGAGGTTCTGTACGTGCGATTTATGAGGGTGGGTGAGTAACGAGGCACCAGACACAGTGGGTAAGAGTACAAAATGGCTAATGTTGTTTATTTAGAATAGTAAACACAAAGATAGAGGGCATAGGAAGAGGTCGTAAATAACAGTAATGGCACAATCTCACTCAACAACACGAAAAATTCTCGCAACAGGGAAGGGGAAGATAAGAGGTTGAAACATTCCACCCACACACAACCCCACCTCCCACTTCCACCCTTCTTACCAATTCCTATCCTAAATTGAGTCTGTGAGGGGGTTTGGGCGATACTCACAATCCTATCAACTCAGGGGTTCTGGGGGCATTTATTTCAGCTCGGGGTCCCTCTGGGGCGGGTTTTACGTTGTTGGTCGGTTCGGTTTTCCTCCTCGATGTTGTGTCGGTTTCTTCTAATTACCTCTCGGTTGGCTCCTAAGCAAAAAAGCTGCTGGAGTTAAGCATTCCTTCCCCAGAGCGAGGGCCTGTCAAGAGCTGACTCAACTCGCCTTTAACTCAGCTCAACCACAACGAAAACTGACTCCCATCTTCTTAACTCAACCCTACAACTCAATGCAAAAAGCTGACTCCAACCTCCAACCTCCTTGTGTGTTTTTGCAGCTTTTCTCATAGTCCGTTCATCTTCACGCCAAAACTGCATGCCATTGTCTTGGGTCTTCCATGAATAAAATGGGGTGTGAATGGCAGTTCGATGTGTATCGATCTGTCTGGAATGGGAGATTAGCCACACCTCCTGTATCCTGTCACTCGCTGATGGGGTGAATGAAGATGATTGTTCACTATCTCGACAGAGGTGCCACTCTGTCTGGGCTGGCCAAAATGATTGCATCAGACCTGTGGGCCTTTGCTTAATTATTCAAATTGATACCCTTTGTGTTGCCTTGTGTATTACTGGGGAGATTTTGCCTGGACATGTTGCCTCTTCTGTGAGGGTTTTACACGAAAAGCTGGAGAAATGTTGTTTTAAAAATATAAAGTTGGCTTGTATCCATTTTCCTGGAAGAACCGAATATACACTCTTCCCCCTTACGGTAGCTGGCTTATCCCCCGTCCGGTTCCGTGCCCCTGCAACACTGTCTGTTACTGTACAGGGTGGCCAGAGTCCCATCATCCTCTGCAGTTTACAGGCTGTTGGCTGCAGTTGGTCATTTTAAACATGGTATCTTCCCATTCTCCCTGCCACATGTCTCCGTGGTTGGTTTTGCAGAACCTTACAGTCCCCCGTTAAAACACTCTGTCTCAGGGTGTTTTCAAAATGTGAAGCAAAACCTTTTCCCTCTCACAGAGCCAATCTTGCCCAAATCTTACCTAAACCCACAATAAAACATTAAAATACACCAATGGTATTCATACATTTGGAATCAATACAATACTGAAAATGTAAAAATGCTTCTCAACCAATACCCTTCACCAAAATCATAATAGTACATAGTATCACACATCATAGTATTACAGATAGGGAGGTACGGACCTTTTACAAGGTACAGACTTTTCTTCACAGTGCAATACATTCGGCTCGTACAATCAGTCCCGTCATACTGCATAGATTTTGCTAGCCCTCCCTTTTCGTTTGGCCTTTGACTTGGCCTCCCGTATAGCTTTCTCAATTTTTAAATGACGGCCCTTTCTCCTAAGCTGGCAGCGGATCGGCAGCAAATCAGCTACGATCATCAGCTGTGCCGCTACCAGGGCGTGAGAGAGGATGCGGTCCCAGGCCGGGACCTCTACGTCCAACCCCCAATCCCACCAGGGCCTTGAATTTAAGTCAGCTAACTGGGCTCACAATTTTACTGTTTTTTTTTGTTGTAGGGTGAAATAACGTTTCTGGGAATTTTGTGCTGCTTTGAACAGATCTGTCAGGTGCTCTGGTAAAAATGGAATGTGGTATCTGAAATGTGCTACATAATTGTCCATGCTATTAATCATTGATGCACCGGTGTTGAAACCGGTAAAAACATAATTCCAGATCCCTCTTCTGTGTATTTTTTGGTTTGACGTTGTCTTTGGGTTGTAGACGGTACAGCAAAGTTCAGTCAGGGCTGTGGGCAGGGGCTGTCTGGGGCGTGCGCTTAACTCGGTGGCGTGGATGGAGCTGGGATGGCTTACTATGCATGCGACCATGCTCCGGTCCCATCCCATCCCCTCCCCTTCATCCTGCCACTGTCGGGTGATGCTATGGAGATGCCTGCTGGACATATCTTCTCTGATCCCCACACACACTCCTAACTCCGCCTCCCACCATTTATCCCAACACACACTCACTCCCCTCTGAGTGCCCGTGATGGTCAAATAGCCAAAATCGAGCTCGTAGAATGTCCTGAACATTTCTCAAAGGAGAGCTGTTTCTCGAAGGTGCTGTTGTCGAGTCTCTCCCAATCTGCAGCCGGGTTTCCCATGTCCTTGCTCAGCTTCCTGAGCCACCACCACCTTCCCACCAGGATGTGCCCCTTACAGGTCAGGCGAACCCTCTTCCCAACCACTACCCTAACCCGGGATGCGGTCACCTCAATGCTGGGGCAGGAGACTGATGCTTCCCCATACGTGACCCCGGGGTGGCTGGAGTATCTCGTGGAATTGGATCCCAACCACCCTGGCCACCTTCCCCTGTGGGTATATATTGCGGTCCCCTCTACCCCTGGTGTCCCTTCTCCTGTGGTGACAGTCGGTGCCTGCCCCCTGAGCATCCAAAAATAATGGCTTCTTCAGTCTCTCCCCGGTAGCCGATGCACATTCTGATGCAGGTGCACAGGAGCAGGATTTTCCTCATCTCTGGTTCCTCTTCTGAAAGACAAAACCTCATTTGGTTCAAAAACCCTGAGCCCCCTGGCTCATCCCTCCCCCATTTTCCACTCTGTCTACACCTCACAGTACCCCTGCACGGGTTTAAACTGTGTGTGCCTATCGGTCTGGCCACAAATCGCAATTTTACTGTGGAAGTCAAGGGGTTTCAACTAATAAACACTTGAAACAACAAACAAACCTTACACAAAAGAGGAGTGAGAGAAAAAAAATAAGTCCAGGCTCCCTATCCCATTGGCTCAAAAGCCTCACTGTTATACTCCCTATATTGCAGAGGCCACCTGAGCCCCACTACACTAGAGAAAACTTATATATATATCTGTACACACCGACTGCTTTTCTTTTTAACCTGCTTGCCACCCTTCCCGGGTGGCTGTGCTAATCCCTGGGACGCTCCTTGGTTTTCCTTTTATGCGGGGGAATGTAGGAGGGAGACCACCTCTCCTTTGGCCTCTTGTGCCGGACCGACCTCTGCAGCCCCTCTGTCTCCCCTGTCAAGGTGTCCCCTGAGCTTCGGGTGATGCTTACTGGGCTGGTACAGCCCCTCATCCCCTCCAGGGATGGCTCACTGCCCTCGGGAGCAACGAAAATTCCCCCGGCAGGCTCCTCACTGCCGGGGACTCCCGTATCCTCTGGGGCCTTTGGGTTGTACAAGGGTTCCACCCGAAACCACTCGCAGCTGATACTCTCACAGCGTTTCCTCAGTTCTTCTAGGGACCACTCACTACTGGGACCCGCCGCCACTCTTTCTCCTGCAGGCTCTGGGCTGTCTGCAACAAAAACTAGGCTATCCCCGACAGGCTCCTCACTGTCGGCGGCCCCTTCCTCCGGTACAACCCCTTCCCTGTCAGGAGACTCTCGTTCTTCCAGGGACCACTCACTGCTGGGACCCGCCGCAACTATCTCGCTTGCAGGCTCTGGGTTGTCCGCACCGAAGGCTAGGCTAGCCCCGACAGGCTCCTCACTGTCTCCGGTACAATCCCTTCCTCATCAGGAGACCTTGGCAGCGGGGTCACGTCCAGTGACTGGCTGCCTGCCCTGCGCAGCCCTTTTCCCCTAGTGCCTCTCGGGAAAGTAAAACAGGCTGCTAGGGACGGTGGCACCCTTGGCTGCGGAGTCTGAGCGGATCTCCTAACGGGTGGAGGTGAGTCCTCGTCCCATATGTAAGGTGGGAATCCCCCTTCCTGTGGGTCCCAAATCTGTGGGTAGTTTGTACCTGTGAAGCAACTCACTGTTCCTTGTGGTGGGATCGGTGGGACTGCAGTGGTGTGCTGGGGGCCTGGGCTTCCCATTGGGATTATCCCTCCGGGCTGCCCTTTCCCACAAGGTTTTGCCTTGTTGGGGTTAAACAGTTTACATTGGTTAATGTGAAACCATTTAACCCGGCGGGGCATCTTGACCGCGTATACCATGGGGCTTGCCTTGTCGACAATGCTGTAAGGCCCCATGTATAGTGGCTCAAAGACTCCCACCCTGGCAAAGTTGCGGACCATGACCTCGTTCCCCACCTGCCACTCGTGGTGTTTGCTCGGTTCCAGCAGCAATCGGTTGGTCTGATGCTGCTTCCCCATGTTAGTGGCTGCCTGCCAGTGAATCTGCTTGAGGTGCTCCAACAGACTCTTGGTAAAGCTGATAGAGAATTCAAACAAGCAGGCTGTGAGAAAGCACAGACCCTCAGTCAGAGCTGCTATGTGAGTGGGAGCATGTTGCATTAAGTCATCAATCAACTTGACATTTCAGGACCTTTGGCAGCGAGCCAATTAAAGGTTAACAGAATATCAATTGAGCCAATAAGGTCAAAGAAGGCGAGTTCTTTTCTGTAAATTGATCAGGTATAAAAACAGCCATGTTTTGCCATGTGTCTCAGAAGGACAAAGGCCTGGCTTAAAGCCAAGAGCTTGTTGCAGCTGCCAGAATAAAGTTACGTTAAACCTACAACCGGTGTTCGCATTTCATTGAAAATTAAGAGATCTAACAAAAGCGGTCCCTATTCACCTCGATTACCTGAGCTTTCGTCAGGACCGGGGCAAGTACATGGGTGGGGGTTCGCATGGCTCTTCCAGTCATGAGAGCTCGTATGGGGAATACCCCATGCTTTTCGACTGGCTGGCCCGGATCCCCATCAAAACCAGGGGCAACCGCTCCAGCCACCTCTGCGGGGAATCCCCAGTCTCCTTCCTGAGTTTTTCTTTCAAGGTCCTATTCATACGCTCCACTAGCCCCAAGGACTGGGGGTTGTAGGCGACGTGTCACTTCCCCTCAATCCCCAGCACCTTAAGGGTTGCCTGCATGACCTGTCCCGTGAAGTGGCTCCCCCGGTCGGACTCCACGTACTGTGGAAGTCCCCACCTGGAGAACACCTCCCTAACCAATATCCTGGCGGTCCCCGCTGCTGTGGCTGTTCGGCAAGGGAAGACTTCAACCCACTTTGTGAAAGTGTCCACCAAAATCAAACAGTACCGGTACCCTCCCTTAGCCACAGGTAGGGGCCCTATGTAATCGATTTGTATTGATTGTATGGTCCCTCTATCCTCCTTGCGTGTCCTAGAGACACCTTTCTTTTCTGGGGATCTGGATTATTGGTTGCACAGACAAGACAGTTCACTCAAAATTCACGAGTGTCTTCCTGGAGCTGGGGCCACCACCCGACCTGTTCCACCCATTGCCAGGTGACCTCCGGTCCGGGGTGTCCAGATCCAGGGCCTGCATGGGCCAGCTGAAGGAACTCCCTCTGGTGCTGCTGGGGCACTATCCACTGCTCTCCTTTAAACAACATCTTCTGCCTAACATGGATGCCTGTGCCTCCGTAAGGTCCTTCGACCTTTTCTCCCGCAGTCAGCTTGTCCATGACGGACTTGAGGACGGGATCTCGTGCCTGTACCTGCTGGAGGTCCGGGGCTAAAGCCACCTCTGCGCTCCCTTGTGCCCCTATCCACCCTGGATAGCTGCTATGGGGCCTGCCTCGAGCGGGTTCCACTTGGTTCCCGTTCGGGCTCCCTCTTTGGCCAGTTGATCTGCCTTTTGGTTCCCTGCAGCCCTGGGCTCATGTTTGTAATGGGCCTTTACTTTGTGAATGCAAATGTCTGCCCCGGTCCCTACTGCCTGCATGATGTGCTGCAGGAGGGGTTTTATGGCCATGGACTTACCGTCTGCAGATGTATACCCACGACGGGACCAGATGGCTTGGTGCTCCATGCAGGCATTGCAGGTGAACATACTATCTGAACAGATAGTATAAGGCCGTGGGAATTCATCGGGGTGGGTGACTACATACATGACTGCCGACAGTTCAGCATGCTGGGCGCTCATGGTGGTTGGGAGCTTTATGGCCCTGGCAATGCCTGCCTGGGGATCGTAAATCCTGCACCCTGTGAGCCTTTCCCCCGCTACCACCATGCTGGACCCGTCAACATAGATCTCCCGGTCGTCCCAGACCCCCTCAACGGAGCAACGGTGGGCTTTCCCGGGGTACAGCATGTTGGCTGCCAGTCGGGGCTCACACATCCCTTTTACTCTCAAATCCATCTGTGAGAGCAGGAGGGTCCAGCGAGCAATGCGTGCGCTGCTCACTGTCCCATCCTTAATTTTCCCATCCAGCAGCATCTGAGTGGGGGTGTGATCAGTGAGGATGATGATTGGGGACACTCCTGTAAACACCTGCGACCGCTTCACAGCCCAGTGGGTGGCCAGCAGGTGCCTTTCACAGTTTGAGTAACCCCTCTCAACCTCAGTGAGGACCCTGGAGGAGTAGGCCACCGGCCTCAGCTGGCCGTGCTGCTGTTGCATCAGCACAGCACTTAAGCTATCCCCGCTGGCTGCTACCTCCAGGAAAAATTCCTCGCCCTCATCGACCGCTCCCAGGGCCGGAGCTTTCTGCAGCTCTCCCTTGAGGTGGGTAAATGCTGCATCACAGTCCTCATCCCACTCCCACTCCACGCCTTTGCGCGGGAGCCGGAGTAGGGGTGCTGCAATGGCTGCGTAATCCTCAATGAAGTCCCAGCAGTAACCGGTCAGACCCAGGAACGACCTCACCCCTGTAACTGTAGTCAGAGCCAGTAACTCCTGAACTGCCCTCCTCTTAGCCTCATCAATGGCTCTCTCCCCTGTCCGCACAGTCAGCCCCAGGAATTTTACCTCTGTCTGACCGATCTGTGCTTTCTTAGGGTTTACTTTAAAACCCTCCTCATGCAGCAGTCCCAACAGCTCTGCCAGCAGGGACCATGCTCTTCCTCCAAATCGGAGAATAGCAGCAAGTCGTCCACATACTGGACTAGCTGTCTGGGTCTGCTGAACTCTTTCAGGCAGTTGGCCATACATTGATGAAAAATGCTCGGGAAGCCCTGGGGAAGACAGTTCCAGGTATATTGCTGTCCTTTGAATGTAAAGGCGAATTTGTACTGGTCCTCCCACCGCAGCGGGATGGACCAGAACCCATTCGAGATGTCCAGCACCGTAAAGACGGCTACGGGCGCGGGGATGGCTGTGACTAGGTCGGCTACGGCTGCCACTGTGCACGTACAGGCAGGGATATTTTTATTGAGGACTCGGTAGTCCACCATGGCCCTCCAAGAATTGTCCGTTTTCCTAACCGGCCAAAGTGGAGAGTTCACACGTGTGGCTATTGGTCACAACACTCCCTGTCTGACTAGAGATCCCAATACGACCTCTAGGTCTGCTTCAGCCTCCCTGGGAAAATTATACTGCTTCTGGGGCTTAGACATGGAGTCCCCATCTACTCTGACCTCGACACCATTTACCCGTCCACAGTCATGCTTATGCCTGGCAAATGCTGCCAGGTTGGCCCGCACAAACGCCTGATAGATCATCGGGGTGCCGTCTACCAGAGCGCCGAGGTCATATCCCTCCTTCGGCTTTACAGTGCAGAGGGAACCCTTCCCCTGCTTCCCCTGGATGACTGCTGTACTTTCCCCCTCCCCGGTGTCAGCTGTGCCCCACAGACAGTGGTTCCTCAGGTCTACCAGAATTTTCTGGCCGCTGAGGAAATCTGCCCCTAGGATCCTTTACCCACTCCCTCCCACGGCAGAAGGACACACTTCCACATGGTGTGGAGGGTGCCTATGTGTATCTGCAGTGGTTTGGAGAAGAAGCCCTTGCGTTCTTCTCCAGTGAAACTGGTTAGGCAGTAGGGGATCCCACTGGATAGGGGTGAGGTGGTCAGGTCGTCTACATGAACCAGGATGCACGAGGCCCCTGTGTCCAGCAGATACTCCCCCCGGACCCCCTCAACCCCCATCATGACACGTGGTCTGCTCCACGCATCATAGGTGACCGGGCAGAGGTACACGGGTTTCTTGGGGTCTAGTCATTGGGGGGTGTTGGTCTGGGCCTGAAGGAATTCGCCCCCGGTCACAGCTGCGACCTTCCCAGTCTGGGTAAAGAGTGCCTGCAGAGCCGCGAGGAGACCCTCGAGTGGGGCGGCAGGGCTGGGCACAGCTCGCGGCCGTGGGGACTGGGGCTGAGGTTGGGGCCTGTGGACCTCTCTTTTTCTGCCTCGGATCCTGGCATTCCCTCCTCATGTGCCCTGTCTTCCCGCACCCGTAGCAAACCCCCTCTCTGTCTGCCGGCCAATTCCCTTCTTGCCTCCACTCTCTCTTATCAGAGCCGGGGCGGATCTCACACACCTTCCCCTTGGTGGGTTTCTCCCCACCCCCCCGATTCTGCCATTGCGAAAAGAGAGGGTCAGCTGCCTCAGCACTGTCCCCTCTGTGGCTTGGGGGTCTCTGAAATCGAACCACAGGTTGGCCTGGGCACGCAACTCCGGTAGGCTGTTTGCCACCAGTGCACGCAGCCAGCGACCACGTCGGTGTGCATCCAGCTGGGTTCTGTCCAAATTCCCCCCCACTGGTTTCCTCATACACTGGCCACAGTCGATCAGTGAATGCCTGGGGGGGTCTCCCCAGGTCTCTGGACAGTGGCCTGTACCCGGTCGAACGGACAGCCATCGTTCAACCGCATGGCCTCCAGGATATCCTCCTGGAGAGCGGCCACTATTCGCTGACCCCTCTTGCTCTCAGCAGAGAGAGCCTGACACAGGGCTGTGTCCAGTGAGAACAGCAGCAGTTTTCTCCGTTCGGCCTCATCGCAGTAATTTATGTCTCCTACCTGCTCTACTTCCATAAAGTGAACAGAGGAGTCTCCTTTTCGGGTAAGTTTATTCACATGGGCCACCATCTGCCGCAGCTGGGTCACACTGTGGGGAAGCACGTATTGGTTCTGAAGGGGACCCTCAGCCTGACCCACTGCGGGTGGTCCGAATCTACTCTGCCTGATGGGGCACATTGGGGCTGGTCCCGAAGGTTTAGATTCCAGCATTTCACCCTGCCTCTCCTCCGGGATCCCCAATGGGGCTGTGGGAGAGGGCCTGTAGGATTCTTCCTCCCTATCCTCCTCCCCACAGCCTGTTTCACTATGCTCCCCCTTCCGCACCTCAGCTGGGCTGATAAGGCACACCACTCCTTTACTGGGTGCCTTGCTTTCAGCCCAGCCAAGGGCTTTTGCCTCAGCTAGGGCCAGAGCTTTGGTGTCAGGCCGGGTGGGGATTCGAGTCTCGGGCACTACCAGAGCTTTTGCTCCGGCTAGAATAAGGGCTGCTTTGGCTTCAGCCAGAGCCAGGGTGAGCCAATCAATTTGTTCCTGAAAGGAACGATGATCCGCCTCTGCCCTGCTGTGGCACGCCTGAAACGCAGCTTGTAGCTGGAGACTCTAACCCTCTCCCAACCTTCCCTGGTTCTAAGCCTGGGCAAGTTCCTCCTGCAGTCCCCTGACGTAACCTTTTCCCTCAGTTACCTGGGACTGAAGGTACTCCCTGTGGTTGCGATAGCTTTCTCCATCTCTCTCTCGTTCCTGCCTCTCCCACTTTAAATCCTGATCCAGCTTTTCCCTTTCTTTGCTGGTCTTTTCCACTGATCTTTTATGATCTTTACTCTGGGTCCACCTGGCTGCTGCATCCTCAGGCCATTCACCCCTCAGCAGCGCCTGCACTCACTTCCTTGAGCAGTTTATCCTTGCTGTTACATACCTAGCAATCCTACCCTCCATTTTATACTACTCTCCACCAAGACCTACTGTCTCTTCACCTTCATTCAATGCACGTCCTGCCGCGGTCACCATTGTAAGGGGCGCTTGGGGTGTGGGTTCGAATCCACACTCCCCTGAGGTTCTGTACGGACGATTTATGAGGATGGGTGGGTAACGAGGCACCAGACACAGTGGGTAAGAGTACAAAATGGCTAATGTTGTTTATTTAGAAAAGTAAACACAAAGAGAGAGGGCATAGGAAGAGGTCATAAATAGCAGTAATGGCACAATCTCACTCAACAACACGAAAAATTCTCGCAACAGGGAAGGGGAAAATAAGAGGTTAAAACATTCCACCCACACACAACCCACCTCCCACTTCCACCCTTCTTACCAATTCCTATCCTAAATTGAGTCTGTGAGGGGGTTTGGGCGATACTCACAATCCTATCAACTCCGGGGTTCTGGGGGCACTTATTTCAGCTCGGGGTCCCTCTGGGGTGGGTTTTACGTTGTTGGTCGGTTCGGTTTTCCTCCTCGATGTTGTGTCGGTTTCTTTTATTTGCCTCTCGGTTGACTCCTAAGCAAAAAAGCTGCTGGAGTTAAGCACACCTTCCCCAGAGCGAGGGCCTGTCAAGAGCTGACTCAACTCCCCTTTAACTCAACTCAACCACAACGAAAACTGACTCCCACCTTCTTAACTCAACCCTACAACTCAGTGCAAAAAGCTGACTCCAACCTCCAAGTGTGTTTTTGCAGCTTATCTTATAGTCCGTTCATCTTCGCGCCAAAACTGCATGCCATTGTCTTGGGTCTTCCATGAATAAAATGGGGTGTGAATGGCACTTCGATGTGTATCGATCTGTCTGGAATGGAAGATTAGCCACACCTCCTGTATCCTGTCACTCGCTGATGGGGTGAATGATGATTGTTCACTATCTCGACAGAGGTGCCACTCTGTCTGGGCTGGCCAAAATGATTGCATCAGACCTGTGGGCCTTTGTTTAATTATTCAAACTGATACCCTTTGTGTTGCCTTGTGTTTTACTGGGGTGATTTTGCCTGAACATGTTGCCTCTTGTGTGAGGGTTTTACACAAAAAGCTGGAGAAATGTAGTTTTAAAAATATAAAATTGGCTTGTATCCATTTTCCTGGAAGAACCGAATGTACACTCTTCCGCCTTACGGTAGCTGGCTTATCCCCCGTCCGGTTCTGTGCCCCTGCAACACTGTCTGTTACTGTACAGCGTGGCCAGAGTTCCATCATCCTCCACGGTTTACAGGCTGTTGGCTGCAGTTGGTCATTTTAAACATGGCATCTTCCCATTCTCCCTGCCACGTCTCCGTGGTTGGTTTTGCAGAACCTTACAGACAGGGCATTTCTGTCATCTCAAACTTACCTGCCATCTATTCCAGCAGCATCGGTGCCCTTGAATAAATCTCACCTTGACACTTACAGTCCCACCACAATCAGCCCAAACACTATCACTAAACACACCAGCATCACTACCAACACCAACCTTCTCCACAATCACCTGATGCTGCACAGGACACAGGGCATCAGCACTCAACCACATTGCTTCCCGGGAGGCCAGTGATGGCCTCACCATGGCCACATTTACTTCACTTCATGCTGTACATTCTGACTGCCCCATGATGCTCCAGGTTGGCACCACCCCACACCAGTTCTGCAAAGCGTCCCTGCAATGTTCAACCCATTCCTTTCACTCATCACCATTGTGAGAACCCTCGAGAAGATGCACGGTCACTTGCTCTTACCATTCCAAGCACCAACAGAAATCAGCCTCCCGCATTACTTAAGATAGTGAATTAGAGGGGTCTGTACTGAGTGATTGCAAGGTATAAGCCAGCAGGTGGTGAAGCCAAGGACAGTCCAGGAAAGAACTCAGCACAATGCTAGCTCACTTCCTAGCTCTGCTGAAGAGAACATAGATAGAGGAGGGAATTACCATTTTTTTTGCTTTACATTCTCTTACAGCCTCTCCATTAAAAAAATTCTATAAAGTTTACCTGCAGTTTTTGAAATTTGACCTCTAGCTTTGCTTCTAATAATTTTTAAAACTCGGCAAAAACTGCGACAAGCTGAAGAAAAATATTCCATCAGTGCACCTAACTGAACAGTACTGATGTATCCTGGGTTGCACTTCAAAAGTACTGAGGTTGTGAAAGTGCAAATACAAGTTATTTTGTATTCAGATTGTCCAGTTACAGCGTATCAAATTTATGTAGAAATTTCCATTATAAATACGGGCACAGGAATTTATAATGGAAATAGCTGACTCAAAGAATGTTCCAGACTTCTGAAACTCGAAAGACAGACAAAAACTGCAACCTTAAAACAGTGCCTTGTAACTTTATGGAACCAACTAAGCCATTAACCTGGCATTTCTCACCAGGATCCTGCAAGCTAGATGCTCACAGATTTGCTTGGTCTTTATAGGTGTGTGAATTACTTGAGTTAGGGATGAGAGTGAGCAACCCTCAAATTAGCTCATACTTCTCCAAGTTCTCAGTCAGTCACTCTGTCCCTGGTGATAGATTCCAGTAATGTTCCCACAACTGATGTTAAACTGACAGGTCTGTTGTTTACTGGTTTCTGCTTCGCTCCCTTCTTAAATAATGCAGTGACAGTTGCAAGTTTCCAATCCAAAAGTCACAATTACCAAATCGAGAGATTTAAAATTAATCCAAAAGCCCAAAAATCGGGGCCCGATTTAGATTCGAAGGTACATTTTTTTATTTTACCCCCAGGTACACAAAGTTGTAGTGCCACGGAGGTCTCAATGTCCAAGTACAATTCTACCAGCCAAATGCTGCCTCCTTCAAAGGCTGCTTGTTGACGATGATTACTGGTGGGACTAGGTTACTACATTCTGCAAGACATTTAACACATTTACTATTAAAAAAATTATAAATGTGATAAAAAACTTATCTAGAATAAATTTCAATAGCATTATATTTTGACTGCTCAAAAAACTAGACATTCTTCAACATAGTTAGTATCAATACACTATTTGCCACAAACATCTAGTATTTTGTACACAAAGTTTTATCATATCAATCATGTCAACAATATAATTACACATTTTTTCACAGAGAATAACTGCTCTGAAGATGCATGTATCAGCAATTTATACCCTGCAGTTCCAAAGGTTGTAATTGCAAAGTGATTCAGTCACTGTACATAATACTCTTGGTGCCATTCAAGAGGTTAACTGGAACTGATTATTTTGGGGGGTGCGGGTGTACAACAGTTAAGATGAAACTTCCTGACACCTTGGCCCATGTGTATAATTTTCACGTTTGCTTTAGTGGAGCTGGGATATTTGCAGATGCTTGTTCAAGATAGGCCAACGGTCCTTGAGCCAGGTCAGCTGATTTTTTGGGCTGTACATTAATATCTTCCAAGACTTGTTGCCAGTGGCGCAGCTTACTTAGGTGCTTCTGGATCAAGGCCTCCTTTCTCTGTAGCTCATTTTTCAATTCTGAAACATCCTGTAAAACAATATTAAAACAAATTAAGAACCTTTCCCAAAAAAGTGAATTCAATGCTTAGACTTTAAAAAGGCACAATGTGGTCAGAAATTTATAGTTAATAAAATATACATTGAGGCAAAAGTTTCTGAAAAAAACAGTTGAGCAGTGCCAAGCAGTGGAACTGGTAGGTCCATGGCACACATGCCGCTTGCAATTGTTAAGTTAATAGTAGCATTTGGAAAAGTGTAGGCCACCCCACTGAGCAAGGGATGGGGGGAAAATGGATGCAAGAACCAGTGATACAACAGTTAACATAGTTAAGCTACTCGCTGGGTTTTTTGCCTTTGAAAAGTGCAAGAAAGTTCTGCACGAAATATTTTTTTTTAAGAGAAAGAGCAAGAGACACACACAAAGCGCAAGTGCGCACGAGGGAGGGAGACTAAGAGCCCGAGGGAGGGAAACGGTGCGTGCCCCCGAGGGAGGGAGAGAGAAAGAAAAGGAGAATGTACAAAGAGAAAACACATAGGGCAATGATGCAATAAACAAGGGTGCCCCAACTGCAATGTAGAAGTTGTTGCGATCTGACCCCTGAAGCACTATCTATAATAGTCAAATGGTTCCAAAGACCATTGGCATCACACTTTTCCCAACCTGTGTGTAGTCACTCCACCAGTCTGCCACACATTTTCCCTCAGTTGAAGTACTTTGTTGCCTGGAGAACCACAGTAACGGTGAAGCAGGATTTGGACACCAGAATTGATTAATATAGGAACAGGAGTAGGCCATTTAGCCCCTCGAATCTGTGCTGCCATTCAATGAGATCATTGCTGATCTGTGACCTAACTCCATAAACCCACCTTTGCCCCACATCCCTTCATACCTTTGGTTAACAAATATATATCAATCTCAAATTGAAAATTAACAATTGATCTAGCATCGAGTGCTATTTGCAGAAGAGAACTCCAAACTTCTACCACCCTGTGTGTGTAGAAGTGTTTCCTAACTTCACTTCTGAAAGGCCTTGCTCTACCTTTAGGCAATGTCCCCATGTCCTCGACTCCCCAACCAGCGGAAATCGTCTTTCTCTTATCCCCTTAATATCTTGAAACCTTCAATCAAATCACACGTAACCTTCTAAATTCCAGGGACTATCACCCTAGTTTGTGTAATCCCTCCTTGTATTTAATCCTTAGAATCCTGGTATTATTCTGGTAAATATATGCTGCACTCCATCCAAGGCCAATATATCCTTCTTAAGGTGTTGTGCCCAGACACAATCCAACAAGTATTTCTCTTTCATAAAAGATTATATAGGCTAATAAGAAAAGCCAGCACTTCTGCCATCATTTTATATCCAGAAATTAATAACTCCATTCAGCTTTATTGTGGATCCTAGTAATAAAATACCCATGACTCAATCCCCAATTGATTTTTCCGTCGAGACAACTTATCCAGAAAGAGGAAAGAGAAAAGAGAAATATTAAACCACAGAAAATAAAGTCCCTTCACCTCTTTTATGACTTGTTCAGGTTTTTGAACAGCAAGCTGTAGCCTCTTCTGAAGAAAGAAGCACTCCGTTTGTCTGGCAACATCCAAAAACTTTTGAATGCATTGCTCTACACCTGTGGCAAAATAAATGAAGACATTCACAAAAAATATGCCATGTTGTTGGAAATTTCATAATTTGAATCGAAATGCATCTAAATCTGCATCAATAGCAGAACTGAAAAGTGAAAAATGCCATAAGATGGTAATAAGATAAACTTTCTAATAATTTAGTTATCTTTGAGGCTCACACCCTTTTTGCTAGATAAATCTCTTCCATATGCCTCCATTCAAAGCCTGTCCTGCTGTGATATGTTGACCAAGCGAGGAATCAGTGCTTTTCTTGCTCGAGGAAAAGATGTCAAGGAACTGCGACTAGCAAGCAAGCTTCCATACAATCACAATCAATAAGGAGGTGGTACTCAGTAAGATAATGGGACTAAAGGCAAATAAATCCCTTGGACCTGATGGTTTGCATCCTAGGGTCTTAAGAGAAGTAGCAGCAGGGATTGTGGATGCATTGGTTGTAATTTACCAAAATTCCCTGGATTCCGGGGAGGTCCCAGCAGATTGAAAAACTGCAAATGCAAAAAAGGAGGAAAACAAAAAGCAGGAAACTATAGACCAGTTAGCCTAACATCCATGGTTGGGAAAATGTTGGAGTCCAATATTAAAGAAGCAGTCGCAGGACATTTGCAAAAGCATAATTCGGTCAGGCAGAGTCAGCATGGATTTCTGAAGGGGGTCATGTTTGACAAATTTGCTGGAATTCTTTGAGGATGTAACGAACAGGGTGGATAAAGGGGAACCAGTGGATGTGGTGTATTTGGACTTCCAGAAGGCATTTGACAAGATGCCACATAAAAGGTTACTGCACAAGATAAAAGTTCACAGGGTTGGGGGTAATGTATTAACATGGATAGAGGATTGGCTAGCGAACAGAAAACAGAGAGTAGGGATAAATGGTTCATTCTCGGGTTGGCAATCAGTAACTAGTGGGGTGCTGCAGGGATCAGTGCTGGGACCCCAACTATTTACAATCTATATTAATGACTTGGAAGAAAGAACCGAGTGTAACGTAGCCAAGGTTGCTGACGATACAATTATGGGAGGAAAAGCAATGTGTGAGGAGGACACAAAAAATCTGCAAAAGGACATAGACAGGCTAGGTGAGTGGGCAAAAATTTGGCAGATGGAGTATAATGTTGGAAAGTGTGAGGTCATGCACTTTGGCAGAAAAAAAAAATCAAAAAGCAAGATATTATTTAAATGGAGAAAAATTCCAAAGTGCTGCAGTACAGTGGGACCTGGGGGTACTTGTGCATGAAAACACAAAAGGTTAGTATGCAGGTATAGCAAGTGATCAGGAAGGCCAATGGAATCTTGATCTTTATTGCAAAGGGGATAGAATATAAAAGCAGGGAAGTCTTGCTAGTTATACAGGGTATTGGTGAGGCCACACCTGGAATACTGCACACAGTTTTGGTTTCATTTACGAAAGGATATTCTTGCTTTGGAATCAGTTCGGAGAAGGTTCACTAGGTTGATTCCGGAGATGAGGGGGTTGACTTATGAGGAAAGGTTGAGGAGGTTGGGCCTCTACACATTGGAATTCAGAAGAACAAGAAGTGATCTTATCGAAATGTCTAAGATTACGAGGGGGCTTGACAAGGTGGATGCAGAGAGGATGTTTCCACTGATAGGGGAGACTAGAACTAGGGGGTATAATCTGAGAATAAGGGGCCGCCCATTTAAAATTGAGATAAGGAGGAATTTCTTCTCTCAGTCGGTTGTAAATCTGTGGCATTCGCTGCCTCAGAGAGCTGTGGAAGCCGGGACATTGAATAAATTTAAGACAGAGATAGACAGTTTCTTAACCGATAAGGGATTAAGGGGTAATGGGGAGTGGGCAGGGAAGTGGACCAGAGTCCATGATTGGATCAGCCATGATTGTATTAAATGGCGGAGCAGGCTCGAGGGGCCGTATGGCCTACTCCTGCTCCTATTTCTTATGTTCTTATAAGAAATAGGAGCCGGAGTAGGCCATTTGGCCCCTCGAGTCTGCTCCGCCATTCAATAAGATCATGGCTAATCTGATCATGGACTCAGCTCCACTTCCCTGCCCGCTCCCCATAACCCTTTACTTGCTTATCGCTCAAAAATCTGTCTATCTCCGCCTTAAATATATTCAATGACCCAGCCTCCACAACTCTCTGGGGTAGAGAATTCCATAGATTTGCAACCCTCAGAGGAAATTTCTCCTCATCTCAGTTTTAAATGGGTGGCCCCTTATTCACGGGGCTCGACTTTCCACTTCGATCGTTAGGGCCCAAAAAATGGGCGATGTTCCAGCCTTAGTGATGTTTCAGCTCTCAAGAGCGCCCATTTTTCAGATTACAACTTTCGGCTTTTTTTTCCGGAGATAGCCCAGCGATGTGAATTGGGCCTTAACGATGCGAAATGGGCCCCAGCAATGTGGAAGGCAAAGCGTCTCTAGCAACGGCCTTTCTGCACATGCGTTTTTTTTTGCAAAAGTTGCCCACCATTTGGGAGGTCAGGAGTCATCCAGGCATGCGCAGAAGGCAAAGGGGGGTGGCGGGGTGAGGAAGAGAGGAGAGAGAGAGGAGAGAGAGAGAGAGAGAGTGAGAGAGAGAGAGAGAATCAAAAAAAGATGTCCAAGCACGAGTAGCCCGCAGAGAGTGGGCAGGAGGGCAAAACCGTTTTCCAACGAGGCCCTCGTCCAGGAGGTGCACGCAAGATGGGGCCAATTAACCCAGGGTGCACGTGGGAAACCTCCATCCCGGACATATCGGAAAATTTGGGGCGAGATCGCCGATGTGATGTCCTCGGTGTCCGAGTCGAAGGGATCGGACCAATGCCGCAAAATGTGGAACAGCTTGGTTCCTTAGGCAAGAATAAGTATTAAATGGATTTTAAATTGTAATGATCCACTGAATATGTAAATCTACCAGATTGAAATTAAGCTGGGTATGCTTGCATAGATTCCCTGCTAAGATTTGGACAGGGTTCTGAACCTGCGCCCATTAATTCTAATTTTCGCAGTCTCTTTTTGGGTTACGTTGGTGGATGGGGCATGACTGAGCACTGAGGGGTCTGGTCACCTTCACCCACACTGTCAGTCTCTCCAGCTGCTGTCACTTAGTGACCCAGCCTGGACTGGGGAGAGAGCTGCCCTGGCTCAATGTCTGCCCTGGGACACTTAGGGACATTAACTCCCATCATTGCCGAGCTCACCAGCTGTCCTGATTCCCATCCCCTGCCTCACCCCCCCAGGGGCCCTTCATGGAGATTGTAGTGGAGATGTTTGTGTCAAGCATTAGATCCCTAATGCGATCTTTGTTATAACCATGCACCAATTGTGGATACAAACCCTATTAGCATATAACATTGGAAACTGTTGTCTTTCCACGATAGTAGCTAATCAATTAGCTTATGCCATGCTCTTGTCACGTTTGCAGAGGAAGATATCCAAGAATTGGGCTAAGCGCAGGTACACAGGAGGAGGCCCTGCCCAGCTCAGTATCCTAACGGACCTTGAGGAACGTGCGGCAGCACTTGTGGGCACCCACGGTCGCTCGGCCACCACCTGTGGTAGTGCAGATCCCTCCCTTACGTCACGTGAGTAATGTGTAAAGCAATGGTAATTCAAAGTAATGAAACGGTATTTCATTATAATATATGAATGATGTCATGTTATGTATGAGGCTTCTGTACTACTCTCAGGTTAACAACTTAAGAACATAAAAGAAATAGGACCAGGAGAAGGCCATCTGGCCCCTCAAACCTGCTCCGCCATCATAAGGTCATGGCTGAATTCCACATAAATGTACTACCATATGATGTAATAATACGTAACGCCTCTCGGTTCCCAATTATTGCAGTACTGTTGTTCCTCCTACGTATGCCAGCGCAGTGCAAGAGTGTGTACCTTCTGTTCTAATAAGCTCAATTGTGTTTTGCAGGTCACCCAGCTCCAGAGACGCAAAGGGAGGCCGCACCTGCAGCTGCCCCATTGCAAGTGGTCATAAGAATTAGGAACAGGAGTAGGCCATCTAGCCCTTCGAGCCTGCTCCGCCATTCAACAAGATCATGGCTGATCTGGCTGTGGACTCAGCTCCACTTCCCCGCCTGCTCCCCATAACCCTTAATTCGCTATTGGTTAAAAATCTATCTATCTGTGATTTGAATATTCAATGAGCTAGCCTCAACTGCTTCCTTGGGCAGAGAATTCCACAGATCCACAACCCTCTGGGAGAAGAAATTCCTTCTTAACTCGGTTTTAAATTGGCTCCCCCGTATTTTGAGGCTGTACCCCCTAGTTCTAGTCACCCCGACCAGTGGAAACAACCTCTCTGCCTCTATCTTGTCTATCCCTTTCATTATTTTAAATGTTTCTATAAGATCACCCCTCATCCTTCTGAACTCCAACGAGTAAAAGACCCAGTCTACTCAATCGATCATCATAAGGTAACCCCCTCATCTCCGGAATCAGCCAGGTGCTGAAGAGATCACCAAGCCAGAGGAGGATGATGTTATGGAAACAGAGGAGGATTCCCCTTGCATCCCTGTGAATGTTGTACCTGCGGCCACTTCGTCTTGGAGAGAAGTAGCGGGCCCAAGCGGCTTGCAGCAGGCGACTCCAAGGTGTACAGTGCCCACGCCGACTCCACGGAGGTTGAGTCACCGAGGTCGGCACACACTAAGATGGGCTGATCGCTATGAGGACATGACCACACTGTGCAGGGAGAGCGTCGCTATAAGTCGCAAGCTCCTCCAGGCGTTTGCTGGGTTGACGGGGAACATTGTCAGGATGTCCGCTCGCATATCGGAGGGTATGGAGCGGATGATTGTGGCAATGGGCCAACAGACCCCGCCATCCATGCCTTGCAGCATGCGATACTGTCAGGAGACGACACTGCACTCCAAGGTACCGTCCCAACAACCGTCAGCACAGATGCGAGTCAGGAGGAAGAACTTCCTTGTGGCTCAGAAGTCAGTTCATCAGAAACGTCTTCTCCTCCTCCACCCCCTGAAAGGATTCTGCCACCGTCACTACCCCCACCACCACCAGCCCTTGAGGTCATCTACTGCAAGTCGTCCTGGTCCGTTACCCGATTACAACGGGGAGTTAAGGTACGTGGAGGGGGGGGGGAAGTTATCTGGAAGGAAGCCTGACCGCAGGTAGAGCCGGGGGAGGGTTCTCGTTGTTGTTGTATTTTAAATTTATTGTTGGGTGACTGTTGGGAGTGGGGGGGGGGGGGTGTATAGAGTTAAAAATTTTTTAAATTGTTCAATAATTTAAATATTTTATTGCATTTTACAATTGTTGTCAAGTGTCTTATAATAACGTACGGTAAGGTAAAACATGAATACAATTGTTGGAAAACAATGGCCAGGCAAGGATGAAATGTAATGCAACTGCAACTGTTGTCTTTCTGTAACTGTCACCAATGTAAATTCATGCAAAACGTTCATTTATGAGTTGCTGACAAGAGTTTTGCAGCTGCTTAACTCCCATAGGACTTTTCCAGTCTTGTGGGTGGGTGGGTGGGTTCATCGCCAGGCTGATTGCCCTCCCTGAGGTCCTAGTCATCCTCCTCCTGTCCTCTCTCCTGAGGTGGACCGGCAGCCCCATCTGGCAATTGTTGTTCTCTCCTTATAGCAAGGTTATGCAACATGCTGCACACCACGATGAACTCAGCGACCTGCTCAGGGTGGTATTGTAGGCTGCCTCCAGAGTGGTTCAGGCATCTGAAGCGCTGCTTCAGCACTCCCGTCTTTGATGATATTGCGTGTAGCTATATGGATTTTGTTGTAGCGCTTCTCGGCTTCCATCTGGGGATTACGCAGGAGAGTCATGAGCCAGCTGGCAAGGCCATATCCTTTATCTCCCAGCATCCAACCGTGACCTTGTGGCTGACTGTTAAACAGGTCAGAGACAGTGCTGCCACGCAAGATATGCGCATCATGGATGCTTCCTGGAGAATGAGCATTTACTGCCATCATTTGGTTGTGGTCGACAACAAGCTGTACATCCAGGGGGTGGAATCCCTTTCGGTTATGAAAACACCTCTGCATCCTGTAAAGGTGCTCTCAGAGCAATGTGCGTAATCTATTGCTCCCTGCACCTTGGGGAAGTTTGCTATTCGAGAACCCCAAAGCCCTCTCGGTCTGTGCCTCGCTGGTCATAGGGAAATTTATAAAGTCCATCCTGCGAGCGTAAAGAGCTTTAGTCACCTGTTGAATGGAGCAATGTGTGGCGTGCTGAGAGATACCACAAATGTCACCAGCTGAGGCCTGAAAGGAGCCCGATGTATAGAAGGAAAGTGCCGCAGTAACCTTTACCTCAACGGGCAGTGCGGTCCTGATGGTGCTGGTAGGCTGCAGATCTCCCTTGATGCGCTGGCATATCTCAGCGGTGAGCTGCTTTCAGAAGCGCAGCCTCCTAAGGCACGTGTTATCGGACAAGTTCAGGCATGATTGCTTTTCTCTAAGTTAGTCGGGTGTCAGGTCTCCTCCTCCGCAGCAATCTGCCATCTCTTTGATTGGGCACATAATGCTCTTCAATATACCTTCTCCCATCTTAGTCTGCAGCATGTGATTATTCATCAATAATGGTAGAGAAGTTACAGATACCATAGCTATTGCTATAAATGCCCTAAATTTTGTCCTCAATAAATAGAAATATGAGTAATGATTGCCAAAGAGTTAGTGAGGCCCTTAAAATAACTCAAATTCATTCTCCTCATAAGCCCCTTCAAGCAGCCTCACTTCCTCAGATGTTCAAAATTGCGTCCGTAGTGCCGAGTCCTGCCGAACAGTGTCAGTCAGGAGCAGTTTTTCTCCAGCGATCTTCTCGGTGTGCGATCAGCCTGGCAATGTGGTGAAAGTTGCGGTGGGCGATCACCTCGGCGATGTGAAATTCTTGTGCGCTGAAAGTTGGGTCGGCAATCTTTGGACAATGTTCCGGCCCAACTTTCCACTTTTAAGGTAAAATGGGCGATAGCCTGCATATTTGGACGATAGATGGGCAATAGCCCAACAATCATCAGGGGAAAGGCCAGCCCTAAGACTATGTCCTCTAGTTTTAGTTTCCCCATGTGTAAATATCCCTCTCTGCATCCACCTTGTCGAGCCCCTTCATTATTTTATGTTTCGATAAGATCATCTCTCATTCTTCTGAACTCCAATGTGTATAGGCCCAACCTACCCTTTAAGTCAACCCCCTCATCTTCAGAATCAACCTAGTGAACTTTCTCTGAACAGCCTCCAATGCAAGTATATCCTTCCTTAAATACGGAGACCAAAACTGTACGCAGTACTCTAGGTGTGGCCTCACCAATACCCTGTACAGTTGTAGCAGGATTTCTTTGCTTTTATACTCCATCCCCTTTGCAATAAAGGCCAACATTCAATTTGCCTTCCTGATTACTTGCTGTACCTGCATACTAACTTTTTGTGTTTCATGCACAAGGACCCAGGTATCTCTGTACTGCAGCACTTCGCAAATTTTTCTCCATTTAAATTATAATTTGCTTTTCTATTATTTCTGCCAAAGTTTTCCCACATTTTACTCCATCTGCCAAATTTTTGCCCACTTAGCCTGTCTCTATCCCTTTGCAGATTTTCTGTGTCCTCCTCACAATTTGCTTTACCACCCATCTTTGTATCAGCAAACTTGGCTACATTACACTCAGTCGAAAGGGCCAAATTAAAGCAGAACAACTGGTTCTTTAGCTTCTCCTCTTCCCCGCCCCCGTTGTGAGCAATGCCCATCTCCCACTCAGTAACTGCCCCTCGTGCAACAATTTTGAATCTGGAGCACACTGAATGGATAATCACCGATGCAGACCAGTATTCCCATTACTCTGTCAAAGGAGTTGCACTGTTCCTGAAAATGGCCCAAGACGAAATGTTTGCAACGAGGGTTTTAAATTACATTGTTCAAAATTACCTTAGATGGTCCTAGATCAGAGGATAGATGTGTAATTTCAAATTATGTCTAAGCAAATATCAAACTACAGTTTTTATAACAAAAAGTTACATAAACAAAGATTGATTATAGTTTTAATCAGGCTACAATAGTAAAAAAGGACAATCTATAATTAGCTGCAGGCAGTTGGGGGACATATATGAAACAATGCCTATAACAATCAGACTCAATATAAAAACTGAAAAGGAAAGGGAACAGCAATAATGAATGAATCGCGAGACCCGAGCTTTTTAATAAAAATTTATACCAACTCGCGATCTCGGATTGCGAACCGTGCCGCTCTGCTGCACCGGAAACAGCTTCAGATTTGAATCTAACCGACCCTGTGCGAGCATTGAAACCATTTGGGCAAACGGGGTAAGGGGCGAAAAAAGATAGCCAATCAAAAATAGACTTGCCGCAGACCAGGTCTCTGCAATCACGTGACAGTGCTGTGCATTGGTTGATGGCTTCGAGAAGGATTTTTTTGGTTGGTGGAGAATGCCACTTCAGCAAAAGACACTGTTATAATCAGTGTGAAAGCCGCTTTAAATATTTTAAACTGCCAGAGCCAACGAAGATGAGCGGCTAAATGAACAAGTGGAGGATAAGTGTGCAGCAAAGTTTGGCAATTTTATCATGTAGAATTGTCCGGGGGGAGAAGATCTTGGACGCACTGTGAAAATGTCAGATACCAGCCATCGTAACTGTCCAGTGAAACACGGACCGACCACACACCCGGAGCAAGAGAGCGAGCGCATGATGCTGAGCCAGCTCGGTGTCTGACCCTCTCTCTGCACAAACAGCCCGTCCTGCACTCACCCACTCCAGCATGCTGTGATTTAATTATTTTTTTAAATGAGTTATTTCTGATCAAAATAAGACTCGCTGTAAAACGAGACTGCAACAGCGAAAGAGAGTGACATAACGACAACCAAAATAATGATTTCCTTTTCCAACATGGACTCGCTATTAAAGCTCAATAATGGTTTGGCTGGTTCTTAAAGTGCATCATTAATGCTGGCACTCCCTCTCTCTTTCTTCCTCCTCTCAAATGAAGATTGAGATGTGTGTTTATTTTTTTTAACATTTTTTTTTATAAGACAAACCAGAGAGCTCCAGACTCTCAGCTCAGGCAGCAGAAAAGGTTTCTAGTACCTTTTACAAATACATCAGTAAAGAGGGATCTGGGAGGCAGAGTAGATTTTTTCTTTAATGGTCTGAGAACAGGAGGAGAAAAACATGGGATTTTAAAAAAATGTGCATAAATTCCCTTTTAACTTTCAAAATGGAATTGGATCTATTCTTAAAGAAAAATAATTTGCAGGGCTACGGGAAAAGAGGAGGGGGAGTGGAACTATTTAGATAGCTCTTTCAAAGAGCCGGCACAGTCGCAATGGGCCGAATGGCGTCCTCCTGCGCCATACGATGCTAAAGTAATACTTAATTTCATTTAAGTGTGAAATGTAAGAAGTACATTCAAAATAATACAAGATCAAGGCATTTCCTCCTTTAAATGTCCAGTGAGGCTGAAGACGACTTGAGCTTCTTCCATTTGTTATTGTTGCTCATGAATTCCAGGTGTGTTGCTCTTTTAAGCGCTTTACTGCACTGCATAATGCAGCTATATTTATCTACACGGCCACAACATAGACATCAATCTTATTCAATAGTACCATAACGAGAGCTGAAGCACTTCTGAAGGATTACAGGATTTTGGTAGGTTTTTAAAGTTTTATCTTGCCATGTAAATATTACAGGGCTGTCACTATCAGGAAATGTTAAGAGTGAGATTTTTAAATCAAAAGAAAGTGAAAGATTGTACGCCATTTGAGCATATGGTGCTTTGCCCATGGAAATTATGTAAACGGTGCACAATTTTAAACTAACAGTGGGCACACCTCTCGTGGTTTTTGTTTGCACTTCAGTGTCAGATCTGGAGCACGTTTGTCTGATTTAGCTGCAAACGTGGCTTGTTGCTGTTCGAAAAAAAACAAAGGGTAATGGTTGATGGGTGTTTTTGTGGCTGGAAGGCTGTATCCAGTGGTGCTCCGCAGGGCTCAGTGCTGGGTCCCTTGCTTTTTGTGGTATATATTAATGACTTGGACTTAAATGTTGGGGGTATGATTAAGAAGTTTGCAGATGATACTAAAATTGGCCATGTGGTTGATAACGAAGAAGAAAACTGCGGACTGCAGGAAGATATCCATGTACTGGGCAGGTGGGAAGAACAGGGAAAAATAATTCAATCCGAATAAGTGTGAGGTAATGCATTTGGGGAAGTCTAACAAGGCAAGGGAATACACATTAAATGGTACTGCACTGAAAGGTGTTGAGGAACAAACTGACGATGGAGTGCAGGTCCACAGATCCTTGAAGGTAGCAGGCCAGGTAGATAAGATGGTTAAGAAGGCATATGGAATATAGTTGAGCGTCCCAAATCCGACAACCGAGAGACTGAAGCCGAGCCGGTTTTCGTGTTTTTCAGGACTTCGGAACGTGTTTGACGTCCGTAAACACCCGAGCCCAGGTTCGGGTATTTCCGAATTTCGGAACGTCAGAAGGGGGGGTGCTCTCCGAGGAGCTGTTTGGGTCGCCAGCCCCGCCCAGGAGGTCATCGGGCGGGGCGGCAGCGAGGCCCCAAGGCAAGGGCGGTGGCGAGGCCCCAAGGTCGGCAGGGTCGTCTGGCCTGGATTCCGGAATATTTTACAGATTCCGGACGATCCTGCCACGGATCGTCCCAGAGTCCGAATTCCGGAACATTCCAGATTCTGGAACTCCAGATTTGGACGCTCAACCTGTAAGTCGAGACATGGAATACAAGAGCAAGGGGGTTATGCTTGAACTGTATAAAACACTGGTTAGGCCGCAGCTGGAATATTGTGTGCAGTTCTGGTCACCACATTACAGGAAAGATGTGATTACACTGAAAAGGGTGCAGAGGAGTTTTACAAGTATGTTGGACTGGAGAATTTTGGCTATGAGGAAAGATTGGAGATGCTGGGTCTGTTTTCTTTGGAACAGAGGAGGCTATGGAGAGACTTGATTGAGGTGTATAAAATGATGAGGGGCCTGGAAAGAGTGGATAGGAAGGACCTGTTTCCCTTGGCAGAGGGGTCATCAACCAGGAGGCATAGATTTAAAGTAATTGGAGAGAGGTTTAGAGGAGATACGAGGGGAAATTTCTTCACGCAAAGGGTGGTGGGAGTCTGGAACTCACTCCCTGAAAGGGTGGTAGAGACAGGAACCCTCACCACATTTAAAAGATACTTGGATGTGCACTCAAAGTGCCGTAACCTAGAGCTGCGATGTGGGATTAGATTGGATAGCTATTGGTCAGCTGGCGCGGACACGATGGGCCAAAATGACCTCCTTCCGTGCTGTAAATTTCTATGATTCTATGATTCACTCTGAAGGAAAGATGGGGCCTTGGTTTAACATCTCATCCAAAAGAGCAAATAATCTAGGCTGACAATTCAGTGCAGTACTAAGCACCTCCAACAACTTGTATTTATATAGCGCCTTTAACGTAGTGAAACATCCCAAAGCTCATCACAGGAGTATTATGAGACAAATAATTTGACACCGATCCACATAAGAATAATTTAGGGTAGATGACCAAAAGCTTGGTCAAAAAGATAGGTTTTAAGAAGCGTCTTGAAGGAGGAAAGAGAGATAGAGAGGCGGAGAGGTTTAGACAGGGAATTCCAGAGCTTAGAGCCTATACAACAAAAGGCACGGCCACCAATGGTTGAGCGATTATAATCAGGGATGCTCAAGAGGGCAAAATTAGAGGGGCGCAGACATCTCGGGGGGAGAGATTAGAGATAGGGAGGGGTGAGGCCATGGAGAGATGTGAAAACAAGGATGAGAATTTTGAAATCGAGGTGAAGCTTAACCGGGAGCCAATGTAGGTCAGCGAGCACAGGGGTGATGGGTGAACAGGACTTGGTGCGAATTAGGACACGGGCAGCCGAGTTTTGGATCACCTCTAGTTTACGTAGGGTAGAATGTGGGAGGCCAGCCAGGAGTGCATTGGAATAGTCAAGTCTAGAGGTAACAAAGGCATGGATGAGGAATTCAGCAGCGGATGAGCTGAAGCAAGGGCGAAGACGGGCAATGTTACAGAGGTGGAAATAGGCAGTCTTAATTATGCCGCGGGTATGTGGTCGAAAGCTCACTTTAAGGTCAAATATAACACCAAGTTGCGAACAGTGTGGTTCAGCCTCAGACAGAAGTTGGGGGCAGGGATGGAGTCAGTGGCTAGGGAACGGAGTTTGTGGCGGGGATCAAAAACAATGGCTTTGTCTTCCCAATATTTAATTGGAGGAAATTTCTGTTCATCCAGAACTGGAAGTTGGACAAGCAGTCTGACAATTTAGAGACTGAGGAGGGGTCGAGAGAAGTGGTAGTGAGGTAGAGCTGGGTGCTGTCAGCGTACATGTGGTAACTGATGCTGTGTTTTCGGATGATGTTGCCAAGGGGAAACATATAGATGAGAAATAGGAGGGGGCCAAGGATAGATCCTTGGGGGGACACCAGAGATAATGATACGTGGGCTTGAAGAGAAGCCGCTGCAGGTAATTCTCTGGCTACGATTAGATAGGCAAGAGTGGAACCAGGTGAGTGCAGTCCCACCCAGCTGGACAACGGTAGAGAGACATTGGAGAAGGATAGAGTGGTCAACCGTTTCAAAGCCGCAGACAAGTCAAGAAGGACAAGGAGGGATCGTTGCCTTTGTCTGAGAGCCGTACTGTGGCAGGGGCAGAAACCAGATTGAAGGGCTTCAAACATTGAGTTACGGTACAGATGGGCAAGGGTGATGATGGCAGATTTGAAGACGAGGGGGGGACAGTACCTGAGGAGAGAGAACTGTTAACAATGTTAGCTAACATGGGAGCCAGAAAAGGAAGTTGGGTGTTCAGCAATTTAGTGGGAATAGGGTCAAGGGAGCAAGAAATGAGTCTCATGGACAAGATGAGCGTGGAGGTCAAGAGGTGAGATGAGAGAGAGACTGGAGAAAGATGCAAGTTCAGGGGAAAACCTCAGAGGAAGTTTGGCCTGGTGGGTTAGGGAGGGGAAGGAAGGGAAGTGGCAGAGGCAGCTGATCGGATGATCTCAATCTTTCAGACAAAGAAGTCCATGAGCTCCTCGCACTTGTTGGTGGAGGTGAGTGTGGTGGAGACAGGGAAGAGGGGTTTAAGAAGACGGTTAGCAGTAGAGAATAGTAGCCGGAGGTTATCTTTGCATTCCAGATGAACAAATGAAGCTTCTCTGCCTTTGAAAAACATTCCAGTGATTTAATAATCAGATTTATTGTCTAAACTGACCATTGCTTCAAGGCCAGTCTTAATTCAACAGTTCAGTGACCACTGCATCTAAATTGACGTGTTTCCTCACTTAACAGGCAAAAGCTAAAGGATATTACTACAATTTAAAGAAAAATCAATAGCAGTATAACATTAGCAGACTTCAAATCATTCTGATTAATCCTTTTCTTAGAAACTTTTAAAGAGTTGTTTATCTAAAGCTTAATTTTATCAACAAGCTTACTTTGTAGCACCTTATTGAACATTCACTACATTTTCTTTATCAATTATTTCCTCAAAAAACTATATTACATTTGAGAGACATGACTTGTCTTTTACCCATCTCTGTTGGTTGTCCATAATTAAACCCGGGTTTTTCTAAGTATTACTTCAATCCCATATTATGGCCCTAGATGCTAACGCACTATTGATGTTGGGCAGACTGATCTATAGTCATCCAGTTTACTGCTTTCTCCATTTTTAAACCGAGGTGTTGCATTGACAACCTCTCCCTCGACTTTCCATATCCAAGAATGTTCAAAAGATTGTGGTCAAGCTTTTGCTATTTGCTCTGACTTTCTACAGCATTCTCAAATGCTTGCCATCAAGGTCCAGTGCCTCTTCCACTTTGAGTTCCAGCTTTTTCAGTGCTACTTCCTTATCTATAGTTAGCCTATCCAATTGCTCCACCTCCTCTTGTATGTTTTCATTCCACTATTGCACTTTTTTTCATTAAAAAACAAGGCAAAGTACTCATTTAATATTTCTCTCATGCCTTCACCTCCGTGAGAAGTTATCCTTTGTCACCTCTTATTAGACCTAAGCTTTCTTTATCCATTCTTTCACTTGTATGTTTATAAAATCCTTTACTGTTTCCCCTTGGTCTCTGTCTGTCTTCCTTTCTGCTTCCCCTCTATATTTTCTGTACTGTGTTTTTTTGTATTACTTGCTGTAGATTTGTCAGCTGCCTAGGCCCTAAGCTCTGGAACTCCCTCCCTCTCCGCCCTCCTTTAAGATGCTCCTTAAAACCTCTCTTTGACCAAGCTTTTGGTTATCTGCTGTAATTTCTCGTGTGGCTTGGTGCCAAATTTTTGCCTCATCACACTCCTGTGAAGGGCCTTGGGTCGTTTTACGACATAAAGGTGCTATTTAAATACAACTTGTTGTATTAGAAGGCCTTGAAGGGACAACTCAATAATTTTATGAAACATGCAAATGATCACGTAGAAGAGGTAAGGAAAAAGGTATAAAAAGTGGGTATTGGAGCAGATATTTTAGAATTCGATTAAGGTCTGATAAACCTGAAAAACCAAGCTCAGAATTGCAACATGCTTAAACTATATTACCCACCAAACATAATTTGATCAAGTAATAAATATCATTTAGGCATGAGGCTCAATTTTTCCCAGTATTTGCGCCGTTTTTTTTGCAAATGTGAATGCACTCACCATACTTTAGGTAGGTGCTGTAGCCTTAATCACAGGACTTTACAAAAGATTAACGAAGGAAGAAGATGGCGAGGAAGAAAAGGAAAAGCAACATTTGTTCTGGTCTGCATTCAATGAAATTTGAATTGTGTTAATTTTTAAAGTAATTGGAAAGTATATGTACACAGTTATATTTTATTCTGCCACTTAAAGTTATAGTAATTGAGAGTCATGTCATTACCATGGGCTCAATTTTCCCCGAGCCCGTTTTCTGACATATTGCCAGAGTTGCGCCACTTATTTAGGTAAATAAATGTGCCAGAAAAAAATGTCGGAAGTTTCCCTGATGTTTGTGCTGCAATCTGCAGCCGGGCAGCGTGGCCGGTCACCTCATGGGGTGGAGCCTGTGGTCTGCGCTGGAAAAAGGAGCCGGGCTTTCTGCGCATGTGTGGGGAAAAAAAACTGACGTTCTGGACGTCGCTGAAATGGCCACGCATGCGCAGTAGAGCTCAGAGAAAGGCGAATGGCAGACAGTGTTGGCTTGTGGATGGCAGCCATGAGAGGTGGCAACAGGGAATAGACAGTCAGCATCAGGCCACAGGACTCATTTTAGGTCCTTAAAGACTGCTCAGCGGTAAGTAACATCACCACCTAGTTTGGAGACCGGGTTTAAAGGACTCAAGTCAGAGCTAGGTAAAATGAATAGGGAGCGTACTTATGACAGAAAGCAGGCACGACGAGAATTTCAATCACAGGAGGAGATAGAACAAATCTGAGAGGAATGGCATCATGATTATAATACCAGGCAACTGATGCATCTCTCAAAAGACTGAACTCATAACTACCATCCAATACCATCAAAGATCAGTGTTGCAAACCTAACGCAGCAACTGAAGTATTTCCCTGTAGTCGAAAGAGTTTCACTGCAAATGGAAGCAACAGTGATGTCCTACTAAATGACACTAAACTGGGTGGCAGTGTGAGCTGTGAGGAGGATGCCAAGAGGCTGCAGGGTGACTTGGACAGGTTAGGCGAGTGGGCAAATACATGGCAGATGCAGTATAATGTGGATAAATGTGAGGTTATCCACTTTGGGGGCAAAAACACGAAGGCAGAATATTATCTGAATGACGGCAGATTAGGAAAAGGGGAGGTGCAGCAAGACCTGGGTGTCATGGTTCATCAGTCATTGAAAGCTGGCATGCAGGTACAGCAGGCGGTGAAGGCGGCAAATGGTATGTTGGCCTTCATAGCAAAGGGATTTGAGTATAGGAGCAGGGAAGTCTTGCTGCGTTGTACAGGGCCTTGGTGAGGCCCCACCTGGAATATTGTGTTCAGTTTTGCTCTCCTAATCTGAGGAAGGATGTTCTTGCTATTGAGGGAGTGCAGCGAAGGTTCACCAGACTGATTCCCGGGATGGCTGGACTGACATATGAGGAGAAACTGGATCAACTGGGCCTTTATACACTGGAGTTTAGAAGGATGAGATGGGATCTCATAGAAACATATAAGATTCTGACTGGACTGGACAGGCTAGATGCGGGAAGAATGTTCCCGATGTTGGGGAAGTCCAGAACCAGGGGACACAGTCTTAGGATAAGGGGCAGGCCGTTTAGGACTGAGATGAGGAAAAACTTCTTCACTCAGAGAGTTGTTAATCTGTGGAATTCCCTGCCAGAGAGAGTTGTAGATGCCAGTTCATTGGATATATTCAAGAGGGAGTTAGATATGGCCCTTACGGCTAAAGGGATCAAGGGGTATGGAGAGAAATCTGGAAAGGGGTACTGAAGGAATGATCAGCCATGATCTTATTGAATGGTGGTGCAGGCTCGAAGGGCCGAATGGCCTACTCCTGTACCTATTTTCTATGTTTCTACTATGCAATATAGGAACTTTTAAAATTTGAGTCGGAGATGCCAATAAAAAAAAAGTTACGGCAAAGATGTTGATATTGTCTGTGAAACATGATTGTGTACAAGACTCAATAACAAAGGGTTTCTATATAGATACTGCATTTCAAAAATCAATATGTTGGTATTTTGTTACATAATTATAACAAAATGCTGATATATGAAATAAGTACTAGTTTTGGCAATTGTGCAGTCTACATATTTTTCCAACAATTCTAACTTCTTTAATTGTTTTCGTTAAATGTATTCAGTAACTATCTCGCAATGAAATATGTAGTGAATGTTCTCTAAAATACTTGCATCTATAAATTTATTAAGGAACAATTTGCTATTTAATTAAAAATTGTTAAAATGATTTAAAAATCTTTAAAAAGGTAATTTCAATGCTGCAGGTTGAAAGAAGTGGGTGCATCTTCGCTTACACATAGGCTGTATGCTGTGCTCAGTGATGTAATACGTTACGCACAACTCTGCAGCGCCGAACTGCAAGTCTACAGGTGGGGCCTCGCACCAGGCAAGTGCTATGCTGACTGCAATTTTTAGGCCATTATATTAAGAGCTTTCATAATTAATTCACCCGCTGCATCTCAGGTCTGAATACAAGTTACTTTTTAAAATAATATGCCTTGATTCACACAGAATTTAACACTTCCCTTAAACTATGCAATGTAACACCGATGAGTGCATAGACAGTCTGATTTTGTTAACTGAACTAAAAGATTCATGTTGTGCAAACATATTTTATATCATTGCATGCATTCTTCAAGGGAATCTCACCTGTTCGAATTTCTTCTTGATCAGTACCATTCACATAGTCTTGACTGACCAGTGATGCAAAGCATGCCTACAAGAAATTCACAATTATTGCTTCCAATTTTCCAACATTTAGTCAACAGAAACAATCTAGTGTAAGGGCACTTTCATATCCGATTACAACTGCAGGCATAAGATTCAAGGATTCAGCGGAAATCGAGCAACAAAAGGCGAAGGGAAAATATTTGTGAAATAGATTATTGAACACATCAGAAGAGAAATCATTTAATAGATAAGTTGGAACAGCAGCCAGCAGACACTCAGAAGTGAGAAACTTCTTCACTCAGTGGGTGGTGAATCTTTGGAATTATCTGCTCCAAAGGGTTGTGGAGGCTCAGTCTTTGATTATATTCAAGACAGAGATCGATAGATTTTTGGATATTAAGGGAATCAAGGGATATGGGGATAGTGCAGGAGTGTGTTGAGGTAGAAGATCAGCCATGATCTTATTGAATGGTGGAGCAGGCTCAAGGGGCCGAATGGCCTACTCCTGCTCCTAATCCTTACGTTCTTATATTCTGATGACTAGCCATGTCAATTCACAAAAAGGGAAAGGAAAGGTATTGATCTCAAGAGGTTGGAGAGGTGCATGGACCACCTACTATATTAATCTACATGTTGTATGATTTGTACCTTTTTTTGTTCATTCCTGGGATACGGACATCACTGGCAAGGCCATCATTTACTGTCCATCCCTAATTGCCCTTGAGGAGGTGGTGGTGAGCCTCCGCCTTGAACCGCTGCCGTCCTAAATGGCTGACCCCTTATTCTGAGACTCTGACCACTGGTTCTGGACTCGTCAGCTAGAGGAAACATCCTCCCTGCATCTACCCTGTCAAGCCCTGTAAGAATTTTGTATGTTTCAATGGGATCACCTCTCATTCTTCTAAACTCTAGAGAATATAGGCCTAGTCTACTCAATCCCTCCTCATAGGACAATCCTCCCATCCCTGGAATCAGTCTGGTGAACCTTTGTTGCACTCCCTCTATGCAGAGCTGGTCTCCAGTCATCTTGGTTAATCCTTGTCACTGGACCAAGAGCTAGCTCGGTCAAGCCTGTATGGTGGTTGGTGTGCAATGGCCACTACACGGTAAAAAAAATCCACACACAGGCATCCTCCACCCTTCAGGATGTAGTTCGGGACCTGGAATATTAGGTCCTTCACTGAAACACCTGAAAACTTATCCCCTTTAGGCATGGACGCAAGTTATCCTCGATACGAGGGACCGTCTATAATAAATAATAATAATGAAAGAAGTGAGATAAAATATGGACCAGTAAAGAAGCAGATTGAATCAACAAAGAACTCTTCCAGGTCAAGGTTTTAAAGCCAATATGTACTGGATAGCAGAAAGCAAAGAAGACTGGCAGAAGACAGGGCAGAGACAAAGGAATCTCAGAGCCAAGAGATACCGAATAAAAGAACATAGTAATATCACAGAATTATACAGCATAAACATTCGACCCAACAGGTCTATGCCAGTGTTTATGCTCCACATGAGCCTCCTCCCAACTTACTTCATCTTTCCTTATAAACATACCCTTCTATTCCATTCTCCCTCATGTACTTATCTAGCTTCTCCTTAAATGCATCCATGCTAATTGCCTCAACCACTGCATGTGGTACCAAGTTCCACATTCTTACCACTCTCCAAGTACAGAATTTCTCCTGAATTACTTATTAGATTTATTAGTGGTTATCTTATGTTCTTATCTTCTATTCATGGCCCCTAGTTTTGGACTCCCCCATAAGTGGAAACATCTTTTCTACATCTCTACATCTACCCTATCGAATTCCTTCATAATGCTAAAGACCTCTATCAGGGTCACCTTTCAGTATTCTCTTTCCTAATAGTTATATCCTCTCAGTTCTTGTACCATTCTTCGCCAGTGCTTCTATATCCTTTTTGCAATATGGAGACTAGAACCGTGCACAGTGCCTTTCACTAAGATAGCAAACTCAGAGTGTCCAGTACCTTCCTCTGACAGCAGTCCATACCCAGATCCTGCACCTGATATCCAATACCTTAGATTGCATCAACACTCTACAAACCCAAGACTGGAATATGCACAATGTGCCCTGGGGGTTCTCAACCAAAGGTTCGTAGCCTCATTTTAATTTTTGACAGAGCCCTTGAAAAGAAAATCAATTTAAAAAAAGATAAAAGGAAAAATACACCGTCGTGTAATAGTGGGTTCGAGCTGAGAAACTGGCAGCTCCAGTCCCAACTCGAACCTCTGCTTTCCCCCTCCCGAACGGCTGTGTGAGGATGTCGACAGCTGCCGCTGAGATCAGGCCCCACCCGCTGAGGGAGAGAGGAGGCGGCCAATGAGACCAGGCCCCGCCCGCTGAGAGGGAGAGAGGAGGCGGCCAATGAGACCAGGCCCCGCCCGCTGAGAGGGAGAGAGGCGGTGGCCAATGAGACCAGGACCCGCCCGCTGAGAGGGAGAGAGGCGGCGGCCAATGAGACCAGGCCCCGCCCACTGAGAGGGAGAGAGGAGGCGGCCGATGAGCCCAGGCCCGGTTCGCTGAGAGGGAGAGAGGCGACGGTCGATGAGCCCAAGGCCCCGCCCGCTGAGGGAGAGAGGCGGTGGCTGATGAGCCCAGGTCCCGGCTCGCTGAGAGGGAGAGGCGGCGGCCGATCATTGCTAAGCGCAGATCCCTGGCTCGAGCTCTCCATCATCCTCTAGCCAGGTACGTACGCGCTTACCTCAGTTCCACTGGAGATTTGATTTTTTTGTCATTTGTTATTCGTGCAGTCACAATTGTCAATCAAATGAAGGGGCAAGGAAATAGGCAGCAGCTGCATGGAGGAAAGGAGCTGCTGGGACTCGCTGTCTTTGTGGAGGAAGAAGAGCGGAATATGTCAACATTAGGAAACTATTAGGATTGACACTTATCAGCAAAACTGAAACAGTTTGCAACTTCCTTTAAGTATTCTGCATTGTCTAATTTCCCGCCCCCCCAATTTTCTCTCCTGCTGTATTCAAAGTGTTGTAGTATAGTTACAAGGGTGCTGGCTGCCCTTTGGTGCCTAACCTCATTCATTCTTTACCTGCGAGCCGACACCGATTGTTAGCAGTCTTGTTCTACCAAGGAGGGCATCACAGGAAGACCGGATTCCTCACACCCAATGTTAGCCTCCAGCAAGGATTTCAACCTTCCAGCATTGTCCTGGAGTTGCCAGGAATAAAACAGTAATCTGGACACTAGTATGAGCAATTTGGAGAAAAATCCTATGGACCGTAAAAAAATGGTGTTTTTTCATTTTTATTGTACACTTTTGCTTATTAGTTATAAAAATATTGGAGATAGGGGAAAAAAGGGCTGTTGACTGACAATCAAGCAGAGAACTGGGACCGGCTGTTGTGCCAGGAACAGTCAGTGAGGGAGTGGGGGGTTGCTAGGGAAAGGTGGTGATTGGGCTCATGTGGAGACAAAGCAGGAATGGGATGGGTGTGGGGACCAGTATTTTCTGCAGTGCTGGGATGAGTGGAAGCGGTGCCGGGAGAATTTTTATACACGGGAGAAAAAATACTCGTGCTGTATTAGAGAGTCCGTGGAATTTTTCTAACACAGCTGGAGGTGGTGGGGCCTCGGAAGCAAAAATGTTGAGAACCCCTGCCTTTTACTAAATCAATAACCACTACATACACCAGAGTCAATGTCTGCTAAATACCAACAAACTGCCACAATGCATCCCATATGCGAGGATTCAATTAGTGCCCACTGAGTATGCACCTAATCAAAATGCAATCAATGCATGTTATACACATCCCAACTTAAATACAATCAATACCAATCATCCAGAATCAGCAGAGGAGGTGGCCATTTAGCCCATCGCATTTCTGAAAGTGAGTATTGATTCTCTTTGCCACTGTAAAAAGTTTCGGTTGTCTCTAACTTTGTTCTTTGGCAATCTCAAATTTATGATATCGAGTCATCAACTAACCAAACACTGGAAACAATTTTTTTTCTTCTACTTTATCAAAGTTCTATAATCTTGAACATTTAAATGAGTTCCCCACTTAAGTTTCTCTATTCGAATGAAAAGAGCCCCAGTTTATAATGTCTCTTCCATAACACTTCATTTCATGGCCTTGATATCTTTCCTAAATTATGGGTGTCCAATACAGCATGCCAGGTGCCTCTCCCTAACACTGGCATCTCCCCTCAGAGAAATAGAATGACATAGCATAGGAGGCGGCTATTTGGCCCATTGTGCCTGTGCCAGCTCTTTGGTAGAGCTAACCAATTAATCCCACTCCCCTGCTTTTTCCCCCCTTCGAGTATTAATACAATTCTTTCTTGAATGTTACTATTGAATTTTCAGGCAGTGCATTCCATTGCTGTGTAAAAATGTTTCCTCATGCTCCTTTGGTCTTTTGCCAATCACCTTAAATCAATGGCCTCTGGTTGCCGACCATTCCGTCACTGGAAACCGTTTCTCCTTATTTACTCAAACAAAAACCATTCAGGATTTTGAACAAATCTCCTCTTAACCTTTTCTGCTCTAAGGAGAACAACCCTATCTTCTCCAGTCTCTCCACATAACTGAAGTCCCTCATTCCTAGTACCATTTTAGTAAATCTCTTCTACACCCTCTCCAACGCCTTGACATCCTTCCTAAAGTGTAGTGCCCAGAATTGAAAACAATACTCCAGCTGAGACCTTACCAGTGTTTTATAAAGGTTTAGCATAACATCCTTGCTTTTGTACTCTATTTCTCTATTAATAAAGCCAAGGATCAAATATGCTTTTTTAACAGCCTTCTCAACTTGTCCTGCTACAGTCAAAGATTTGTGTACATACACCCCATGTCTCTCTTCTTGCGCCCCCTATAAAATTGTACCATTTAGTTCATATCGCCTCTCCTCTTTCTTCCTACCAAAATCTATTACTTCACATTTCTCTATATTAAACTTCATCTGCCATGTGTCTGCCCATTTTATCAATCTATGTCCTCCTGAATGACTATCCCACATTTGAGTTTCATATCATCTGCAAACTTTGAAATGATGGCCTGTATACCCAACCCCAGGCCATTAATATCAAAAAGAGCAGTGGTCACAACACCCATTCCCTTGGGAACACCACTGTATACTTCCTTCCAGTTTGAAAAAACAGCGGTTACCACTACTCTTTGCTTTCTGTCCCTTTGTATCAATGCTGCACTGTCCCTTTAATCCCATGGGTTTTAATTTTGCAAACTAGTCTATTATGTGGTACTTTGTCAAACTCCTTTTGAAAGTCCATATATACACAACATCAACCACACTACCCTCATCAACCCTCTCTCTGTTACTTCATCAAAGAACTTGATCAAGTTAGTCAAATGCAATTTTCCTTTAACAAATCCATGCTGGCTTTCATTTATTAGCCCATACTTCCAAATGCCAATTAATTTTGTCCCACATTATTGTCTCATATTAGGCTGACTGGCCTGTCGTTGCAGGGTTTATCCCTCTCCCCTTTTTTTTTAAAAAAAAGGAGGGTGTAACATTTGCAATCCTCCAGTCCTCTGGCACCACCCCCCATATCCAAGGAGGACTGGAAGATTGAGGCCAGAGCCTCCACAATTTCCATCCTTACTTCCCTCAGTAACCCAAGATGCATCCCATTTGGTGACTTTTCTACTTTGAAGACAACCAACCTTATCTCCTCTTTATCTATTTTATCTTATCTAATATCGCTACTGCCTCCTTCTTTACTGCTACATTGGCAGCATCCTCTTCTTTAGTGAAGACAGATGCAAAGTACTCATTTGGTACCTCAGCCCTGCCCTCTGCCTCTACAAGATCATCTTTTTGTCCCCTAATCAGCCCCACCCTTCCTTTGACTGCCCTTTTATTATTTATGTATTTATAAAATATTTTTGGGTTCCCTTTTGTTAACCGCTAATCTATTCTCATACTCTCTTTGCCCCTCACTCCCTTTTTTAGATCACCTTTGTACTTCCTATATTCAGCTTCGTTCTCTACTGTATTATGAACCTTACAATTGTCATAAGCCTCCTTTTTCTATCTCATTTTAACTATATCTTTAGTCATCCAAGGAGTGCTAGCTTTGGATGCCCTTCTTTTCCCCATTCCCCCTCACACAATGTGCCTTCTCTGCATCCGAATCATCTCCTCTTTTGAAGGGCTACCATTTTTCAATTACTATTTTGCCAACCAATTTTTTAATCCAATCCACCTAGGCCATGGCATTCCCTTTTCAACTCACTGAAGTTAGCCCCTCCTCCATTTAAGGATTTTTACACTTGATTGTACCTTGTCCTTTTCCATAACTATTCTAAATCTGATATTATGATCACTGTTGCCCAAATTATCTCTCACTGAAACATGCTCCACTTGTCCCACTTCATTTCCCAGAACTAGATCCAGCACTGCTTTCTTTCTGGTTGGGCTGGAATCACATTGATCAAGAAAGTTCAGGTATTCTGGAATTGCCCCCCCTCTTTGCCCTTTACACTGTTCCTATCTTAGGGTAATTGAAGTCCCCCATTAACACTCCTCTAAAGTTCTTGCATTTTTCCATTTATAGTGGGCTGTAGTATGCTCCTAGCCAATGTTTCATTTAATATTTTTTAGGTGTGCAGCCCCCATTCAAAATACCGTACATATGCAGTTTTCCCTATTTAAAAGCTGGTGAGCCAACTGCGCGGGAGCTGCAGAACGCAGCACAGCTTAAAGGAAACACTGCACCCAGCGGCGAAATATCTAAATTCTTCCTTAATTCTAACCAAATAGACAATATTTGGCCACTCAACCGAGTACAGTACCATAGTGGTTATTGTTGCTGGACTATTAATCCAGAGGCCTGGACTAATAATCTGGAGACGCGAGTTCAAATCTCACCATGGCAGCTGGGGGGATTTAAATTCAGTTAATTAAAAAATGCTACTATCAGTAATGGTGACCATGAAACTACAGGATTGTCAGAAAACCCCAACTGATTCACTCAAGTCCTTTAGGGAAGGAAATCTGCCATCCTTACCTGGTCAGGCCTATTTGTGACTCCTAACTGCACTCTGAAATGGCCGAGTAAACCACTCAGTTGTATCAAACCGCTACAACAAAGTCAGCACTATGGGAGTACCTTCACCACACGGACTGCAGCGGTTCAAGGCGGCGGCTCACCATCACCGTTTCAAGGGCAATTAGCGATGGGCAATAAATGCCAGCCTTGCCAGCGACGCCCTCATCCCTTGAACGAATAAGCAAAAAAGGGCACCACCCCTCCTGTAACAGTTCTCCTGACCTCAGGCCTGAGCCCGATCCATTCCCCCGACAAGCACCTCCCTCCCTACACCTGACAACACCCCAGCATCCCTTTCCACCCCCTTCCCCTCCCCCAACAACCACCCCCAACCCTTCCCCCCCAGACACCACCTCAATCCTTCACCTCCCTTAAATAAGGTGAAAGCAGGGAATAATGGTAAAGAGTATTTAATTTTAATTTTTTATCTGCATGCATAAAGCATTCATAATAAGATAGATAAATTAGTGGCACAAATAGTGATAAATGGCTTTGATCTAATAGCCATTACAGAGACAGGTAATAGTATTGGGATAAGAGGGAGCTGTTCCATCAGGACGGGCTTCACTTGAACCAGGTCGGGGCCAGTGTCCTGGCGAATCGAATAACTAGGGTTGTAGATAGGGATTTAAACTAAATAGTCGGGGGGAGAGATCCAGTGAGCGGGAAATTAAAAAAGTCAAAGAGAAAGGAGAAGGCAAAAGTGCAGGGTAGCGAATTGGGTAATGATAACCAGAGTGTGACAGGAAGGGACAGAGCGTATATACATAAAACAAAATTAAAAGCTCCATATCTGAATGCATGCAATATGCATATGGGGGGGCTTCTTTACGCAGAGGGTTATGGGGATCTGGAACTCACTGCCTGGAAGAGTGGTGGATCCAGAAACCCTCACCACTTTTAAGAGATGGATGGGCACTTAAAGTGCAGCAACCTGCATGCAGGGTTATGGACCGAGAGCTGGTAATTAGGATTAGACTGGATGACCTTTTGTTGGATAGAACAGATATAATGGTAAGTACTGCAGGGAATAGAATACAGCCAGGGTGATCTTCTGAACTAGCTTCAATTGCCTGGATGGATTGGAGAGGAATTTTCCCAGATTTTTTCTCCCTAAATTGGCCTGGGCTTTTATCTCGCTTTTGCCTCTCCCAGGAGATCACATGGCTCCGGTTGGGTGGGGTGTAGAATGTTTTAGTATAAGGGGTGTCGCAGTTGTAGTGAGGCGGATTGGTTGGGCTGGGTGCTCTTTGCCTTCCCGTCATTGTTCATAGGTTTATATGTAACCTTTAGGGCTACTGACCAAGGGTTGTGTGGCTCTTTGTTGGCAGGCGCGGACACGATGGGACGAAATGGCCTCCTTCTGCACTGTAAATTTCTAAGTTTCTATTTCAAATTTCCAGAATTCACAATATTTTGCTTTGATTTAATGGTTGATTGAGGGCTAATCTGAGAGGTCCTTGGACTGGATAAATTCTAATCCATTTTCCCAGTGCTTTCGACAGAAAATCTAATATCCATGAATGAAATAAGATTTGCATAGTCTAGTTATATTGCATCTGGAATAAAACCAGAAAATGTTGTGTGTGATAGGATGGAAGGCAGGAGTGATTAAATGACAAAAAGGATGATGGTGCAAGGCAAAAGTGGGTGACAATAGGACAAGAAACAAAAGATTATTCTAGAGGAGCTGTAAATGGCAACAGCAAAACCATTATCTGCACCCGCCGTCCATAAAAAATGGGAGCAGTGGTTATGATATAAGGGAATTGGATAAGTACCTGAAAGATAAAACTTTGCAGGGCTACGGGGAAAGGGCAGCGGAGTGGGACTAGCTGAAGTACTCTTGCAGAGAGCCTACACGGGCCGAATGGCCTCCTCTTGTGCTGTAACCATTCTATGATTCTATTTTAGGACAAGATTGACAGTGGAGCATTTTGCACTCGGCAGGCTTTCAATCTCTGTTGACTTCTGTTTTTCTAGTTCAGTGTAATCTCCATTGGATCATGGAACCCAGGGATTTGTTAATTTTTCCTTTCACAGCATTTTATTTTGTTTATTATTGCCTAAGTACCATATTTTTAAGGTATTTTTACCGCGAGGGCAATGAGGTAATTCATTCCAATGCCACTATTTGACAGATTACAAGGAGATAAGTTTTCCTTTTTGACAATCCATCTTTTAGTCATGTTGGAAAAGAAAAATCAAAGCAAATGGTGCCACTACAGCTGCAAATACATTGTAGACTGGACCAGTAAAAAACAGCAGATGAACACACATTTTGTCTTGTTTATTGTGAGGACATCAGCATTGGGAATTCTGGAGTAACCAACCTCAACAAGGAGGTTTGATTTAAGTACTTTCACCAGACTCTGAAAGTTGTAAAAACAGACTTCTTATCCATGGAAATATGTATCGAAGAATCATAGAAAGGTTACTGCATGGAAGGTGGCCATTCAGCCCATGCCGGCTCTCTGCAAGAGGACCTCACCTAGTCCCACTCCCCTGCCCTTTCCCTGTAGCCCTGCAACTGTTTTTCTTTCAGGTACTTATCCAACTCCCCTTTGAAAGCAATGAAAGGGTGGTGGAGGCACACTCATTCAGGCAGTACATTCCAGATCCTAACCACTCGCTGTGTAAAAAAGTTGTTTCTTATGTTGCCTTTGGTTCTTTTGCCAATTACCTTAAATCTGTGAACTTTGCTTCTCGACACTTTTGCCAATGGGAACAGTTTCTCTCTATCTACTCTGTCCAGACACCTCGTGATATTGAACACCTCTATCATATCTCCTCTCACTCTTCTCTGCTCGAAGGAGAACAACCCCAGCTTCTCCAGTCTATCCACTTAACTGAAGTCCCTCATCCCTGGAATCATTCTCGTAAATCTTTTCTGCACCCTCTCTAAGGCCTTCACATTCTTCCTAAAGTGCAGTGCCCCGAATTGGACACAATACTCCAGTTGAGACTGAACCAGTGTTTTATACAGATTTATCATAACTTCCTTGCTTTTGTACAGTATACCTCTATTTATGAAGCTTTCTCAACCTGCCCTGTCACCTTCAACGATTTGTGCACATATACCCCCAGGTCTCTCTGTTCGTACACCTCCTTTAGGATTGTACCATTTAGTTGATATTTCCCCTCATTCTTTCGATCAAAATGTATCACACTTCATTTTTCTTCGTGAAATTTCACCAGCCTGTCTGTGTCCTCTTGAAGTCTATCACTATCTTCTTCACTGTTCACTATACTTCCAAGGTTGTGTCCTCTGAAAATTTTGAAATTGTGCCCTGTACCCAAGTCATTAATATATATACACATGTAATACAGCAAATGCAGAAAACCATAATGTAATAAATTCTGTTTTTGCTAACCATCACATTCCATGGGAGAATGTTATTATTTCTCTTCTGACCCTGCCAATAACTGTTTTAAGTTGGATAAAACAACAGTCAAGTTCCATGTACAGTCTGCCTTGTGTTTCCCACATTGCGCATCCTGCAGCGAAGGATGCTGTTGAAGCAATCTCAAAACCAGTGGCAGATCTGCTACTGGACTTTTAGAAATAATTTTAACGGTAGCGTAAAATGAAGAGAGCAATACTAGCACTGATATGATGCAAACGAGCTTTAACGAATAAAACATGGAGGAACAAGGTGGCTCAGTCTCCGCCAAGCAATAGCAAGATGTGATAACCAGAGGGAGCCCCTTAAAGCCTATTTTGGAAGCAACAATGAAACAGAGCAACCTGGCCTAGTTCAGTGAATTTACACATACATACAAGATGAGGAAATGCATCTTTACTTTCTTTTTTTGGAACATGGGTTGGATGATTTATTAGCCGACAATGATTTTTCTCAAGACAAGGATTTGAGAATTGCCTACCACTGGGAAGACAGCATTAAACTGCTAAAAACACTGCTCAATCGATTTGTCATGTCGGATGTGTCAAGCAGTACCAATGATGGATTTCCAAGATTTAACAAGTCAGGAAGAAAACCAGAAATTGTCTGTTTGCATTAAAGCTAAAATTTTTATTGCTGCTAATGGAAATTTAGACAATGCCACATTTCATAACTTCTATGCTGGAGTCAGAAAGTTTTATTCTACAGCTGTCCAGAAACTACCAAGAAAATTACCACTATCATACAAAATTCTTGAGGTGTTGGGGACTACTACATCCACTTAAAAAATTGGATTAAGATGAAGATGCAATTATTAATCTACTGACATGATTTCTGTTATGTTCAGAATAAATCCACAGGTCTATGTCACAAGCTCAAACTGTTGAGACCTTGGTCGTTTTATTTCAGACTTTCGAGTGAGGAAGCAGCTTTATACCTCCTTGCCCCAGGGTGCACAGGTGACCCTTAGGTCTCCCACAGGTGTGCCCCCTGGTGGCAAGTCTTATATTTGGGTACGGTCTACATACATACATAACATCACTCCCCCTCCCCCCCCAAAGTCTTACTGTGCAAGTTATTTGCAAGTTGAGGCGATCTGGCGCCCTGTACCCTCGGGTCGATCACCTGGGTTGAAGTCTTGACATGGTGGGTTCATCCTTGTGGTTGACGGTGAGGTTGATCGTGTTGGTGGGTCGCTGGGGGCCAGCTCCTTACGGTGTGGTTCCTGGTTATCTGTCGTGCGCAGTTTGGTCTCGTCCCACTGCTTTACTTGTTAGTGCGGTACATGGTTTCACAATCAAACACTCCGTTTTCATCACATGCACTCCATTCCCACCCTTGGCTAATGCGGTACGAGCTGCCCGACTGGGTCCATGAACATGGTCTGCATCACTTATTCCGATGTCGTGTGGAGGGGCCGTGCACTTACGGTGCATTCTCTGCTGATGGCATGCGGAAGGCTCGGTTCTGAGTGATTCGGTCTGGTGATTGCGTAACACCCAGGATAGCCGGGTCTGTAGGAAGTCTACTGTGGCACGCGTGGTGCTAGGTTTGGTGATTTGGGCGCTGACCCTGAGATTTGGAAAGCCCAGGATGGCCGCAATAACCTTGAGACTTTCGGTAGTGGCGGGAGGCCTAATGGTCCCCGTGGACATTGGGCCATAGTATGGGGGCCCCGGACCACCGACTGCGTGTAGCCGCCCTGCCTTGCTTTGCAACGTTGGGATGGGTCTATCGTCTTTTTGGCGGATAGGTTGTCACGTCCCGTCTAGCAGTTCACCTTTGGCAGGTGGTAACATGGGATCCTGGCTGGTCAGGTCCTAAGCTGGAGGGCCGTTACAGTTGACCCCTCACTTTCGAGCACTTCCACGACCGCGAGTGGGTCTTCAGGCTGCGCCGTTTCACCCCGGGGGTGGGCAACGGTGGCCAACTGAGAGCATGGGTGCCGCTCTCTGTGCCTGGCCCGTGGCGGATCATGTTACAGTGCACAGTGTTGGACATTCTCGAAGCAACACATCGATAATGGTGCCTCTGCTCTCCCAAGCTTGTGGGATGAGCAGCTTGTCTGACTCGAGCACATATTGGGACACTCTTTGGTACGTCTCTTTAGTCCCATGAACACAGGCTGCTGCTTTGTTTAACTTATTTGATGCATGTTCAATCATTTGGGGCTCGCCCGCTACTTTTGCTTGCTACGCAACACTCCCGACCCCGTGCGGTAACATCTCACTTGCTACGGATGCTTTGTTAGATACATATACAACTGGTTGGGGTTCACCCGCTACTTTGGTTTGCTGTACAACACACCCGACCCCGTGTGACAACACATCACTTGTTACAAGTACTTTGTCAGATACATATACGACCGGATGATGTTCGCCTGCCACTTTGGCTTGTTGTAAGGTACTCCCAACCCAATGGTACATCATTGGCTGTGAAAGACCGCTCGCATGGGTTACATGGTGTACACAATTTATTTGAGCATGGCTGCCCCTTTACCTTTGCCCCGAACCCAGTCATCTTCCTTGCTGGGCGACACATTCCTCCATTCCGTTGCGGCGACCTTCCGTGGTCTGGATGCTCTCTCATCCCGTGGTCTGGACACACCTTCGTCCATGTCTGTGATGCCGACTGCCGTGATTTTCCTCCCCAGGTATTTTGCCTCTGGCGTCGGGAAGATGCATTCGGATCGTTTCGGCCAGAGTCCCACTCCGCATGGTCAACCTGGAGCCTCTTCCATCATCGCGAAGGGGTCGTTGGCTTCGGGTGGTGGGTACCGCACCTGTTCCTCTGCTCGGTTGAACTTTACCTTCTCGTGGTTGTGATGAGCGGCCTGTGCCTCAGGGATCTGCAAATGGATCTGCACTTCGATGCCTGGTTCAGCTGGAAGAGGGGGTTTGCTCGGCCTTTGGGAAAGGGAGGCCTCGTTCGCTGGAGTGGGTACACAGAGATCTTCCTAGTTCCATCGAATCTTCCCCATCCACCTCCTTCCAAGCAGCATTGGCCCATCACCTGAAACAATCCACAGTGGTAATTCTTGCACTGCTCCCTCATGGAATACTTTTATGTCCGCACTACCAATATCTGGTATCAGTTCCTTGGTGTCGGTGCGCAGCTTTGCCTGAATCGGGATCAGCTCGGGTCGCTTGGTTTCGTCGCTCCACAGCCTTCTGGCTCATGACTGATGACTCACCCTCGTGTCTAGTTCCATGGATACTGCAGTGCCGTTAAGTTCAACTTTTAACATTATCGGAGGGCTTTTGGTGGTGAAGGTGTGTATCCATATATTTCCTCTTCATCCTCAGGTTCAATTGCCTCGCTGCTCGGTCATTGTGATCCTCGCTGGATCGGTCGTCCTCTCCTGACTCTGCCACGTGGTGAGTCAGAGATCGTTTGCACATTCGCTGGAGATGGCCCAGTGTTTCACAGTCCTTGCACACATCGGGCTTGAATCGACATTGATAAGGTCTATGGATGCCCCCGCAGCGCCAACACGATGCTAATTGATATGCATTCACGCCCCACGGCGGACTCAGAGTCTAGGCCTAGGTCTAGCCTCTGCAACCGTGTGGGCCCTGCCCTGTGCCATTCTGCCTGCTGCAAACATTATTTTGTGCACGGTGCTCGCCGGTGAACTTCGATTCTGTGAAGATATCTGTTTCGTGTTGTCGCTCATGGATATGAAGGCTTGGGCTATCGTGATGGCCTTGTTCAGATCTAGAGATTCGGCAGATAGCAGTTTGCGAAGAATGACCTCGTGGCCAATTTCAAGCACAAAAAAGTTCCGCAACATTTCCCCCAAGGATCCTGCAAAGTCGCACTGCCCCGCAAGGTGTCTTAGGTCGGCGACAAAACTCGGCACATTCTGGCCCTCGGAGCGACGGTGCGTGTAAAAGCGGTACCTGGCCATCAGGATGCTCTCCTTTGGTTTGAGATGTTCCTTAGCCAGTGTACACAGCTCTGGGTAAGATTTGTCCGTTATTTTGACCGGTGCCAGCAAGTTTTTTTTGGAGGCCATATACCGATGACCCACATACGGTGAGGAGAATCGCCCTGCGCTTGGCCTCCATCTCAGCCTTGTCCAATTCGTTGGCCACAAAGTACTGGGCGAGGTGCTCAGCAAAGGGTTCTCAATCTTCACCCTCAACAAATCTCTCAAGAATACCAACGGCAGCCATTACCGTGTGAAAGTTTGTGATTCGTTTTTCGTCGCCAATTTGTTATGTTCAAAATAAATCCACAGGACTATATCACAAGCTCAAACTGTTATGGCCTTGATCTCTTTATTTCGGACTCTAGAGTGAGGAAGCAGCATGGCGAGTCACCTTTTATACCTGCTTTCCCCAGGGTACACAGGTGAACCGTAGGTCTCCCACAGGTGTGCCCCCTGGTGGCAAGTCTTACATTTGGGTAAGGTCTACATACATACATAACAATTTTCATCTGTAACAAAATCTGATGATGAAAAATAAACAATCATAATGAGTGGAACCAGTATCAAGTAGATTCTGAACTGCCCGATTTCCAGTAACGAATCTGGATGAGTGGTGGGGGCAAGTGCTGGATCTTAACAAAATGGAGACACAAGAAAAATGATACCCAGCTCTTTGGAAATTGATATGTCAAGCAGTGCCAATGATGGATTTCCACGATTTGACAAATCAGGAAGAAAACAAGAAGCTGTCTGTTTGCGTTAAAGCTAAAAATGTTATTGCTGGTAATGGAGATTCAGACAGAGAGACTAGGAATAGAGAGAGACTAGGAGGGGGGGGGGGGGGAAAGAGTGAAAGACTAGGGGGGGGGGAAGAGGGAGAGAGACGGAGGGGGGGGGAGAGGGAGAGAGACGGAGGGGGGGAGAGGGAGAGAGACGGGGGGGGGGAGGGGAGAGGGAGAGAGACCGGGGGGGGGGAGGGGAGAGGGAGAGAGACCGGGGGGGAGGGGAGAGGGAGAGAGACGGAGAGGGAGAGAGACGGGGGGGGGGGGGGAGATGGAGAGAGACGGGGGGGGGGGGGGAAGATGGAGAGAGACGGGGGGGGGGAGAGGGAGAGGGAGAGAGGGGGGGAGGGGGAAGAGAGAGATTGGGGGAGAGAGATTGGGGGAGAGAGATTCCCTGCGCTATATACAATCGTGGTAAAAAAAAATCTAACATTCTCTGTCAGTGCCTCATTTAATCATCTCCTAAAACCTGCAATCAGTTATCACTCAGGATTACACTGAGCAGGAACATTTAATTAATTGTGAACAGGTTAGTGAAGCTGTGTCTGATCTGAGCACCTTCATTATCACCAGAGCACAAACAGAAGAGCATTGTCAAGATGTGTTTCCCCTAAGAGGGAAAGAATTCTGCTAATTTTCCAACAAAGACTGGATTTTAAATATTTAACAAAATGGGAGGAAAGCTCTCTCCTGAATCAACACTGATTCTCTGCTTCTCCTTTTGCGCTGATGTTCTTTGCAGAGACAGCAAGACAGAGTGAGAGACAGGGACATAGGGAGAGTTGGAGAGACAGACAGACTGGGACAGAGGGAGAGAGAGACTGAGACAGAGGGAGAGCGAGAGACAGGAACAGAGGGAGATGGAGAGAGACAGGGCCAGAGGGAGATGCAGAATCAGGGACAGAGGGCGATGGAGAGACAGGGACAGAGGGAGGATGGAGAGACAGGGACAGGTGGTGTAGAATTTACCAATATCTCGCAAAGATTCCAGGTACCTTTCCCCTGCAGAGGAGAAGAATTCCTTTCTGGGCTTTTAAAATGAGTTTAAAGGGGCAGACGAAGCCTGCGGGGGATAAAAGGGGATGCATTCATGGAGACCCCCCCCAGTGTTTGGACTCATAGGAAAGGGAATTCAAAATGGACCTAAATTACAGAAGCTTGAGATCCCCTAAACATCTATGGGAAGGAGCATATCAATTTTAAGATTCTACAACATTTTGGCTGCGAAAAAGAGTTACCAAATACAGGAGGTGGGGCCTACCTCTGAAGCAAATTCGTGTATTAAGGATCCCAGGCTATTCCCCCCTAAGAGATAATCGAATTACCCAATCAAGCACAATGGAAATCATGGTCAGAAAACTGGACAATACTAAAACAATGCAAAACCAGTGATAGCACATTCTCACACCCTAATCGAGTTACTGCTGACAAAGGAGACATTTGAAAATCAATGGACAGAACAGTTTAAACCGTGCCCAAGAGATTTGATGGGAGATAACTGAGCCTTTTTTTGGGGATATATTTATCCCCCAGTTTTACAAGGAAAAGAAAGGAGAACACAGACACAGACACAAGCAGCCTGCTTCCTCTACAGTGAAAAAATGGAATAGTGAAGGAAACTACCAGAACTGATCAGGAACTGACCGAGCACGAGGCCCACGAAACGGAAGGTTGTCGGCAACCAAATTGACAACCACTCTACAATCTGCTTCTGAACGACCCAACGGGGGAGAAATTACAAAAAGGGACTAACTAAAACTATTCGTAACCAAAGAAAGTGGGTACTTACCCCATACATCCAAAACGCAACTTAGCGCATCAACGGACGCACCCCAACCGAAGACTACGCGGTCCGAAGTCCTCTCCTCCGTCTGGGGTACGGCTCGCCTAGAAGGCCAAGTGCAGCGAACTCCGAAACCGTGATTCACCGGCAACTGTCTAAAGGGATTGGTGAGCATAGCCCCTAAACCCCCAGAGCTATAACTTAGTTAGTTAGGGGAATTGGGAGGGGGGAGGCTGGGATAACTTGTGTAAATGTATCTGCATTCTCCTCTTTACCCCATTTAGAGTTTAAGCTGTATTCTTTTCCCCACAGGCTGTAATTTGACATTTTATTCAATGTGTTGTACCCTTCAGTGTGTATTGGTCTGTGTGTGTTATTAAAGGTTGCCTTTTACTTCTTTTTAAACACAATAAAGCCATACCTGCTTCCTACCTTGAAATCGATTGTCTGTCCAAGTCTGTCACAGTCCCTTCATAATTCCAGTGTCTAGAACCAAGGGTGTGGGAGTGATTCGGAACCGCTCATATAAGGTCAGAAGGGAAAGCTGATCCCCTGCAAACCACCCCTTACAGTGGAGACAGGGACAGGGAGAAAGAAACAGAGGGTCGGAGAGACAGCCAAAGAGGAAGAGAGAGATGGCTGGGTGAAGGTCCACTCCAGACGCGTGTAATCCATTCCTGGGGCTGAATACCGACTGCACTTTGGAACAACACAGTTAAAGACGCAGCACGTGTACAATGGCTGCTGGAAGGAGACTACAGCAAACAATTTTTAGGCCCATGGTGACATTTTTTTTTAAATTCGGAAAATTGTTTAAAGCCAGAAAAAAATACGGGAAAGTGATATTGAACGTCCCTTGGTATCAATTACTTTTTGAAAGAGGGAAAGGCAAACTTGGAGTAACTTATTCTGTCAAAGCTGCAATGAGTCTTGAACGAATGTAAAGATTTTTAATTAACTTTTCACAAAGAAATGAATGATTAAAAACACTTGTACCCCCATGTTTCAAATATGATTTTGGAAGAAACAAGCAAGAATCAATTTTCCCCTCATCGAAACAAGTTTCAACCTGGTCTTGAAGTCCAAATGCTTTCAAATAGGCTCTGAAATGCTTAAAACATTTAAAAATTGAAATTTCCCAATAGTTGATTTTGAATGATCGACTGAAGTGAGTAGCTTTACACAAACATGCAACAATGTTGTTGAGGATGGGGAGGGCAGGGGAGGATTTGCAGGAGTTACATATTACTTTTTTATTAACTTGAAAATATTAAGACGTTTAGGAAGAGCACTAAAAAAAGGGAAAAACACAAACCATTTTATTTTGCCTGTCGTTCTATAGTCCGAACAAATCTCAGGAATAATATAAATATAGATTTCCTCTTAAATATTTATTGTTTTAATAGTTATGTAATGATGTATAAAAATTGCAAGCTACTTTAGAAGAAACCACTATTTGTTTATTGAGAAAGACACAGAAAATACTTCGATTAAACTGATATGTTTGAAATAGGGATTCAAAATTGAGTGTACAATGAAGTTTGTTTCCCGCTATTTAATTGTGAAGTACCTAAAATAATTCAACACTGTGAGAAGAACAGGGATTAATATTGTGCAGAATGTTTGAGAAAAAACATGATGCAAAATTCGTAAATTAACATCTTTACGTCACCATTTTAGTTTTGAAGTCAATCTGATTGGTTCTCCTGTCCAGAAAGATGAATGTTTATTTCTGTTAAATTATAGCTTTTCCTGCTTTTTGCTTTTAATTCGGTGATGCAAATTGTGTATGTATTTTTCTGCAGTTGTGAATAAGTGCTGCATTTCTGGTTCAAGAAGACAATGTTTATTAATAGAAGTGATTGAAGTTGAAAGTATGGATGTGTGTTTTTGTTCCAATTCTTTTTAATACTGTGAACTAAAGAACTGCAGCACTTGTCTGGTTGCATTATGATTAATATTCTAATTATGTATCTGTATCTACACAGCATGTCAGCGCCACAGGAAAACTGCTGCTCCTGCTGCTTGTGCAGCCATTGCTGTAGCGACATGAGGTTGAGCTCATCTGTTGAAAACTTGAAAATTAATACTAATTGCATGAATAGATATGCCTCTTTCAGGTCACCATGGGCCTTTGGATTGTTTGTCGATACATAACTGTGTAACTGAGTGATGTTTCTGAAAAGATATTGCATTATTATGCAGTTCTTTTATATATCCCAGTCATTTTTGTTTTTAATAGAGCTTGTACATGACGAACTAAAAGCTTTTCATTAATTATACCATAAACACACTTGCAGAACTGGCATCTAAATAACACATGAATTTCAATATAGATGTGAGGTGATGGATTTTGGTAGGAGGAATAAGGAGGCCAACTACTCCTTGGAAAATAAGAGTCTAAAAAATGGAGTAGAGGTGCAAAGGGATCTCGGGGTATAGATTCACAAATCATTCAAAGTAGCAACGCAGGTTAATAATGGCATAAAAGTGCAAATAAAGCACAGGGGTTCATTACGAGAGGAATAGAATTTAAATGGACCTTACACCCCGATTCTCGGCAGAAAATGGAATCTTGGGCCAATTGGGGGGGTTCTTAAACAAAATGGGCGGTAATTACTAAAAATTTAGACCGAGGCTGCGGGGTTAGGCCTAGGAGGGGGTAAACACAAAAAATATTTTTTCCAAAGAAACATAAAATAAAAATTCAGAAAACATTCTCAGGACCCTTTTCACCTTAATTACTGTAAAAGAATTTTAAAATATTTATTAAAAACCCATTAACTTATCTTTTTTTGCAGGGCTACTTACCTACCGCCCAGCTCCCGCTGCTTCTCGTGGGCGTTTATTTTCTACTTACCTATGAGTCACCGCTGAGTCAAAAATCGGGCGATGGTGGACTATGGACAGTGCACGCTCCCCAGTAATACTTCGAAACTGCCGGCTCGATTTTCGCCCAAAACGATCAATACCGCCGAGAAACCGAGCGGAAATGCAGTGCAAAATCTAGCCCATAGTTTTTGTAAAGAGCTCTGACCTGTTCGAAATGAAATAAGCCAGTCGAGGTTTATAAACTGTCAATCTATATTGGTTTATGTTTGAAAAAAATAGCAACATGATTTATATACCTGTACTAAATCTCTTGATTTTTAAGAGTTTGTGTCTTGATTTATGAGATGGTGGGGTTGACATTATTGTATTTTGCACCTTTCAGAGGAGACAGAAGATGGTAGATTTCCCACGTAAACTCCAGTGAATAGAAGTTCATTTTTAAACCGGAGCTGCAATCCATACATAGCAAATGTAACAGATTTAAATGATAGGAGACGGTCTTCTTAATGGTGTTGGGGGAAAAGCCTCAACCATAACATTGCCTTCAAGGAGTTGGATTATGTTCCCATTTCTTTTGTGAAAAAGAGTGTGAACTGAGTGAAAATTAAGCAACTCAAACTGCTTTATCATGGTGGAGGTGGAACTAATTTGCCAAACTTATTTATTAGGCGGCAGCTAAGATACAACTTGTACTCAAATGTACATCTACATTATTCACTCAAAATGGATCTTGGTAGAACAGGAGAGCCTCAGATAACTTTTGAGGAGGTCTTTACATTCCAACCATCAGAGAAATTTGTATCTCAGCTTCATCTTCATCTCTAAGAATCTAGTTATCACTTACTCAAGATACAGATGAGGAAGGCATTTTGCCTCAAAGTAACTCATCCATCTAGGAGGACCGTATACTTCCATCATAGAATTTAACTTTTTCTTAATTTTCCCTTTCACTCCTCTACCTAGAACTCCATTCCATGTGTTGGTCACTCTTGGTGTGAAGAACGGATATCAGTCTACTATTTATGTAAAACAGCTATCAAGCCAGGAAAGGAAATATTATGAGGGGTGACTGGAAGTTTGTTCAAACAGGTGGGTTCTGAAGCTTTTGAACAAGTGAAAAGATTCAGGGAGGGATCCCCAGAGAGTGGACTCTAACCACTAAAGGCTCTGACACCAACAGCAGAACAAAGGGACAAGGATGCACAAAAGGCCTTTTTCAAAGGAATGGAGTATTCAGGGAAATAGGGAAGAGATATAAGGTTGAAGGAGGTTGTATAGATAGGGTGGTGAAAGTCAATTGAGACATTTAAAAACAAGGAGTAGGATTTAAATTTAAGAAATGGGGAACAGGAAGCTATTACAAGTCAGTAAAGTCAGGGGTGATAGGTGAACAGGATTTATTGTGGAACAGGATATAAGCAATGGTTCACCCCCAAGATGTGCGGCCACACAGTAATCTCAAAGGTCCCACGCAGGCCGCTTACCAGCTATTACATCGTATATATCGCGCATGCACAGAAAGTTAAAGGGACCAAGCATTAAAACAGGCCGCACAGAACAAAGCACAGCTTATAGGGAACATTGGATACAAGTGGTACAGTTTTGGAAAGATTGGAATTTATGCCAACTAGTGGATGGAATGTCAGGAAGGAAGGGTTTGGAGCATTTGAATACTGAGGTGACAACTGAGGAACAGAAGTGGGCCATTCAGCCCCTCGAGCCTGTTCCGCCATTCAATTCGACCATGGCTAATCTATATCTTAACTCCATCTACCTGTCTTTGTTCCGTAACCATTAATACGCTTGCCTAACAAAAATCTATCAATCTCAGTTTTGAAATTTTCAATTGACATTTTGAAGTAAGATTTCAACAGTACAGAAGCAGAGATAGGGTGGAAGTGGGCAATGTTGTAGAAATAGAAGTGATAGAACGGTTAGGGGGTCTTAAACTCAATTCAGGGTCAAACATGATACAAAGTTGCAAATACTTTGCTTCAGCCTGAAAAAGTGGTCAGGGAGAGTAATGTAATCAGTGGCAAGGGAGCAAAGTTTGTGACAGGGCCAAAGGCAAAGGCTTTGGACTTTCCATTGTTAAACTGGAGAAAGTTATGACTCCTCCAAGACAGGATGTTACAAAAGCAGTGGCAGTGGAGGCAGATATGTGTGTTATCAACATATATGTGAACCTGATCCCAGGTCTACAGATGATGTCACCAAGGAACCAACTGCTGTTCAACTGAGTATCTTTGATCACCAGTTATATGTTGCACCTCAATGCCATGGAACAATCACCTTCAATAAGGTCAGCTTAAAATTCATCAGAACAAATTGCAACCTGATCCTAAATTATAAAAATACATGTTTACTTATCATCTTATTGCATTGAAGTATCTTAAAGCACTTCAAACAATGGTCCGGAATCTGCAGTTGTAATGTCAGCATTTGCCATCATTACAGAAACTTCTGGAGTCTGCACATGGTATTTAAACACGGAAATCCTGAAGTTGCTCCATCAGAGGGCGTGCTGCTGCAGTCTTTGCAGATAGAAATCAATTAGAAATCACTGAATTGTCGTGAGCTTCCACTTTTTACACTCTATTCTCACTGTAAAAACCCTTGAAAAAGTTGAGCCTTATTGAATGAGGTGTAATTAATTTTTTTTTAAAACAGCGTACTCTGCCATAATAGGCCTTGAAAAAACGGATTTTATATTTTTAGAATGTCAAATTTCTACATTCCATGATAAAAATTCCATAGATTTTTAGAATAATTTTATTTTGAAGTTTATGACATTTCAGCTTCCACCTTAATTCCAGGTATATCTTTATTTCGCTTTTCTGTAAAATTATAAAAAGTGAATGATAAAACCTGCTTGTTACTTCCTGGTTTGCTGCGTCAGAATTCATCAATGTGACTGGCTGCTTAGCGTGCTTACTGAAATCATTGTTACTGGCCACCAGAGATTCCCTTATAGATGGCGCCAGAATTAAATTAACGTTGGGAAAAGTGTTGGCTAAACATTTGTAGGCAGCTTTTTTCGAGGTCAGTGATGAGCACCATCACGTCACCGTTGACCGCAAAATCCCGGCTAACTAATTATTCTTGAAACAGTGACTGTTATAGAAGTAAATATAGCAATATCTCACAAATTTTGGTTGAGGAACGTAGTCCACTAAGATATTGGAAGAGGTAGACAGGACTTCAGGTCATCTCAACCAATGTCCTGCCCTAGGGTTCGGGATAAATGATGATCTCTATTGGTTGGTCACAACTCAGTAAAGACATGAGGTTGATTTCAGCTCTGAATTGTTAAGATTTCACATTCAGCTCTTAGAACACTAGTTGGCCGACTCAAGTATTTCCTTGTACATGTACTTTTATTGCAGATGGATCAAAAGAATTATCGACATTCTGGAATGATTTTGCATCCATTAATTAGATTTTATCTGACATCAGCATTGTCAATACTAAATGTTTTGTAATCACAGCTGTGATCAGTTAGGAATTCTCATTATGTCCAGTTTATTTTCCTTTATTGTTTTGGCTTGCATGGTCTCCACTTTATTTGGCAGCTAGCAATACTGAAAGCTCAATACATCCGTCAGCTTTTGTTTTTAAACTGGGGAGACTTATTTTTCAACTATATTCAAAACATCTCAAAACTGGTCAGTTTTCACACTTTCACTGTTTGTATTGTCCAAGAGACTCTGGAATACTGCAGCTTTTGTGTTGCTGCAAAGTAGTTTCCCTTTTGCATCAAGTGAGTAGTAGCACAATGAATGATAGGAATTATGGTTCAGAGAAGATAAAAATCACCATTTAACATAAGTCACAACTGCAAATGTGAACCATGATTATAAAACTGTTCATTAATAAAATTGGTAACAAAAAATATAATTTTTTGATTCAGTACCATCTTTCCAAATGTAAAGGGAACAAAATCCAAAGTAAGCTTAATCACAGATACAAAAAAAGGGCATTTGTTTGGGTACCAAAATTATGAAACTGATGAAGTGGAAAAATATGTGGACTCATCTTTAAAAATACATTTTAAGATTTCTGTCTTTCTTGACTCAGGTAGGCTGCAAATTCCACTAATGTTCTGGTCGGTCTTCCTGCCATTCCCTTTCGCAGGTATGGAACTTCATCTTTGTTTGACATCACACCAGCTATGTCAAGGTGAGCCCAGTGTGAGACTGTAACAAACTCTCGCAAGAACGCTGCAGCTGTACACGCACCACCAGACCTGCAGGAACATTTCAGAGCAGAGTGGAAGTTACCAAGTGGCAGCAAGTGAATGTATTTCTTTGGAAGTTCATCACAGATTTTTTTTTTTAATTGAAAATCCCCTTCAAAAAGAAAATTAAAACAAATTTTTTTCCAAATTATTCCCCCTTGAATTCTCATTATGTCCACTTGATCCTCAATTGAAACACAGTCACTCTCTGCCCTGCTGGGCAAATTTCTTGGGTGACTGTTTCATTGGGCCATCACTGCAACAACCTGTATGAAACTAACAAGCTCCCTCTTTTAATTTATATTTTCACTTTTCATCGACTAAGAGCATGTTCTCAAATTTTCAGTTTATTTTGAATAGTGGACAAAATGGTTCACTGTCAGTCACAATGCAATTTTTCAGTTGTGGTACAGTAACATTTACAGTATAATGAATAGTTATAGACTTGCATTCAATTGTTTCAACTCTAAGGCAACCACATCATGGGATTGATTTTCACGTGAAGCATATATCGGGTAGGCAGTGGGCTACTCCCAACCACCTGATGACATCTGCAGGAGGCCTAATCAATTTTTGTGATCAGGCCTCATTTACATTGACATGAGGAGGCGCCAGTGCTAATTGCACTTTTACGGATAGCTGGCTGTATAGGAGAGCAGGAAATCCGGCAATGCACCATGGACCTGCAGCAACACTTTAAAAGGGAAGGTGGAAGTGTCAGGAGTCAAACAAAGCAGCAGTTTTCAGAAAATATTAAATACTGGCTCATAACACACAAGACACTGCAGGAAAACTGAGTGCCAGACCCCTTTCCAGCTTTCCCCGACTGTAGCTAAATGCACCTGGAAATGGCCAGCTCCCGATCTGTACCGCCTGCAGTTTGTGCAATAGAATGCAGGTCGATACAAATATGGTGTTAGGGCACTGACGTGATGTGACCCTAATCTGCAAACAATACTCAGGCCTCTGCCTGTTTTCAGCCTAAATTAAGGTCAGCCTGAAAATGGGAAAGAACATACCTCCAGGGAATTCCATCCCCCACCCCGATTCTCATCCCCCCTACTGCTCACCTTATGCCTAATAGCGGGGTGGTCATAAGACAAAAATCTGTCCCCATAGTGTGCTCGACACAAAATAAAATTAAACTCGAGCTCAGATGTGTAAGATTAACAACATGCATTTATACAAGTGTCTTCAATGCAGAAAACATTCCAAGGCTCTTCACAGAGGCATAATCAAACAAAAATGGATGCCGAGCCACAGGATATATTAGCAGGGGCGTCCAAAAGCTTGGTCAAAGAGGTAGGTTTTAAGGAGGGTTTAAAACAAATTAAGAGTGGTGGAGAGGGATTTAGGGAGGGACTTCCACAGCATAGTCCCTAGATGGCTAAAGGCACAGTGCCAACAGTGCAGCAAGGGGGATATACAAGTTCTGGGGAGCTTGTATGGCTGGAGAAAGTTAGAGATAGCGAGAGGCAAAGCCAAGAATGAATTTAAACACAAAGACGGGAATTTTTAATTCGAAGCATTGGGGAACCGGGAGCCAATGTAGGTCAGTAATGATAGGGGTGGTGGGCGAGAAGGACCTGGTGCAGAATAGGATATGGGCAACCGAGTATTGGATGATGTGTAGTTTATGGAGGGTGCAAGATGAGAGATTGGGCAGGAGAGCATCGGCATATCCTTAAAACCTTTCAGTATCAAATCAAAACAGAAAATAGTTTGCAGATCTTTTACCACACAACAGTGACAATATTTGAGTTTACAAATGTAAAGAGTGCTTATTTGGAAGAGTACTGAAAAGTATTAATGCCTTAACGTAAAGGCAATTAACCACAGAATGCAAGTTCACACAAAATAGGAAACATCTAATGGATATAAATTTGCTCAGTGTAACTCCTCAGTTTGGTATAAGACTACAGAATTAGGATTTACGTCCTAAATAAAAATCTGAGTAATGAAAGTCCCACCCGAAACAGAACAACTTGTATTTATATAGCACCTTTAACATAGTAAAACATCCACATTATAAAATAAAATTTGACACTGCGCCACATAAGGAGATATGAGTGCAGATGACTAAAAGTTTGATCAAAGAGGTAGGTTTTAAGGAGCGTCTTAAAGGAGGAAAGAGAGGTAAAGAGGCGGAGAGGTTTAGGGAAGGAATTCCAGAGCTCAGGGTCTAGGCAGCTGAAGGCACAGCCATTGATGGCAGAGCAATTAAAATCGGGTATGCTCATGAGACCAGAATTAGAGGACGCAGATATCTCGAAGGATTGTGGGGCTGGAGTAGATTACAGGGATAGGGATGGAGGGATTTAAATACATGGATGTGAATTTAAAATCGAGGCGTTGCATAACCAGGAGCCAATGTAGGTCAACGAGCACAGGGGTGATGGGCGAATGGGACTTGGTGCAAGTTAGGACACGGACAGCAGAGTTTTGGATGACCTCAAGTTTATGGAGGGTAGAACGAGGGAGGCCAACCAGGAGTGCATTGGAATAGCCACGTCTAGATGTAATGAAGGCATGGATGAAGGATTCAGCAGATGAGCTGAGGCAGGGATCGAGTCTGGCAATGTTCTGGAGATGGAAATAGGCGGTCTTAATGATGGAGTGGATATGTGGTCGGAAACCCAGCTCGGGGTCAAATATGACACCAAGGATGCGAACAGTCTGGTTCAGCCTCAGACAGTTGCCAGGGAACGGGATGGAGTCAGTGACTGGGGAAAGGAGACAATAGAGAGGTTGAGAGAGGTGGTGGAGAGGCAGAACTGGGTGTCAGCATGTGGAACCTGAAGTTGTGTTTTTGGTTGATGTCAGAGGGGCAGCATGTAATGAGAAATATGAAGGGGCCAAAGATAGATCCTTGGGGGTCTCCAAAGGTGCAGGAGCGGGAAGAGAAGCAATTACAGGTGATACTATGACTACGACTGGATAGATAAGAATGGAACCAGGCAAAAGCAGGAACACAGCTAGATGACGGTGGAGAGGCGTTGGAGGAGGATTGCGTGGTCAACCATGTCAAAGGCTACAGACAGGTCGAGAAGGACAAGGAGAGATAGTTTACCTTTGCACTGTCACATAGGATGTCATTTTTTACTTTGATGGGAGCCCATTCGTTACTGTGACAGGGCGGAAACCTGATTGGAGTTCTGGGAAAGATGGGCATAGATTTGGGAGGCAATACGTTCAAGGATTTGAGAGGAAAGGGAGGTTGGAGATGGGGCAACGATTAATCTATAATTCTCGTTCAGATGCTAAACGACCTGCTGTAAAATTCCAACAATGGCCTGGATTTTGCTGTACTAATAACGGAAGGCTGTCATCCTTATTGCTGAGTAACAGTGACAGCAATTTCTGGCGTCCGCACATGCGTAATTAAACACGGAAATCCGGAAGTTCCTGTCACTGATGCCCTGCTCCTCCACAGGGTGTGCTGTTGCAGTATTCGTCGATGGAATCTGCACAGAAATCACAGTGATGGCGAGAACTTAGGCCAACTACCCCTATTTTCTCTCTAAACACAAATGAAAAGGCTAGGTGTTGTACAATCAGGAGTAGCTGAGTTTTTAAACAGCGTAGTAAGTGATAATTACTGAACAACTTCTCTGGATCTTGAAAAAAATAATTGCACAAGTATGGAGTCTCATTGCCTCAAGAAATTAATGTTGCAGATTTATTTTTAATAAAAATAATTTTTTTTTAAATTCTGCTTTTGTTCTTCTTTAATGTCTTTCCCTTAATTCCATGCGTATGTCCCAGCCTTTATTTTTCTTCCTATCCAATAATTTAAATAATAATTTATATTTCCAGTTTTAATTCCTACTTTGCCATCTGTGTCTCAGTGAAGATTGTTCAATCTGGTTGATTGAACAGCCTCCATGCTGCTTGACCTACTCACAGATGCCACAGAGCCCCTGTAGAGGGCGCCAAATTCAACAAGCCCTCTAAAAGTCTGTGGGCAACCGTACGCAAAGTGAATAGCAAAAACTGTTCCTTCGGCGCTCATAGCAAAATCTGGGCCAATAGCATAATTATTTCACTTGTTTTTTAGTACCCAGAAATCAACCCAAGTGCTAACATAAAAGTGCCATTGGATATGTGAATGAATAACGGAAAAAATAAAGTATGAGGTCAAGGCCCATGATGTAGGACATTAGAAAAAGTGGAGAAAGGTTTGGCAATATCAAGTTTGGGTTTTAAAAGCCGACACACATTGGCGAAGGGAAGACTTGAGGAGATAAGAATTTTCAAAGTTTTGTGGTTCTGTGATAGGGTAGGATGAGTTTAAATTTCAACACAGCAGGCTTACAACCTTATACTGCAGCATCATGAAACAAGCAAATGTAACTCCCTTATTTAAAAAAGGAGAGAGCGAAACCACAAAATTATAGACCCGTTAGTCTAATATCTGTCGTGGAGAAGTTATTGGAATCTATAATTAAGGACAAAATGACTAAGCATTTGGAGAAATTTGAGCTGATTACAGAGCGCCAACATGCATTTGTAAACATTGGGTCATGTCTAACATAGAAACATAGAAAATAGGAGCAGGAGTAGGCCATTTGGCCCTTCGAGCCTGCACCACCATTCAATATGATCATGGCTGATCATGCAACTTCAGTACCCCATTCCTGCTTTCTCTCCATACCCCTTGATCCCTTTAGCCTAAAGGGCCACATCTAAATCCCTTTTGAATATATCTAATGAACTGCCTTCAACAACTTTTTGTGGTAGAGAATTCCACTGGTTCTCAATTCTCCAAGTGAAGAAGTTTCTCCTCGTCTCGGTCCTAAATGGCTTACCTCTTATCCTTAGACTGTGACCCCTGGTTCTGGACTTCCCCAACATCAGGAACATTCTTCTTGCATCTAACCTGTCCAACCCCTTCAGAATTTTATATGTTTCTATGAGATCCCCTCTCATTCTTCTAAATTCCAGTGAATATAAGCCTAATCGATCCGGTCTTTCTTCATATGTCGGTCCTGCCATCCCAGGAATCAGTATGGTGAACCTTCTCTCCAACTCCCTCAATAGCAAGAATGTCCTTCCTCAGATTAAGAGACCAAAACTGTACACAATATTCAAGTTGTGGCCTCACCAAGGCCCTGTACAACTGCAGTAAAACCTCCTTGCTCTTATACTCAAATCCTCTCGCTATGAAGGCCAACATGACATTTGCCTTCTTCACCGCCTGCTGTACCTGCATGCCAACTTTCAATGACTGATGTACCATGACACTCAGGTCTCGTTGCACCTCCCCTTTTCCTAACCTGTCACCATTCAGATAATATTCTGCCTTCCTGTTTTTTTCCACCAAAGTGAATAACCTCACATTTATCTACATTGTACTGCATCTGCCATGCATTTGCCCACTCACCTAACCTATCCAAGTCACCCTGCAGCCTCTTAGCATCCTCCTCACAGCTCACACTGCCACCCAGCTTAGTGTCATCTGCAAACTTGGAAATATTACATTCAATTCCTTCATCCAAATAATTAATGTATATTGTAAATAGCTGAGGTCCCAGCACTGAACCTTGCGGTACCCCACTAGTCACTGCCTGCCATTCTGAAAAGAACCCATTTATTCCTACTCTTTGCTTCCTGTCTGCCAACCAGTTTTCTATCCACATCAATACATTACCCCCAATACCATGAGCTTTAATTTTGCACACTAATCTCTTTAGTTTAATTTAGTTTTTTTTAGGAAGTAACTAAAGTCTATGGATGCAGCTTATATGGTCTTTCAGAAGGCATTTGATAAGGTTCCACATCAGAGACTGTTAGCTAAAATTAAAGAAAAATTAATGACCTGGTTAGGAGACTGGTGTGAGAATCCTGGGAAGTCTCCATTTCAGATTTTCCCGACAAACTAACATGGACTAAATGAATTAAGTATTATGAGTTATAGGTTCAAGTTTGTATTTTGTTCCTGTTACACGACGCACGACGATTCTTGAATAATCATACTTTTAAACTAGTGTAATATGCCCTGGGTGGACCCGGTTAGATGGATTAGTTGATTATTAGAATATTCGTTTTCTATCTTTAGTGATGTAATCATAAGTAATCGATTTATAATCGTGTGCAAGAATTAAATGTAAAGGTTTATAATCATCAATTGTTTGGAATGATAACCTGAATTATATATGACATGTAAACCTTTTGCTTATGATTAAAAGTCTGTGAGTAAGCTGTAACCAAACAGCCTGGGGTGAGAAAGAGGAATGCCATGGTCGAATAGGGAGGCTATGGGTGAAGGTTGGATATTAGCCAACAGTAAGGATAGAGGCATAGAGTGCAGCTAGCCTGGGATGCAAGGTCAGATGTGGCTGCCACTGTGTTGGAATGTTATGAAGTCTGCGGTAAATTAAAAACATTGGCCTCTCACAGAAAGAGCAAGGACACCATATCTCGACACTTTGGAGATATGTTCATTTTGCGCTGCCGTAACTACCCCAGATATGAGTCTTGATGGTCAAAAACAGATGATGTAAGGCTGTCATAAGACCAGAAGCTGTATAAGTCACGGTGCTGCAGATGTGGCACCTTTATGGTTGGATTTTGGGTTTTGGATGTAAGCCAGTGATTGATTCAATAAGTCTCCATAGGCTTAGAAAAAGTGAGAAAAAGTCTAAGAAGGGGTCACTTGGGCACTTAGAGGGTAGAGGCATTCGGCCAAGAGCTTGGGAACATCCACCAGATGAGCTGAGGAGGGGGCAGGTTGTCGGAGGACCCATACCGATGGACGAGGGAGCCTAGAGGCCAGGGCTGACATGGGTGGATTCGTGGAGATCACGACCTTCTAACCAGGGTACAATAGATAATGTAACTCACATTTGCGCCTTGTTAGACTATTGCTCAGATACTGTAATGTATTAAGTCTTGCTTATACTGAATAAAAATAATCACCGTCACCAATAAAGGTCACATCGAATCTTTCGTACCTTAACAGTGGAAACAGTTAATTGGTCAGGATCCCGAAACTCTAACAATAGTTAGATAGTGGAAGACATAGAGTAGGGTTAATGGGTATGTACTTGAATTGGAAGGAAGTGACTAGTAGTGTCCATAAGGGTCTGTGGTGGAGCCTCATCCATTCACTATATTTATTGATGAATTAAGAGAGAGCCATATATCCAAGTTTGCTGGTTGGCGACACAGTAAGTCGCGTAGATAAGAAGCATAAAATTATGATGCTGGTAACATTAGAGAAGGATGAATTTCAGAAACAAGGATATTGTACTGTAAAGATAGGCACATATAAATATTGAGCTCAAGAATTTTTAAGATTGAAATACATAGACTTTTAAAACACAGGTTTTTCATCACAGCAGGAGGCAGTGTATGGGAAGGAGATTGCTGCAATATAAAAGGCAATATGGTGCTATAGAACATGCATCAAAGATTGTTCATAATAAAGCTATGGCTCAGGTAAAGCAGTGATCGGAAGTAGCAGTATGGTGTGAAAATGCATGGGGGACTCCTATCTCCGTTTGGCAATCGGTTCAAAAAACTAGGTGGTCATAAAACATCAGATGGTGTTGGATTCAGCAGGAAGCAGACCATAAAGAAAATGGTATAAGAAGAGATTCCATGTTTTTATTTAGTTAGAAAGAGATCTTTGACTACCTTCGAGACCCAAAAAGCAATCTTAGCAATTCCTCATTAAAATCCACACACGTGTCAGAAACTCGGCTAATGTGCACTATGCTGTATGGGTGTTTACAAGATTAATGTTTTGTCAATAATAAATTAAGTGAATCATTATATTACTATCTCTACCTTTATGAATCGGTTTAAAGGATAAAGGACTTATTCAACAGTTAGCCTTTATAATTAGAGAGCTAGTATATAAAAGGGAAGGAAGTTTTACAACTATGATACAAAGCCCTGGTTAGACCACATCTGGAGTAGTGTGCCGTTCTGGGCACTGCACTTTAGTGATGTATTGGCCTTGGATTCACGAGAATGTTATCAGAGCTCCAAGGGTTAAATTACAAGAGATTACATAAACTAGACATATTCCTTGGAACATAGAAGATTACTGCTGATTGATTTGATTGAGGTTTTTTGGACTTTGAAAGGAATTTATAGGGTAGATAGAGCAAAACCTTTTCCGCTGGTGGGGGAATCCAGTACAAGGGGACATAACCTTAAAATCAGAGCCAAACCATTCAGGAGAGAAGTTAGGAAACACTTTTTCAAGCAAAGGCTGGTAGAGGTGTGGAATTCTCTCCTACAAAAAGCAACAGATACTAGCTCAATTAATAATTTTAAATCCAAGATCGATAAATTTTTGCTATCCAAGGGTATTAGGGATTTGGAGCAAGGCAGGTGGATGGAGTTAGGATTCAGATCAGCCATGGTTTCATTGAATGGGGAAACAAGTTCGAGGGGCTGAATGGCCTACTCCTGTTCCTATGATTCAATTTCTTCAGTTTCATGCAATGTATGTTTAAAGTCATAAACATATGTGGGACATCCTGGAGAGATGTATGTTGGTCAGTGTTCTCGATCAGGCCAACATCCCCAGCATCGAAGCACCACATTCAACCAGCTCCGTTGGGCAGGCCACATTGTCCGCATGCCTGACACAAGACTCCCAAAGCAAGTATTCTACTCGGAATTCCTACACGGCAAGCGAGCCCCGGTGGGCAGAGGAAACATTTCAAGGACACCCTCAAAGCCTCCTTGATAAAGTGCAACATCCCCGTTGACACTTGGGAACCCCTGGCCATAGACTCGAGTCTCGTCGCCTAGAGCATGCAGAGAACAAGTGCAGGCAGCGGAAGGAGCGTGTGACAAACCAAACACCCCACACACCCAACGACTGTCTGTCCCACCTGTGACAGAGACTAACTGCCGTATTGGACTGTACAGTCACCTGAGAACTCACTTTTAGAGTGGAAGCAAGTCTTCCTCGATTTCGAGGGACTACCTATAATAATGATGACCCCCCCTGTGTAAGCCCCAGATAGAAGCCGATGATGTTGGACATCTTGGGGAGTTAAGGTTAACAATCAAACTTCTTTGTATCTTAAAGCAGCAGGCTTTCCAATATAAACATGATGATATTGAAGTATTGTAAAAGGAATGCATTGTCAGGCTTTCCGATATAAACAAGATTACTTTGAGGTGTCATGAGGAAAAGGCATTGCTTTTTTTCTGAAACAAAGTGTTTGTGAGGGAATAAATGTTAGCAATGACATGGTTAATGTTTCATTTTAGGGGAAGAAACATGGGAAGTAGATATCCATTGATTGATTGATTGATTAATTAATTAATTCACCCATTAACAGATAGCAATTGGTCAAAGATACTAGAAAATGTTATGTCAGGAAGTCTTGTTTAAGGTAAGTGGTTGAGGCAAACAATTGCAAACTGTTTACATAGATAGTGTGTTTTCAGATAAAGTGCGACATCCCTACTGACGCCTGGGAGTCCCTGGCCCAAGACCGCCCTAAGTGGAGGAAGTGCATCCGAGAGAGTGCTGAACACCTCGAGTGCATGCAGAAATCATGCGCAGGCAGCGGAAAGAGCGTGCGGCAAACCAGTCCCACCCACCCCTTCCTTCAACGACTATCTGTCCCACCTGTGACAGAGTCTGTGACTCTCGTATTGGACTGTTCAGCCACCAAAGAACTCACTTCAGGAGTGGAAACAAGTCTTCCTCGATACCGAGGGACTGCATTTTATGATGATGTTATCAGAGGATTTGGGAAATAGATAAATCATTGATATTTTCCTTTGATGTAGTCAAAATATTGTATATAAAGATACAGAAATTGAATATCCACTCTTTGTATACAGTTGAAGACCAATCACCTTTACTGTGCATCAATAAAGTCTGTTCCGTTTACTCGACTACGAAGGGCTCAATTTTCCCCAATGTCGTTTTTTGGCGCATTTCAAGAGTTACGCCCGTTTTTTTTGGCCCCGACTACTTAAAAAAAAAACTTGCAAGTTTCTACGTTCTAATTTTTGAAATTGGCGCCGTGCAAACTGTCCTTTAGCTTTGGAGAGATGGAGCCTAACGTCCGCATTGAAAAAAGGATAGCCCCCGCCCCGTTCTGCACATGCACAAAAAAAAAATGAAGTTTTTTACGTGACTGCTGTGGGCAGCATGCCCAGTACACCTCCCAGTCTGCATTTGGCCATTTTTAAAGAGCTTTGTGAGAGAACTTTTAGAGTGCTGTTGAGAACTTTAATTCTCAGGGGAAAAATCACGAGCTGTAATATGCAATGCGGCTCAAGGACCAAGAATTTCTCACAAGAGGAAATGGAGACACTAGTTACTGTAATTGAGGCCAGATGGCACGAGCTGGATACCAGTAGAGGTCACATAAAAGTTTCACCAAAAGAAATGAAGAAACACTGGAACCAACTTGCAAAAGATTACTGTGCAATGGTGACCACCCCGAGGTCTGGAGGCCAGTGCAAAAAGTGGCAGGACCTTGGTCAAGTAGTTAGTGTAAGTAATATTTTCATTTATTCACTAGAATTGCAATTGTAAACGTGACCATCTGTATGTCCCACCCAGCAGAAAGACACCCTCTCTAAAAAGTTCTATTTTCATCTTTGCAGAGGAAGGTGGCACACAACAAAAGAGAGAGAACTCGAACAGGAGGCGGCCCAGCAAATCGGCACCCACTGAAACACTTGAAAAACAGGGTTCGCTGCTTTGATGGGTTCTGTCCGGAGAAAAGCAACCATCACTGCACAAGCTGGGCCCACACTCGAGGGAGAGGGCAAGTCCTGCAAATTCCACCTCCTGGCTTTGCTAAAAGTCAAGTCCTGCACGGGCTAGCCATGCTTCGGTTTCTGGGGATGTCTCCATCAGCTACGCTTCGGTTGATGCAATGTGCTATCATTCATCGTGGTCCTTCAAATGAGCCTGCTGCTTGCGCTGTGTGAGCCTACTCGTGCCACCTTCCCCCCTCCTCTGCTGCTAACCATTTGTCTCTTCAGTTATATTTTGCAGAATTTAAGGCCAACCTGATGAGCCTGAAGATGATTTCAGAAGATTCAGACGCGGACGAGCCTGAAGAGGAGAACATCTTCCAATCCCACCTTCCAGACCAAGAGCATGGGGGTGAGGGGGAGGGGGGAGGATAAAGCCCTCAATGTTGTACTCACTCTGGAGCAGGTGCAGGCGCCGCCCATTGAGGTGCTAGCCCCTTTCCTGAGTGGTACGAGTGTTGGGACATTCCATGGTTTTGCATAGTCCGAGGCTGCGGGTTCCAGTGGGGTGCAGCGAGCCACACCCAGGATGAGGAGGGGCAGGAGAGCTCGACCGCGTTCTCCTGAGGTGCAAGATGCAACAGATGTGGTTCAGATGATGACAATGAGTGCAGAGAGCATTTACCTTACGCGATCAGTCCTGGACACCATCAATGGGGTGGGTGATGAGGTATTGGGACAGTCGAGAAAAGTAACAACACTCTCACGAGAAATGGGAACACTGTCGGTGCACATGAGGGAGGGAGGGTCGCAGGTAGCAGATACATTGTTAGTGAACATGAGGGAGGGAATGTCGCGGGTAACTGATACACTGTTGGTGAATATGAGGGAGGGAATGTTGCAGGTAGTTGAGACACTGTCAGGGCACATGAGGGAGGGAATGTCGGAGATAGCTGCTGCTAGAAGGGTACATGCCAGACCACTCGGTCATTGATGGAATCAACAGCCACTCCCACGCCAATCCCCAGGCCAGCCTCTGAAGAGGCCCAAGCCGGGCCTTCCACATTATTGCCTGCCCACGCACCCCCATCAAGAAGTACGCATTGCCCGAGATGCTTGAAAGGATAAGCTTGGTACCAACCCGAGAAACGCTGCGCCACCGCCTGCGGGCAGGGGTGAAGTCACCAAGACCAAGGGCAGCGGGCGGTCTTCGAATAAGGTGGCGGAGAGAATGGTGCAGTCTTTATTTGCTGCTATTGTTGTTATTATTGTTGTTACTATTGTAACTGTTCTTAAATTAAACGTTTTCTGTAAGTGATGTAAATTTACAAGTTTAAAAGTTTGTAAGTGATCTTAACTGAAAACTTAAAAGTGTGATACAAGAATATTGTTATTAGTTAAGTACAAACAAGTGTTAAACATTTGAATAAAATATATTTTAAATTATAACTGAATCATTTCCATTATTTGTTCCATTATTAACACAACTTTTTGAACTAAAGAAGAATTATTTCCATTATTTGTTCCATTAACACAACAACATTATGGAACAGGTCCAAACAGTAAACATGGTCCATTTGGAATAGTTGCCGCTGTACCTTCAGGCAGCAAAGCATTCACAGATGAGCTGCTGCCAGAAGGCTCGAGCATTCGTTAAAGCCCGAGCATTCGTTAAAGCCCGATCTCCTCCGTCATTGTGCTCCGAGTTCAGGTAGTTGTATGGCTTCCTCGTTCTCATCAGCAGCCACGCTCACCTCAGGTGGGTCTTCGACTACCAGTTGCTGCCTCATGATGGCTAAGTTACGCAGCATGCAGCACATAACAGTGAACTGACCGGCAATCTCAGGGGAGTATTGCAAGTAGCCTCCGGAATGGCCCAGGCATCAGAAATGCTGCTTCAAGATGCCAATGGTCCTCTATTATGCTGCGCATCGCAATATAGAAATATAGAAAATAGACGCACCAGTAGGCCATTCGGCTCTTCGAGCCTGCACCACCACTTAATGTGATCATGGCTGATCATGCACTTCAGTACGCCATTCCTGCTTTCTCTCCTTACCCCTTTGATCCCTTTAGCCATAAGGGCCACATCGAACTCCTTTTGAATATATCGAACGAACTTCTGTGGTAGGGAATTTCACATGCTCACAACTCTGAGTGAAGAGGTTTCTCCTCATCTCGGTCCTAAATGGCTTACCCTTATCCTTAGACTGTGACCCCTGGTTCTAGACTTCCCCAACATCGAGAACATTCTTCCTGCATTTAACCTGTCCAATCACGTCAGAATTTTATATGTTTCTTTGAGATCTGAAGAGATAGCAAAGTTTCTGTTTAAAGAATGGACTCAGTCGAGAATATTTTGTGGATTTTATGGGGTCACCCTGCGCAGATATGTGAAAAAGCTGGTTTTGTTAAAACTCCAGAGACCGCATGGCAGTTAGCTCGGACAAAAGAACTGTCAGTCATCCATTGACAAAAGAGCTGTCAGCCAGGAAGGGGAGGGGCCATTCAAAGCCACTCTAATATGCAAAAGTACTTCTCACCTCCATCTCAGAAGAAGAGCAGAACAATGAACCCACTAGCCTGGCCAGCCATAGAGGAGCCGGGTTTTTCCCAACACAAAGACTGAGAGAGATGCCCAGATTAAGGGCCATCAGCCAAATACACACGGGTTGGATGGCCCATCACTGATCAAGTACCCGTGCTTAGAAACAAAGGGATTTTAAAGATTGGCGGGAAAGATAGGGGTAGCAAGACTCCCAGAGGTCTTTCCACTTTATTTTTAGCTTGGAGCTTGGAGTGAAGCTTGGAGCTTGCAGCTTGTATCTAGAGAGATCTCTCTCTCCATCTTGCTCCACCAAGATCGATGTACCAGAGGAAGTGGCCACAGTACCACAGAAGAAGCCACCGAGACTGAAGACCAGGCAGTGACTTCCCACAGCTGAGCTGAGAAAGGAAACTGGCTGCGTGTGGTGGTGAGCATGGTTGAGAGTGTCCCAAGCCAGTAACCAGATATCCTAGGCGAGCTGGGTAAGGGCTCAGGGTTTTCTCAGAAGTGAAGCTTTACAGGGCTATTCTGAGGAGGGTAATTTGTTGGTAGGGGTAGAGTTAGAATCCACCAGGGAATTACTGCATGTTACTAGGTCTCATTTCTGTACTGTATGTATGTTGTTTGTAACCTGGATTTTATTCTCCACAGAGACAGTGATTTCGTTTAGTAGTGCATGTTTTAAATAGTGTATGTTAGACCAAATAAATATAAGTACGATTTTTCACCGAAGCATTCCTGTCCGTGACTCATTTAATTTACACTCCGAATAATAATTCCCGAGTCTAGAACTTTCGTAAGGCGGGGGCGAATCGAACCGTCCGTCTAGCAATTGGGCTAGAATCAAAACCGTTTACAGATCCCCCCTCATTCTTCTAAATTCCATTGAATACAAGCCTAGTCGATCCAGTCTTTCTTCATATGTCAATCCTGTCATCCCGGGCTTCAGTCTGGTGAACTTTCGCTGTACTCCCTCATTAGCAAGATTGCCCTTCCTTAGATTAGGAGACCAAAACTGTACACAATATCCAAGGTGTAGCCTCACCAAGGCCCTGTACAACTGTAAGAGGACCTTCCTGCTCCTATACTCAAATCCTCTCGCTATGATGGCCAACATGCCATTTGCCTTCTTCATCATCTGCTATACCTGTATGCCAACTTTCAATGACTGATGTACCATGACACCCAGGTCTCGTTGCACCTCCCCTTTTACAAATCTGTCACCATTCAGATAATAATCTGCCTCAAATTTATCTACATTATACCACATCTGCCATGTATTTGCCCAAGCACCTAACCTATCCCAAGTCACCCTGCAGCCTCTTAGCATCTTCCTCACAGCTCACACTGCCACCCAGCTTAGTGTCATCTGCAAACTTGGAGATATTGCATTCAATTCCTTCGTCTAAATCATTAATGTATATTGTAAATAGCTGGGGTCCCAACACTGAACCTTGCGGTACTCCACTAGTCACTGCCTGCCATTCTGAAAAGGACCCGTTTATTCCTACTCTTTGCTTCCTATCTGCCAACCAGTTCTCTAGCCACGTCAATACATTACCCCCAATACCATGTGCTTTAATTTTGCACACTAATCTCTTGTGTGGGACCTTGTCAAAAGCCTTTTGAAAATCTAAATACACCACATCCACTGGCTCCCCCTTATCCACTCTACTAGTTACGTACTCAAAAAATTCTAGAAGATTTGTCAAGCATTATTTCCCTTTCATAAATTCATGCTGACTTGGACTGATCCTGTCACTGCTTTCCAAATGCGCTGCTATTACATCTTTAATAATTGATTTCAACATTTTCCCCACCACTGATGTCAGGCTGAAGGTCTGTAATTCCCTGTTTTCTCTCCCTCCTTTTTTAAAAAGTGGGGTTACATTAGCTATCCTCCAGTCCATAGGAACTGATCCAGAGTCTATAGAATGTTGGAAAATGACCACCAATGCATTCACTATTTCTAGGACCACTTTCTTAAGTACTCTGGGATGCAGTCTATCAGGCCCTTGGGATTTATCGGCCATCAATCCATCAATTTTCCGAACACAATTTGCTGACTAATAAAGATTTCCTTTAGTTCCTCCTTCTCGCTAGACCCTCGGTCCCCTAGTATTTCCGGCAGGTTATTTGTGTCTTCCTTAGTGAAGACAGAACCAAAGTATTTGTTCAATTGGTCTGCCATTTCTTTGTTCCCCATTATAAATTCACCTAATTCTGACTGTAAGGGACCGACATTTGTCTTCACTAATCTTTTTCTCTTCACGTATCTGTAGAAGCTCTTGCAGTCAGTTTTTATGTTCCCTGCAAGCTTACTCTCATATTCTATTTTCCCCCTCCTAATTAAACCTTTTGTCCTCCTCTGCTGAATTCTAAATTTCTCCCAGTCCTCAAGTTTGCTGCTTTTTTTGGCTAATTTATATGCCTCTTCCTTGGATTTAATACTATCCCTAATTTCCCTCGTAAGCCACGGTTGAGCCATCTTCCCCTTTTTATTTTTATGCCAGACAGGGATGTACAATTATTGAAGTTCATCCATGTGATCTTTAAATGTCTGCCATTGCCTATCCACCATCAACCCTTTAAGTATCATTCGCTAGTCTATCCTAGCCAAATCACGTCTCATACCATCGAAGTTACCATTCTTTAAGTTCAGGACTCTAGTCTCTGAACTAACTGTGTCACTCTCCATTCTAATGAAGAATTCTACCATATTATGGTCACTCTTCCCCAAGGGGCCTCGCACAACAAGATTGCTAATTAATCCTCTCTCATTACAAAACACCCAGTCTAGGATGGCCAGCTCTCTAATTGATTCCTCAACATATTGGTCTAGAAAACCGTCCCTTATGCGACATGTTGTATTCCCGCTCAGCTTCCGTTCGGGTTACGCGCAGGGGCTTCATGAGCCAGGTGGCGGGGCCGTACCCTTTGTCTCCCAGCAGCCAGCTCTGCCCTTCTGGCTGCTGCTGAAACGTGGCAGATATAGCGCTCTCGTGTAGGATGACTGCATCATGGGTGCTCCCATGGTATCATGCATCAACTGCCATGATGCTGTGCATGTCGTCACAGACGAGCTGCACAAACACGGAGTCGAAGCCTTTTCTGTTCCTGTACATCTCGGAAACCTCCAAAGGTGCTCGCAAGGCGATGTGGGTGCAGTCAATGCAGCCCTGTATCTTTGGGAACCCAGCAATCCTGGAGAAGCCCACAGCCCTGTCACGCCTTGCCTCGGTGGTCATGGGGAACTTCATGTAGTCATTCCTCTTGGCATATAGTGCAGCAGTCACCTGCCGAATGCAGATATGTGTTGCATGTTGAGAAATGGCGCACACATCCCCAGTTGTGGCCTGCAATGATCCAGATACATAAAATGAAAGTGCAGCTGTAACCTTTGCTTCAACTGACAAAGCAGTCCTCCTGATGCTTCTCGGGCGCAGGTCTGCTTTTATTAACTCACAGATCTTGTTACAACTTCTTTGCAGAAATGCAGCCTTCTCACACAGTCTGCATCACTGAGGTTCAGGTATGAACGCCTGCCTCGATATACCCGATGTGGGTAAGGCCTCCTGCCCATCATCCTACGTGCTCTGAGGTTTTTCATGTGATGATGTCTAATCAATCTTCTCCTCTGCAGCACCATCACCCAGAAAGCTTGCACCAGGCATTGTCAATATTGCCCCCATAATTAAATTGTAACTTTGCAAGGAGGTCAAAACAGCAGGACAAAGCACTCAACCTTCTTTCCTCTCTCTCTATTCCCAAGATCGACGCCCTAGTATGGACCACACCCTGGTCTGCACATGCGCTTAGAACGGGAAGCTCAGTATTAAGTGAAGACATTTGGGGCAACGAAGTGTAATGCAATTCTTTAATTTTTTATATTTTTCAAAGTACCACCCCACCACCGACCGAACGGCTCCTCACCGGGCTCGAGGGCCAGCCAGCAAATCGCTCCCTCGCCCAGACATAGGGGCTCAACGTCCACCAACCCCCCCCCCCCCCGCCCGCCCGCCCCACCCCCCCCCCAACCCAACTGGGCTTCTTTTGAAGCTGCTGTATAGTAGATGGGTTCTCATCCCTTCAGTTCGGCTTCCACCCCCCCACCCTCTTTTGAAGCTGAGCCCCGAGCCCGTGTCTGGGCGAGGAAGCGATTCTGCCGGCCGACTTTCGGTGGTGGCGTGGTACTTTGAAAAAAATCAAAAATTAAAGAATTGCATTAGACTTCCATTTTCTCCCTTTTGGCTTTGAAAAAAATTAAGCTTCATGATGCATATTCTTTGTCTTCCTGACTCCCTCCAAAACTTCACCTAAAAACAATGGTGTCTTTCTGCGCTGATTTTTTAATGTGTGCTGGTTTTTCTTAAGTGCCCAGAAGGTTTTGTAGGAGTGGTCACATACACCGTCCTAGGAAAAATGTAAGTTGGCCAAACTTGCTTAAATGTGAAAAACTGGCGCAGACATCAGGTTACACCCCCATGACACAAATAAACACTAACTTAAAAAAATCGTACCAAACTGAGTTACACTGGCGTAGAAACTTTGGGGAAACTTGGATATTTTAATTAACACCAAAAAATGCGGCACACGTCAAATAAAAAACAGCGCAGATAACTGGGGAAAATTGAGCCCGAAGTCTCGTGCTTACTCGAAAGTGTTGTTGTGAACCAGAGGAGAAAGGAGATTGCTTAACAATGTAATATGAAATAAAGTGAGAATTGTTTCGATTTAAGGGCATGATACTGTATTCACCTGTATTTGCCGATGTTATTCAGGTCTGCTAGTTGCGATTCTGTGATCTGTCTGGTGTAATGCTGGAAGAGTGGCATCCTCCACACTCTATCTCCAGTCACAACACTAGCCTAAACAAGAACAGTACATGCTCAGCATTATCCATTATGGTTAAAAATGCACCATCCAAAACTGAAAAGGACATTAATTAAACCTAAATTCTCAATGAAAAAACATTCTATTCATATTACTAGTGCTACACTTTAAAAGATAACAAGGTGAATAAACTATCAGCACAAATTTTAATGATTTTCAAGCTACTCCACACACTGCTAATTAGACCATGCATTGTTACTAATAAAAGCACCAATTGTTTAGAATCTGAGTGCGGTAAATTATTTAAAAATAGATGTGTTTTTGAGCCACCGTGCTTATGAAGGACTTGAATGGAAGATGGGGCTGGATATAAAAATTGCCCTTTCTTGTTACAATATTATGGCCCTATAATATAGTCGAACATCAACTTACAAAATAAATTAGGGTATTTAGTTTTAAATACACTTTTGATTGCAGTTCTGCAATTGATTGATTGCAAGATTGATGACGACTTGTTATTCCCAAATTCCTGCTGATGTTGCTATATCACTGTACGGTACAAGCGGTGATAGAAGCTGGTTGGTCAAGTTAACAGACTCACTATGCTGTTGGTTCGTTGTTCTTTCTGAAAATTCATGGTGGCTAACCAGGAGGGAGAATCAAGGCTACAGTACTTGAGCAGTGCCGACTCACTCTATCTCTAAGCTGTCCTGGTCTGCAGTTCTGTTTCATCCCTCGCCTCATTCTTAACCAAAAACTTTTTTCCTTCCTTTCAGGTGTCAAGGATTGTAAACTTCAACAACTCTTGGACACCAACTCCCCTCCGGAACCTTCTTCCCCTACACTTCCCTCTGATCCCATCCCTTCTTCCAATCTCACCCCCTGCAGTATTTTCACTATCCCCTCTGACCTTCCTCTCTCTGACCCCGAACGATCAGTCCTCAGCAAAGGCCTGAGCTTCATCCCTTTACGCCCCCACCTCAATGAATTTTGAGCTCGGCACGATACTGAGCTCTTTTTCCGCCGCCTTCGCCTTGGTGCCCACTTCTGCAGCCAGGAGTCTTCCCCCCCCCCCCCCCCCCTTCTCCCATTTTCAGAATTCTCGCTCTACCTGGACCCCTCCCCCTCTGGCCTTTAATCCTCTCCAGACCTCTTCATTGCAAACTGCCAATGGGACATTGGCTGTCTCAATTTCTCTGCTCCCCTCACTCACTCCAACCTATCTCCCTCTGAACTTGCAGCACTCCGCTCTCTCAGATCCAACCCCGACTTTGTCATTAAACCTACGCTCCCAGCATTCCTAAGGGACCACTCCCTCTGCGACACCCTGGTCCATTCCACAGTCACCCCCAGCACCCCCTCCCCTTCCCATGGCACCTTCCCTTGCAAGCGAAGTAAGAGAGGAAATAGCAGAGGCCTTGACCATCATGTTCCAGTCCTCTTTGGATCTGGGCATGGTGCTGGAGGATTGGAGGACAGCTAATGTAGTACCCTTGTTTAAGAAGGGAGAAAGGGATAGGCCGAGTAATTACAGGCCTGTCAGCCTAACCTCAGTGATGGGAAAATTATTGGAAAAAGTCCTGAAAGACGGGATAAATCAGCATTTGCAAAGGCAAGGATTAATTAGGGTCAGCATGGATTTGTTAAGAGAAGATCGTGTCTGACTAACCTGATTGAATTTTTTGAGGAGGTAACCAAGAGGGCCGATGAGGGTAGTGCGTACGATGTAGTATATATGGACTTTAGCAAAGTTTTTGATAAGGTCCCACATGGTAGACTGGTCATGAAGGTTAAAGCCCATGAAATACAGGGCAAAGTGTCAAGTTGGATCCAAAATTGGTTTGGAGGTAGGAAGCAAAGGGTAATGATTGATGGATGGTTTTGTGACTGGAAGGATATTTCTAGTGGGGTTCTGCAGAGCTCAGTACTGGGACCCTTGTTTTTTGTGGTATATATCAACGATTTAGATTTGAATTTAGGGAGTATGATTAAGAAGTTTGCAGACAACACTAAAATTGGCTGTGTGGTTAATAATGGAGAGGAAAGTCATGGACTGCAGGAGGATATCAATCTACTGGTCAGGTGAGCAGAGCAGTAGCAAATGGAATTTAATTCAGAGAATTATGAGGTGATGCACTTTGGGAGGGCTAATAAGAAAAGGGTATACACATTAAGCGGTAGGCCACTTAATAGTGTAGATGAACAAAGGAACCTTGGAATGCTTGTCCACAGATCTCTGAAAGTAGCAGGCCAGGTGGATAAGGTGGTTAAGAAGGTATATGGAATGCTTGCCTTTATTGGCCGAGGCATAGAATATAAGAGCAGGGAGGTTATGCTTAAAGTGTATAATACGTTGGTTAGGCCACAGCTGGAGTATTGCGTGCAATCTGGTCGCCGTATTATAGGAAGGACGAGATTGCATTAGAGAGGGTGCAGAGGAGATTTACTAGGATGCTGTCTGGAGTGGAGAATCTTAGTTATGAGGACAGATTGGATAGGCTGGGTTTGTTCTCATTGGAACAGAGGAGGTTGAGAGGAGACCTCATTGAGGTGTACAAATTATTGAGGGGCCTGGACATAATGGATAGTAAGGGTCTATTTCCATTGGTGGAGGGGTCTATTATGAGGGGGCATAGTTTTAAGGTGCAAGGTTTAGAGGGGAATTGACGGGGGCTTCTTTACGCAGAGGGTTGTGGGGATCTGGAACTCGCTGCCTGGAAGAGTGGTGGATGCAGAAACCCTCACCACTTTTAAGAGATGGTTGGATGGGCACTTAAAGTGCAGCAACCTGCAGGGTTATGGAGATGGTCATTGGGATTAGACTGGATGACCTTTTGTTGGACGGAGCAGATATAATGGCAAGTACTGCAGGGAATAGAATACGGCCAGGGTGATCTCCTGGACTAGTTTTGATCGCCTGGATGGGTCGGAGAGGAATTTTCCCAGATTTTTTCTCCCTAAATTGGCCTGTTTTTTAAATCTGGCTTTTGCTTCTCCCAGGAGATCACATGGCTCCGGTTGGGGTGGAGTGTAGAATGTTTTAGTATAAGGGGTGTCACAGTTGTGGTGAGGCGGATTGGTTGGGCTGGGTGCTCTTTGCTTTTCCATCATTGTTCATAGGTTTATATGTAACCTTTAGGGCTGCTGGCCAGGGGCCGTGTGGCTCTTTGTCAGCTGGCATGAACTCGATGGGCCGGAATGGCCGTCTCCTGCGCTGTAAATTTCTGTTTTTAAGCGCAGGAGATGCAACACCTGCTCTTTTACCTCCACTCTTCCCATTATCCAGGGCCCCAAATACTCCTTCCAGGTGAAACAGCAATTTACATGTACTTCTTTCAATTTAGTATACTGTATTCGCTGCTCACGATGGTCTCCTCTACATTGGGGAGACCAAACGCAGATTGGGTGACCGCTTTGCGGAGCACCTCCGTTCAGTCTGTAAGCATGACCCTGAGCTTCCGGTTGCCTGTCACTTTAATTCCTCGCTCCACTCCAAAATTTCCGTCCTCGGCCTCCTACACTGTTTCAATAAAGCCCAACGCAAGCTCGAGGAACAGCACCTCATCTTTCATTCAGGCACTTTACAGTCTTCTGGACTCAACATCAAATTCAACAATTTCAGATAACCTCTGCCCATTTTTGGCTCCCTCCCCCCACCCCCCCACCCCCGCAATCTTGTGTTTTTTTTCTCTTTGTCTCCAATGGCAGCTGGTCATTATTCCGTCATTAACACCCTATCGAGACTAACCTTTTTCTAACTCCTGGCATTACCATTTGAATTCGGCCCATCATCCCTTTGTCTTGCTAATCTCACCTACCTTCCACCCTATTACAGACCTTCCCTTCTGTTCTTTCTTCCCCTCCCCCTTTCAGTGCCCCTTAAGAATCTGTTCTTTTCAAACGTTTGCCAGTTCTGACAAAGGGTCATCGACCCGAAACGTGAACTGCTTTTTTTTCTCCACAGATGCTGCCTGACTCGCTGAGATTGCCAGCATTTTCTGTTTTTACTACCGTACTGTAGCTCTATCTCAGACCTATACTTCCTTCAAGCCTGGTTTTCTCGCACAAGTGTAGAATCGCAGAATTAGCCCACAGCTCCATTTATTTTTTTTGAAGTGCTTTAAAATAGAAATTAGATTTTACAAATAAATCGGCAATCTTTTACATACAACACTGCATAAACTATTCTTACTTGTCTGAGGTGCCCCCACAACCAGTCAGAGTTGGTGAAAACTCCAGTAGCTGCTGATCCCAGAGCAACATCGATTGCACCTGTTAAAATAGCTCAAATCAAATCGCTGCAGTTCAAATTTTTAAAAACGTATTAATGATTACATTTCAGTCTGACTACCAAAATCTTACGTAAGGCATAATCAACAACTTCTCTGCTATCACAATTGTATATATTACAATATTGTAGTGGTTATGTTACTGGACCAGACAGAGGTCTGGACTAATGATCCAGAGTACGAGAGTTCAAATCCCACCATGGCATGTTGAGAATTTGAATTGAGTTTTTAAAATCTAGAAATTAAAAAAAAACTGGTTTCAGTAAAAGACCATGATGCTGTCAGATTGTTGTAAAAATCCAACAGGTTCATTAATGTCCTTTAGGGAAGGAAACCTGTTGACCTAGTCTGGCCTATATTCCAGTCCCACACGGTGACTCAGTTACATCAAACCACTACAAAGAATATCACAGGGACGACAGGGGTTCAAAAAGGCCCAGCACCACCGCCCACATCACAATCATTTTTTTAAAATTCTGAATTAAATGTTTTGCTTTGAACACATTTCAAAAGTTGTCAAGCAAAGGAGTTCTAATGTCAAACTGGCACAATGATGCAGTTGTAGTTGGGATGACTTTCTCAGCACTTTAATTCCTAAAGAAATTGGCAGATATTGCATAGTTGTCATCACATGCACTTACTGACTTTGTGCAGGATCAAAGAAAGTTAGCTTTACAATACCTGTTAAAGTTGCTGCATTTACAACTGCTTTGGGGTTAAAGTTGTGTGCATAGCACAGGGCATCAGCGAGTATCAAACGGCCTTCAGCATCGGTGTTATCCACCTTAAAAATAGAGAATTCAAGCAGAGAGGACTTAGAAAACTTCACTGAAATAAGATCCGTAACCAGAATCCCAACATGTAAAATAATTGAACACTTAAGATTCTGGTTCAAATCAATTACTTCTGATGGTTTCAAAAATAATCTATTTGAAAACACAAACCCACCAACCCCACTCCCAAGATCAAGCTTCAGTCTTCAATCCCATCAGTTACTAGCTCCAGTAGTGGATAAGGTAGCATAGTGGCTTTGGGCTCAAAATTGGCCCCTGCAGATTTTTGCCGCACTCACTGGAGTTGCGCCGCTTTTGTAGGATGAAAAGGACACTGAAAAAATGTCCTCCGATTCTGGCCGCTGTATTGTCTCTTCCAGGGCTTGGCGCAGTCAATTGGGGGCTGGAGCTAGGGCCCTGCGCCAGAAACAGTGCCGGCAGCTCTCCACATGTGCATTACAGTGTGCGCGCATGTGCAGTAGCTCCTGCCTCCAGCCTCTCGGTGTGCATGCTGCAGCGTGGGACCCGATGCGTTCTGCCCCTAGCCCAGGCCGAGTGGCCGATTGCACAGGCCAGCCCGTTGCAGGAGAAAATGCTTCGTTCGGACCGGACATCGAGATCGTGTGGCTGCAATAGCGTGTTGTTTATAATTTATAATTAAGTACGTAACTCTATAATTATTGCAGAATATGGGAAGCAGTTAGCTGGTGTTTGGTTATTTTAAAATGCGATTCCAAGTATGACCGGCACTATGCAGCTCTCCACTTTGAAGCCAGCTTGAAAGCTCCAGTTCAGCACTTTATCTCTTGGGCTTTGTTTGAATGACATTGCTGTTTGCTGCTCGTTATGTTAATGTTTGCTAAGATTTGTTGTGGCAAGTAATGATTTGTTGGCACAAGCAATGGTGTGCTGCCACCCAGAAACTGTCATATCCTCTCCATTTGGGACTTTGTGCAGAATTATAGTAGTGGGGCAGAAATCACACTGTACACGGTAAGGGCTGAAGTCCATGGGGGTTTGCTGTGGGATCGTCGTTGTGCCGAACCACTTTCTTTAATTATCTTTAATTAGTTGTGAGATTAGGGCAATTTAATTCAACTTTTACTTCTTTTATTTTTGTAGTTTAAGCTTCCATGAATGCTTCTGTTGTATAGTAAATTAACTTTGCGAAGTTTGTCATATGATGTCCTGTATAGCTGTTTGATCCTATTCACATTCTTTAGTCAAGTCATTAAGTTCTGCTGGCCTCCGATGTACCTACCGTCACTGATTTCTTAACTCTCCACAAGGGTTTTCTGTGCGGCCACAAGTGGCCACATACACTGGCCTAAGTTAGTTTGGAGTAACTATTAGCTGTCCAAAGTGGCTGGTAATGCCCCCTTTTGAAAAAAAGAACTAAACTAAAAAAATCCTAACTAACTCACTTACACTGGCGCAAATTGAATATGCAAAATGGGGATTTTTAAGATACTACAGAAAAATCAAGTTGCTCGGAAAAAAATGGAGCAACTCCTGGCCAGTTTTGAGCCTTATGTTATGATACGAGTAATCCAGAACCTGGACTAATGATCGAGAAACAAGAGTTCCCCCATGGCAACTGGGGAAATTTAAATTCAGTTAATTAAATAAAAATCTGCAATTTAAAAAATCTGCAAAAACCCATCTGGAAGGAAAGGAAAGCTTCTATCATTACCTTGTTTGTCCTTTATGTGACCCCAGACCCACACCAATGTGGTTGACTCTAAACTACCCTCTGAAATGGCAGCACAACACCACCTTCTCAAGGGCAATTAGAGATGGGCAATAAATGCCGGCCTTGCCAGCGATGCCCACATCCCTTGAACGGAAAACAATCCCAGAGTGACACTCACAGCAATTCTTTCTCCTATGGGGAAAATGCTGAACCTTCCCTCAACAACTTTAATTGATAATATAGCTCAGGTTGCGTCATCACATATTTAAAAAGTAAAAAAATTGAAATTCAATTCTGGGGCTTAGGGGTCTGAGTAATTTTTAGCCCCACCACATTCCTCTTCCCCTTATAGTCCACCACCCCCCGCACCCCCCCACCAGACAGTCAAACTGAATCAGACTAGTTGCATTCAGCATCCTGTTCAACTGAGCTGATCTGTAGACCCACATTCTACCCCATACCACGTTCACTTGTTTCCACGTGATTCTGGCTCTACCTCACCACTCAATGCTGCTGAAACATGTATAAGTGCCTTTTTCACCAGTTCCAATACTGACCTCTCTTGCTGCATAAACTCTGCAGCTTATATCCTGTCTCACACGAAGTCTCATTCATCAGTCAACCACATCCTTCACAAACAGCACTGGCTTCCAATCCCCAATCCATCTCTGCATTGTCTGTTGGTGGTGATGTTGTTGTCAGCCATCCGTTCTACAGTTTCCAAATCCTAGGCTGAAATTGTTATGTATCTGGACTAGTATCTGCTCTGTACAGCCACCAGCGGGCTCATTCCACGGAGTCCCAAGGGATCTCATAATCCCTTGGGAGCACAGGTATTTAAGAGTGCTTCACAGGTTGGAGAGGCACTCTGGAGATCTGCAATAAAAGACTACGGTCACACTTTACTTTGAACTCACAGTCTGACTCTTTCTCCATACACAACAACTGGCGACAAGATACAGATAGCGAACCCAAAGATCCAGAGAACAGTGAACATCCTGGAGAAATTTTCAGAGGGAGATGATTGGGAAACTTTTGTGGAGCGACTCGATCAATACTTCGTGGCCAACGAGCTAGATGGGGAAGAGACCGCGGCCAAATGTAGAGCGATCCTCCTCACCGTCTGTGGGGCACCAACGTATGGCCTCATGAAGAATCTACTTACTCCAGCGCAACCCACGGAGAAACCGTATGACGATTTGTGCACACTGGTCCGAGAGCATTTGAACCTGAAGAAAAGCGTTCTGATGGTGAGGTACCGGTTCTACACTTACAAAAATTCTGAAGGCTAGAAAGTGGCGACTTATGTCGCCGAGCTAAGACGCCTTGCAGGATATTGCTAATTTGAAGGACATTTGGAGCACATGCTCAGAGACTTTTTCGTACTTGGCATTGGCCACGAAACCATACTTCGCAAACTTTTGACTGTAGAGACCCCAACCTTGAGTAAGGCCATAGCGATAGCCCAGGCGTTCATTGCCACCAGTGACAATACTAAGCAAATCTCTCAGCACACAAGTGCTGCTACAAGTACTGTGAACAAAGTGATGATGTTTTCGAATCGTAATGGACAGGGCAGGTCACACATACCTGCAGTTACACGTCTGCAGATGTCTCAGAGTCCAACATCAAGGGTGATGAATGCAAGGCCATTAACACCTTGTTGGCGCTGCGGGGGTGATCATCGTTTCCATTCATGCCGATTCAAAGGATACATTTGCAAGGGCTGTGGAACAATGGGACACCTCCGACGAGTGTGCAGGCGAGCTGCTAGACCCGCTAAACCTGCAAACCACCACGTTGCAGATCCACGGAGGATCACGACGAAACAGAACCTCTGATAGAGGAGGCAGAGGTGCACACATTCACCCAGAATTGTTCCCCGATAATGCTGAAGGTTGAACTAAATGGACTCCCAGTGTCAATGGAGCTGGACATGGGCGCGAGCCAGTCCATCATGGGCAAAAAGACTTTCGAACGGTTGTGGTGCAACAAGGCCTCAAGGCCAGTCTTAAAACTCCAATTCGAACGAAACTAAGAACTTACATGAAAGAACTGATTCCTGTAATCGGCAGTGCTACTGTAAAGGTCTCCTATGATGGAGTGGTGCACAAGCTACCACTCTGAGTGGTACTGGGCGATGGTCCCACGCTGCTCGGCAGGAGCTGGCTGGGAAAGATACGCTGGAACTGGGACGACATCCGAGCGCTATCGCCTGCTGACGACACTTCGTGTGCACAGGTCTTAAGCAAATTTCCTTTGCTGTTCGAACCAGGCATCGGGAAATTCCAAGGAGCAAAAGTGCAGATCCACCTAATTCCGGGGGCGCGACCCATCCAACACAAGGCGAGAGCAGTACCGTACATGACGAGAGAAAGAGTAGAAATCGAGCTCGACCGGCTAGAAAGAGAGGGCATCATCTCACCGATCGAGTTCAGCGAGTGGGCCAGTCCTATTGTCCCAATCCTCAAGGGAGACGGCAACGTCAGAATCTGTGGCGACTACAAAGTAACTATCAATCGTTTCTCCCTGCAGGACCAATACCCACTTCCAAAAGCCGAAAACCTCTATGCAACGCTGGCGAGAGGAAAGACGTTCACTAAGCTGGATTTGACCTCAGCCTACATGACGCATGAACTGAAGGAATCATCGAAGGCCCTCACCTGCAACAAGAACCAAGGTCTTTTTGTTTATATCAGGTGCCCGTTTGGAATCCGATCAGCGGCAGCGTTATTCCAGAGAAACATGGAAAATTTACTGAAGTCGGTCCAGCATACCGTGGTCTTCCAGGACGACATCTTGGTCACAGGTCGGAACACAGTCGGGCATCTGCAGAACCTGGAGGTTCTTAGTCGGCTCAACCACGTGGGGCTCAGGTTAAAACGCCCGAAGTGCGTTTTCCTGGTGCCTGAAGTGGAGTTCTTGGGAAGGAGGATTGCAGCTGACGGCATCAGGCCCACCAACGCGAAGACGGAGGCAATCGAGAATGCACCGAGGCCACAGAACGTGAGGGAGCTGCGGTTGTTCCTGGGACTCTTGAACTACTTTGGTAACTTCTTACGAGTCTCAGCACCCTGCTAGAACCACTGCATGTCTTACTACGAAAAGGGGGCGAAAGGGTTTGGGGCAAAAGCCAAGAAAATGCCTTTGTAAAATAGAGAAAATTGTTATGCTCAAACAAATTGCTTGTGTTGCATGATCCATGTAAGCGTTTGGTACTAGCATGTGATGCGTCGTCATATGGCGTCGGGTGTGTATTGCAACAAGCCAACGATTTCGGGAAACTGCAACTGGTTACTTATGCATCCAGGAGCCTGTCTAAGGCCGAGAGTGCCTGCAGCATGATTGAAAAAGAAGCGTTAGTGTGTGTCTATGGGGCAAAGAAAATGCATCAATACCTGTTTGGGCTAAAATTTGAATTGGAAACTGACCATAAGCCACTTATATCCCTGTTTTCCGAGAGCAAAGGGATAAATACCAACGCATCGGTCCGCATCCAGAGATGGGTGCTCATGTTGTCAGCATACAACTATGCCATCCGCCACATGCCAGGCACAGAAAACTGCGCCGATGCTCTCAGTAGCCTGCCATTGCCCACCACTGGGGTGGAAATGGCGCAGCCCGCAGATCTAGCCATGGTTATGGAAGCATTTGAGAGTGAGCAATCACCTGTCACTGCCCGGCAGATCAAAACCTGGACAAGCCAGGACCTCTTATTATCTCTAGTCAAAAGCTGTGTGCTTCACAGGAGCTGGTCCAGTGTCCCAGTGGAAATGCAGGAAGAGATAAAGCCGTTCCAGCGGCTCAAAGATGGAATGTCTATACAGGCAGACTACCTTCTGTGGGGCAATCGAGTAGTGGTCCCCAAGAAGGGCAGAGACACCTTCATCAATGACCTCCACAGCACCCACCCAGGCATCGTAATGATGAAAGCGATAGCCAGATCCCATGTGTGGTGGCCCGGTATCGATGCGGACTCAAGAGTCCTGCGTTCACAGATGTAATAAATGCTCGCAGTTAAGCAATGTACCCAGGGAGGCGCCGCTAAGTTTATGGTCTTAGCCCTCCAAACCGTGGTCTAGGGTACACATCGACTGTGCAGGCCCGTTCTTGGGTAAAATGTTTCTTGTGGTTGTAGACGCGTACTGCAAGTGGATTGAATGTGAGATAATGTCGCTAGCACGTCCGCTGCCACCACTGAAAGCCTGCAGGCCATGTTTGCCACACATGGCTTACCTGATGTCCTGGTGAGCGACAACGGGCCATGTTTTACCAGTGCTGAGTTCAAAGAATTTATGACCGATAACGGAATCAAACATGTCACATCTGCCCTGTTTAAACTAGCGTCCAATGGTCAGGCAGAGAGAGCAGTGCAAACCATCAAGCAAGGCTTGAAGAGGGTAACTGAAGGCTCACTGCAGACTCGCCTATCCAGAGTCCTGCTTAGCTACCGCACGAGACCACACTCACTCACTGGGATCCCACCTGCTGAACTGCTCATGAAAAGAGCACTTAAGACAAGGCTCTCGTGAGTTCACCCTGATCTACATGAACAGGTAGAGAGCAGGCGGCTTCAACAACGTGCATACCATAATTGCGCAAATGTGTCACGCGAGATTGAAGTCAATGATCCTGTATTTGTATTAAATTATGGTCAAGGTCTCAAGTGGCTTCCCGGCACTGTCATGGCCAAAGAGGGGAGCAGGGTGTTTCGGGTCAAACTTTTAAATGGACTCATTCACCGGAAACACTTGGACCAAATCAAATTCAGATTCACGGACTACCCTGAGCAACCCACCTTGGACCCTACCTTTTTTGATCCCCCAACACACATACCAGTGGCAACCGGCACCACGGTTGACCACGAAGCAGAACCCATCATCCACAGCAGCCCTGTAGGGCCCAACACACCAGGCAGCCCAGCAAGGCCAGCTGCACAGCAGCCCAGTGAGGGCACAACAAATGACTCAACAACACCAGCTTTCACACCGAGACGATCAACCAGGGCAAGAAGGGCCCCAGATCGACTCACATTGTAAATAGTTGCACTATTGCCTTTAGGGGGGAATGTTGTTATGGAGGGGAGGGACTGGGCAAGAGACAACACTATTCTGTATGACAGCACTTAATGGTATACTGCACCACTACAACTAACCTGTAAATAAGACATGTAAAAATCTATATACTCTATACACCCACCAGAGGGCTCATTCTCCAGAGTCCCAAGGGATCTCATAATCCCTTGGGAGCATAGGTATTTAAGAGTGCTTCACAGGTTAGAGAGGCACTCTGGAGACCTGCAATAAAAGACTAAGGTCATACTTTACTTTGAGCTCACAGTGTTCAGTCTGATTCTTTCTCCATACACTACAGAAATTATCTTGTTTTCTATCCCCAAATTCAAAGAAAAAAAATCTGCCATCTTTACTCTTATGTGGAGGGGAGGGGCTGGGCAAGAGACAACACTATTCTGTATGACAGCATTTAATGGTATAGTGTACCACTAATACTGGAACAACTAACCTGTAAATAAGACATGTAAAAATCTATTACATATTAAAATCGATGAGTGGGTTATAACAATCCATTTCAAAATGTATTGAAAACTCCTATGTTAGGCCCTGTCTACAGCAGTGTTCTTCAATAGACAATTGCTGACCAGCCACAGGTGTGGCTAGTGACACCATTTTGGCCACATGCACTAATTTTAATAGAAAACACCTTACATACACTCACACAATACAGGTACATGTACTTCACGTGCATATTTATTTACCAAACATCGACCCCCATTCAGCAATCGATGAAGTAAGGCACTCACAACGATCAAAAAACACACTTGCACTCTGTTATTCATCTTACTATTTTACCAACAAACGCACAAAAAGGTTAAAGTACACATGCGTACACGTGCAAATAAATATTGAGATCACATGTTCAACAACAGTGATTAATACTCCCTTTTTATTTGCTAATCAGAAATGCAATTAGCCACATCTGGATACCCAATTAGCCACAGGTCGCTCATCGCTAATGTATTGGACAACACTAGTTCTGTGGCAAAACCCATTATAAAATTGGCACTAGTTATCTACAATACCAGTTATGCCTGTTGTTGGCACGGTGATTGTTTTTTTCAGTATTAAATGTCACATTATAACAGGGAATGGTACCCTAGTGGTTAAGGTACTGGACGAGCAACACAACTGTGAACTCAACTCCCAGCATGGCAAGTTGCAAAACTCAATTCAATAAACCTGGTCATTTGTACACGAGCATAAAAGCTATTGTCATAAAATCCAAATGATTCACTCATGCTTCAAAGAACAGAACCTGCCGTTCTTACAATGGTCTAAGTGGTTAACTCAATTCCACCAGGGATGGGTAATAAATTCTGCTTTGCCAGTGTTGCGTATATCCCAAAAATAAAAGTTAGCTCCACAAACAAAGTTCAAAACATGGGTGGAACCTACTTGCAGGTTTTGGCCACCAAGTGTCAATGTGATACAGTCTTGTGTCTGAGCAAGCAAACATGTTAGTAGAAGTATTAGTAAATTAAAAACGCGAATTAAATTACATAGAATATACAGCACAGAAATAGGCCATTTGGCCCAACCAGTCCATGCCAGTATTATAAGAACATAAGAAATAGGAGTAGGAGTAGGCCCTACGGCCCTTCGAGCCTGCTCCACCATTCAATATCATGTCTGATCATCGACCTCAACACTTTACTGCCCGATCTCCATATCCCTCGATTCCAAAATTCTATCTATGACAGCCTTGAATATATTCAGAGACTCAGCATCCACAGCCCTCTGGGGCAGAGAATTCCAAAGAATAACAACCCTGAGTGAAGAAATTCCTCCTTATCTCTGTCTTAAAATGACCTACCCCTTATCCTGAGACTGTGCCCCCTAGTTCTAGACACTCCAGCCAGGAGTAACAACCTCTCAGCATCTACCCTGTCAATTCCCTTCAGAATCTTGTATGTTCCAATGATATCACCTCTCATTCTTCCAAACGCCAAAGAGTGTAGGCCCGTTCTGCACAATCTCTCATCATAATACATTCCTCTCATCCCAGGAATCATTCTAGTGAACCTCCGTTGTACCGCCTTCAAGGCAAGAATATCCTTCCTTCGATCAGGAGAGCAAAACTGCGCACAGTACTCCAGGTGTAGTCTCACCAAGGTCCTGTACGATTGTAGCAAGACTTCCTTACTCTTATACTCCAAACCCCTTGCAATTAAAGCATATGGTATTAGGGGTAATGTATTAACGTGGATAGAGAACTAGTTGGCAGACAGAATCAGGGGAAGTCATAACGGGGAAGTCATAACGGGGAACAAAGAAATGGCAGACCAATTGAACAAGTATTTTGGTTCGGTATTCACGAGTATTCTCTAGTAAGAAGGAGGAACTGAGGGAAATCCTTATTAGTCTGGAAATTGTGTTGGGGAAATTGATGGGATTGAAGGCCGATAAATCCCCAGGGCCTGATGGATTGCATCCCAGAGTACTTAAGGTGGTGGCCTTGGAAATAGCGGATGCATTGACAGTCATTTTCCAACATTCCATTGACTCTGGATCAGTTCCTATCGAGTAGAGGGTAGCCAATGTAACCCCACTTTTTAAAAAAGGAGGGAGAAAGAAAACAGGGAATTATAGACCAGTCAGCCTGACATCGGTAGTGGGTAAAATGATGGAATCAATTATTAAGGCTGTCATAGCAGCGCATTTGGAAAGAGGTGACATGATAGGTCCAAGTCAGCATGGATTTGTGAAAGGGAAATGATGCTTGACAAATCTTCTAGAATTTTTTGAGGATGTTTCCAGTAGAGTGGACAAGGGAGAACCAGTTGATGTGGTATATTTGGACTTTCAGAAGGCTTTCGACAAGGTCCCACACAAGAGATTAATGTGCAAAGTTAAAGCACATGGGATTGGGGGTAGTGTGCTGACATGGATTGCGAACTGGTTGTCAGACAGGAAGCAAAGAGTAGGAGTAAATGGGTACTTTTCAGAATGGCAGGCAGTGACTAGTGGGGTACCGCAAGGTTCTGTGCTGGGGCCCCAGCTGTTTACATTGTACATTAATGATTTAGACGAGGGGATTAAATGTAGTATCTCCAAATTTGCGAATGACACTAAGTTGGGTGGCAGTGTGAGTTGCGAGGAGGATGCTATGAGGCTGCAGAGTGACTTGGATAGGTTAGGTGAGCGGGCAAATGCATGGCAGATGAAGTATAATGTGGATAAATGTGAGGTTATCCACTTTGGTGGTAAAAAGAGAGACAGACTATTATCTGAATGGTGACAGATTAGGAAAAGGGGAGGTGCAACGAGACTTGGGTGTCATGGTACATCAGTCATTGAAGGTTGGCATGCAGGTACAGCAGGCGGTTAAGAAAGCAAATGGAATGTTGGCCTTCATAGCGAGGGGATTTGAGTACAGGGGCAGCGAGGTGTTGCTACAGTTGTACAGGGCCTTGGTGAGGCCACACCTGGAGTATTGTATACAGTTTTGGTCTCCTAACTTGAGGAAGGACATTCTTGCTATTGAGGGAGTGCAGCGAAGGTTCACCAGACTGATTCCCGGGATGGCGGGACTGACCTATCAAGAAAAATTGGATCAACTGGGCTTGTATTCACTGGAGTTCAGAAGAATGAGAGGGGATCTCATAGAAACGTTTAAAATTCTGACGGGTTTAGACAGGTTAGATGCAGGAAGAATGATCCCAATGTTGGGCAAGTCCAGAGCCAGGGGTCACAGTCTAAGGATAAGGGGTAAGCCATTTAGGACCGAGATGAGGAGAAACTTCTTCACCCAGAGAGTGGTGAACCTGTGGGATTCTCTACCACAGAATGTTGTTGAGGCCAATTCACTAAATATATTCAAAAAGGAGTTAAATGTCATCCTTACTACTAGGGGGATCAAGGGGTGTGGCGAGAAAGCAGGAATGGGGTACTGAAGTTGCATGTTCAGCCATGAACTCATTGAATGGCGGTGCAGGCTCGAAGGGCCAAATGGCCTACTCCTGCACCTATTTTCTATGTTTCTAAAGAGTAGGAATAAACGGGTCCTTTTCAGAATGGCAGACAGTGACTACTGGGGTACCGCAAGGTTTAGTGCTGGGACCCCAGCTATTTACAATATATATTAATGACTTAGAATAAGGAATTGAATGTAATATCTCCAAATTTGCAGATGACATTAAGCTGGGTGGCAGTGAGAGCTGTGGGGAGAATGCTAAGAGGTTGCAGGGTGACTTGGACAGGTTAGGTGAGTGGGCAAATGCATGGCAGATGCAGTATGATGTAGATAAATGTGAGGTTATCCACTTTAGTGGCAAAAACAGGAAGGCAGATTATCTGAATGGTGACAGATTAGGAAAAGGGGAGGTGCAACGAGATCTGGGTGTCATGGTACATCAGTCATTGAAAGTTGGCATGCAGGTACAGCAGGTGGTGAAGGCGGCAAATGGCATGTTGGCCTTCATAGCGAGAGGATGAGAGTATAGGAGCAAGGAGGTCTTACTGCAGTTGTACAGGGCCTCGGTGAATATTGTGTACAGTTTTGGTCTCCTAATCTGAGGAAGGACATTCTTGCTATTGAGGGAGTGGAGTGAAGGTTCACCAGACTGATTCCCGGGATGGTAGAACTATCATATGAAGAAAGACTGGATCGACTAGGCTTATATTCACTGGAATCTAGAAGAATGAGAGGGGATCTCATAGAAACATATACAATTCTGACAGGATTGGACAGGTTAGATGCAGGAAGAATGTTCCCGATGCTGGGGAAGTCCAGAACCAGGGGTCACAGTCTAAGGATAAGGGGTAAGCCATTTAGGACCGAGATGAGGAGAAACTTCTTCACTCAGAGAATTGTGAACCTCTCTACCTGTGGAATTCTGTGGAATTCTCTACCACAGAAAGTTGTTGAGGCCAGTTCATTCGATATATTCAAAAGAGAGTTAGATGTGATCCTTACAGCTAAAGGGATCAAGGGGTATGGAGAGAAAGCAGGAATGGGGTATGGAAGTTGCATGATCATATTGAATGGTGGTGCAGGCCCGAAGGCCAAATGGCCTACTCCTGCACCTATTTTCTATGTTTCTAACATGCCATTAGCATTCCTCATTGCTTGCGGTACCTGCATGTTAGCTTTTTGTGTTTATTGCACAAGGACACCCAAATTTCTCTGAACACCAACATTTAAAAGTTCAACATTTAAAAAATATTTTGTTTTTCTATTCTTCCAACCAAAGTGAATAACCTCTCATATCCCTGCATTATACTCCCATCTGCCACCTTACTGCCCACTCACTTCGTCCATCTATATCCCTTTGCAGACGCTTTGTGTTCTCCTAACAGCTTACTATCCCAACAAGTTTTATATTGTCAGCAAACTTGGATACATGACACTCGGTCCCTTCATCTCGATCATTAATATAGATTGTAAATAGCTGAGACCCCAGCACTGAACCTTGCGACACCCCACGAGTTACAGTCTGCCAACCTGAAAAAGACCCATTTATCCCTACTGTGGAAATTTACTTTCTAAGTTACATTTTCTGTTAAATGTACCCTTTTGTAATAAAACAAAATGGAGTCTCAGTTCTCCCAGAAGTCCCTACAGCAGACAGCCTGTCTCTGTATAAACATGTTAACCTTGATTGATAGCCAATTAATTTAGAAGTTTGGGAGCCATCTGTGTGAGTGAGGGAACCTTGAATTTACCCTCCCTGTCTTGTAAGAACTATACTCCCTGCTAAATAACTGTCGCTGTGTTAAATCTTAAAAGTATTAGACAAAGGCTGTATAGATAAGTAGGAAATTAAAACAAGGATGTAATGTTAATCAAGTGATTGAAGAACTCCTTATCTGTATTTGCTGACCGCAAGGGCAGAACTGATACACGTGATGGAACCATAATTTCTTTGCTTGTTCTTCTGTATAAAGATAGTGTGTTTTTGTATTACTGTAGAAGTCTTTGCGGAGCTTTTGACTTAGCAGGACTTTTCCTTGCAGCAAGTATATTAAAGGGACATCTACCGAGCTGTTTATGTCTGAGTTTCACTTTTTTTTAGTTAAATTGAGAGTCGAGGTTTCGACACTACTCTGTCCATGCTCTATCATTGCCTCCAATACCATGAGTCCTTATCTTGTGTAATAACCTTTTATGAGGCACCTTATTGAATGCCTTTTGGAAATCCAAATATACTACATCCACTGGTTCTCATTTATCTACCCTGCCTGCTAGTTACATCCTCAAAAGACTAATAAATTTGTCAAACACATTTCCTTTTCATAAAACCATGTTGACTCTGCCTAATCATGTTATGATTATCTAAGTGGCCTGATACCACTTCCTTAACAATGGATTCCAGCATTTTCAATGATGTTTGTTGTCAGGCTAACTGGCCTGCAGTTCCCCGTTTTCTCTCTCCCTCCTTTCTTGAATAGCGATGTTACATTTGCTACCTTCCAATCTGCTGGGACCGTTCTACAATCTAGAATCCTGAAAGATCAAAACCAATGCATCCACTATCTCTGCAGCCACCTCTTTTAGAACCCTAGAATGTAGGCCATCAGGTCCAGGAGATTTGGCGGCTTTTAATCCCATTAGTTTCTCTAGTACTTTTTCTCTACTTATATTAATTACATTAAGTTCCTTACCCTCACTAGACCCTTGGTTTCCCACCATTTTAGGTATGCGTTTTGCATCTTCTACTGAGAAGACAGATGCAAATTATTTGTTTAACGTTTCTGCCATTTTCTTATTCCCCATAATAATTTGTCCTGTCTCAGTCTCTAAGGAACCGATGTTTACTTTAGCTATTCTCTTCCTTTTTACATACTTGTAGAAGCTCTTACAATCAGTTTTAATATTTTTTGTTAGTTTTCTTTGACTATTTTTTCCTTTTATTATTCAATTTTTTGGTCATCCTTTCCTGGTTTCTGAAACTCTCCAAATCCTCAGGCTCACTAGTATTCTTCACTACATTATAAGCTTTTTATTTCAATCTAATGCTATCCTTAACTTCATTAGTTAGCCACGGATGTATCACTTTTCCTGTGGAATTTGTGTTTCTTAATGGAATGGATTTTTGTTGAGAATTATGAAATATTTATTTAAATGCTAGCCATTGCTTATCTATTGCAATACCTTTTAATCCATTTTTATGATCTACCTTAGCCAATTCACCCTTCCTACCTATGTAATTGGCTTTATTTAAGTTTAAGACTCTAGTTTCGGACTTACTCTCAAATGTAACGTGAAATTCGATCATATTATGATCACTCTGCCCCAGAGGACCCTTTACTGTGAGATTGCTAATTAACCTGGTCTCATTACACAATACAAGATCTAAAATAGCCTGTTCCCTGGTTGGTTCGATGACGTATTGTTCTAGGAAACTGTCCTGAATGCATTCCATGAACTCGTCCTCCAGGCTACCTTTACAAATTTGATCTGTCCAGTCTATATGAAGATTAAAGTCCCCACGATTATTGCAATACCTTTGTTACAAGCTCCTACTATTTCTTGATTAATATTCTGTCCAACGGTATAGCTACTGTTAGGGGGCCTATATACTACTCCCACCAGTGTTTTTTGTCCCTTGTATTTCTTATCTCCACCCATACTGATTCGACTTTCTGATCTTCCAAGCCAAGATCCTTTCTCTCTACTGTCCTTATATCATCCTTTATCAGGGCTTACATGCCCCCCCCCGTCCTGAACCATTCTGCCTGTCTTTTCAAAACGTCAAGTACCCTGGAACATTTAGTTCCCTTGCAACCACGCATCTGTAATGGCTATTAGATCAAACCCCTTTATCTCTATTTGTGCCACTAATTCATCTATCTTATTACGAATGCTCCACGCATTCAGATAGAGCCTTGAATTTGTTTACCATTATTCCCTGCTTTGACCTTGTTCTCTGCTGCCATTAAACTCTCTGTCCCTTCCTGTCACACTCTGCTTATTTTTACCCAAATCCCTACACTGCTCTATAGCATTGACCTTTCTCTTTATGTTCCATTTGTGCCACCTCCCGTCATTTCTCATCTAACTATCGGCATAACCCTATATTCCCTTGTGCCTCATTTGCTTATCTAGTCTCCCCTTAAATGCATCTATACTATTCACCTCAACCTGTGGTAGCGAGTTCCACATTCTCACCACTCTCTGGGTAAAGAAGTTTCTTCCGAATTCCCTATTTGGTTTTTGGTAACTATAATTCCCTCTTCCAGCTGTTCAACACATCCTCTCACTTCACCCAATGACTAAATCCTCTCCAAGGTGCTTGTTCTCCACTCTGCCATTCTGTAATCCCAAAGCTATGGCATGATGGCCTGTAATTTTGCTCTTCCCCACAAGTGGAAATACTCACTCTGGGTCTACTTTATCAAAACCTTTCCTAATTTTAAAGACCTCTATTAGGTCACCCCTCAGCCATTTCTTTTCAAGAGAAGAGAAACCCAGTCTGTTGTTCCTTTCCGGATAGGTACAACCTCGCAGTTCTGGTATGACCCTTGTAAATCTTTTTGCAACCAGAATTGTACACAATGACTATATCCTCTGCATGATGCTTGTTCTCCAAGTTTGGTCTAACTGAGGTTCGATACAAGTGTAGCGTAACATCTCTACTTTTCAATTCTGTCTCTCTAGAAATAAACCCGAGTGCTTGTTTTATTTTTATGGCCTTATTAACCAGTGCGCTACTTTTAGTGATTTGTGTATTTATACTCCTAGGTCCCTTTGCTCAGCCTTCCAGCTGTTCATCACATCCTCTCACCTCGCCCAATGATTAAATCCTCAGCATGGTGCTTGTTCTCCACCCTGCCGGTCAGTAATCCCAAAGCTCATTGTAAGTGAGCAATCGCCTTGTAATCTGTTCCATCAGCTTCCTCTGCGACCTCCCCAGGCCGCCCTTGCACAAAACTCCTAGTTTCCTTGTCTGCTGGATCTGCCTTGCACTCCCTGTCACATCTGCTAATCGGTCTTCTCGCTTGCTCAGTCACCGTTCTGCCAAACATTTCGTGTTTTTAGGCAAGCACTGAAATCCAGGTCTTGCAAGTCTCACCCACCAGCCCTATCAAAATTTCTATTCAGTAACACTGGCAGGAATTCTCACCTCAACCTCATTTAGAATCATTTCACTCCCCCACCTGACTGCTACCCTCCCCTAAATGACATAAGAACACAAGAACCTCCCCACACACTGAGCAGCTTTCAGCCCCGCCATGCTCAACAATTTGTCGCTACTAATCAGCCTTTTGGCCCTTGCCAAACGCCCCCCTCCCCAACACTGAAGGCCCACTATTACCCTCCACTGTCCCTCCCATCACTGGGAAGCGAAATCAACTTTGGCACTCTGCCTCTCTTTCTTTCAGAATGACAAGCTGGAGACATCGTCACATGCCTCCACCAATTCTGCTCTACGGGCAGCTGCTAGAAGTTCACAGTATTTAAGCCATTTGATTTTCTATCATACCTGCTCTCTGCTCAGTGCCCATGACAGCACAGATGAGATTATGACCAACATTAATGGGAAGTACAGTTCTGTTTCATGTCTCATTATTCTATGGCACGGCATATTGGTGTTCCATTCATCTGCCCTAACGTAACACTGTAACATTTTTTTAAATGATGGTATTCAAACAAATATCATTTAAGAAGATCCATCACAGAGATTGCATCTACAGTTGGTACTGATATCGTCAGAGCTTCAATTACTTTTGTCAAAAGGGGGAATGTTGGTCTATTAAACATAGCTAATGGCGAGATTATAACAGACAATAAAGAAATGGCAGTCTCGTTAAATAATTTTTTGTATCCATTTTCACAGCAGAGGAAGAGGACAAAATATCAGCGGCAACATTCCAGTAAGCTGATGGTTGTCCAGCAGTCTGGAGGTCCAACACAGGCCATTCAGCGGCTTTTAAATGGAAAAACAGCGCATGCATGGAAATTTGCATGGCCTGCACAACCTGTTAAAGGGGCCATGCACTCAAAAACAAACAGTGGGAACATTAGCCACAGTACAAGAGTACCAAAAATAAGTAATGGGGAGGAACTTATGATTTAATACAAGTTAAAAATGGCAATGGAAAAAATAATGGTACTTGAGACAAAAATCTCCAGGACCTGATGGTTTTGCAGATTTCCACTACCCTTGATGTGAAAAAGTGCTTTCTGATTTTATCCTGAATGACATAACTCTAATTTTAAGATTGCCCTCTTGTTCTGGATTCTCCCGCCAGAGGAAATAGTTTCTCTATCTACCATATTGAATTCCTTTATTATTTTAAAGACCTCAATTAGATTCGATGAGGAAACTGAAGATGAGTTTGTCATAATTTTCTGAAGCTCTCTAGATTTGAGAATTATGCCGTATAAAATTGCAATTAGCACTCTATTTAAGAAGGGAGGAAAGGGAAAAACCTGTCAGTTTAACATTAGTTGTGGGGAAGTTACTGGAATCTATCATTAGAGACAGTGATTTAACACTTGGACATGTATGAGCTGATCAGAAAGTCAGAATGGATGTTTGATAGGTAGATCCTGTCTTGACTTTTTGGAGATCACTAACATTGTGGATATTGGAGTGTCTATGAATGCTGTCCATGTGGATGTCCAGAAAACATTTAATAAGGTTCTGCACAAAAGGTTATTAGCAAAATTAAAAGCACACGGAATTGGTGATAAGCTTGTGACATGGGTCGGTACTTGGTTGAGAAGTAGGAGATAGAGTAGGGTTAAAGGGAATGTATCCCATCAAACAACTTAACTACTTGACTACATCACAACATTTACTGTAGCACAGATAGAACACTCTTAGATCCATTCACATGTAGCACTAAGTAGAAAATGACTATCACTGCCCTTAAAAAACATTTTAACAATTAAACATTACTTTACCTGTATTGTTTTCCCATTCATTGCTTTGACTACATCACCAGGTTTATTTGCTCTGCCATTCAGCATATTCTCACACAAAGGAGCCAGACCTAAAAGATGCATTAGCCATTAGTAATAAAGCTTTACCACCAAAATTAAATGTGTGTCTCCCATCTCCTAGCATCCCCAAATGGAGGTGGCAAGAATTATATGCACCCACTATTCAGAAAAGTGAAATCTTTGGTTCAGTACCTGATTCTTCTCATTCTTTCACAATTTAGAGACATTACACACTATTGACAGGATTTAAAAACACTCTTCAATGCACTCAGTGCTCATAAAGTGGTGATTTTCTATAGAATGAGGGGGTCACCTCAGAGAAGTAAGAACAGTTTGTATGAGGACTCTCTGGAGAAGTGCAGATTGGACCTAACCCAGTTCTTTTTGGGAGGGGGGAACAAGGGAACAAGGCACTTAAAACCTCTCCCCTTCCCAGCTAAACTATTTAGTTAACAAATAATAGTTAGAACAAGATCAATTCTGGAACTAGGAGATTAAAATAAAAATTGAGGTAATTTTATAACAAAGGAATTTCCAGTGCTGTCCTCCAGAGATGTAGATTTTTAACCCTTTAAGCACTAAAAGAAATATGAACATAATATTCATACGCACAAAATTACAATTTATTCCAGGAATGTAAATTAAATTGTGACTCTACGCAATACTCGCTTTAAAATGGCATATAAATTGTGTAGATACAGATAATGCTTCCACATGTTAAATACAAGAAATTACATTCAGTACTCAAGGGGTTCATGATGAAATCTTCTGAAACTACTAAATTGTGCACTACTAAATTTGGTAATACCTCCCAGTTTCCAGCATTACAAGAGAATCATATCCCAATGTTTTACCTATAATGTTAAGGGGAAGTTTCAAAGATGCTGCGGTGATGATGGCAGAACAGATTGTTGCTGCTCCTCCCATGTCAGCTCTCATTGCGTCCATACCTGACGCAGGTTTAATTGAGATTCCACCACTGCCACAAGAGAAGGTGAAGATGCAGTTAGCTAAAACATAACTCCACATGCATGACTGCAAAATGTTACAATCAAAGCTTGTTCTTAAAACAATGATATAGCTGCTCCCATCGTATGAAATCCAGTTAGAATGAATTTGCTAGGAACCCAAGTGAATTGCTGTGGTTATAGTGCTCTCAGACAGGATATTCCAGTTATCTTTTCAAAATTATGTAGCAACTGAATCAAAATCTGGAAAACTCAACTAACGAGAGAGTTTGCTTTCACATGCCAGTTGATATGTCGAAAGCTGGATCAGGGTAGGATAAAGGTGCGACAGGGTGGGACCATGGCTCAAGCAGAGATTTACTTTGCTGTTGGTGAAAATTCAATGAAAGCCTCCACTGTGGAAAAAAATGACTTTGATTTAGAAAAAAAATGACTTTTGTCATGGGAGTTTGAATTGGAACAATTTCAGCACACTCCAAAAACACCTGTGATTCAAAACTGGGCAGGTGGGAACTTTAGTAAAGACTATGGGCTAGAAATTGGCCAGCCTTACACCCATTTTTTAGGTGATATTTCGCCTTTTTTGACGTTAAAAGGTGCTCACCTAAATTGGCCAAAGTTATGCGGCAGCGGTTTTGAAAAACCTTGAAAATTGGACCGCCGACGTGCATCGCCAAAAAAAGCGCTATCACTTTAAATTGACCGTTCGACGCACCAGTATTCTGCGCGAAAAAAAACGTCAGGTAAAAAGCTGCATTGCCGCCTCAGAAACAGCAGCAAGTACGAAGACCTGGAAAAAAGATAGGTTAAAGTTTTTATTTTTTTAATTCTTTTGCAGCGATTACTTAGTTAAGGGTCTTGTAAATGTTTTGTGAATTTAGATTTTTTGTTTTTTGCAATTTTTTTTGTTTCTCCTCCCCCCTCCCAGGACCTGTCTTTTTAGCGGTAATCGGTCTCGAACAAAAGTTGTCGAGGATTGTGGTTTCCACCGCGAATCCTCGTGCAATGCCAATTTTTACCGTCGCCCGCATTTTGTTGCCAATTTTACCCCTTTAAAAAAATAGCGGTATTTGTAACGTTATTTTTGCGCAAAAATGCTGGGGAAAAAATGCTATCGCCAAAAGTTCAATTTCTAGCCCAAAGATTCAATCTCCAATCTTCTGATTGAGAAGCCAATACGACATATGGAATTTAAAAAAATATTAAGCAGTGAAACCACTCAGAACTTACCTGTCAAATGTTATACCTTTTCCTACAAAGACTAATGGTGATTCACCCGAGATTGTGGAACCGTTATAGTGAATCTCTAAGAAAACTGGCTCTTCATCTGAGCCTTTAGCTACACTAAGGAAAGCTCCCATCTGTTGTTTCTCAATCCAGGATTTGGGTCTATGAATAATGTAAGAAATAGATGAAAAACAAACATTATTGTAAACTGCCTTCAATAAAACAATGTCTTACATAATAACCATTCCTTTTAATTCACTCATCGTTGGCAAAGCTGGAAGTGTTTGCCTATTCCTGGTTGCACCGAGTGGCTTGCTAGGCCATTGCAGCAGGCAGTTAAGAATCAATCACATTGCTGTGGAACTGGAGTCACATATAGAACAGATCGGGCAAGGACAGCAGATTTTCTTCTCTGAATTACATCAGTGGGTTTTACAGCAATTCGAGACTTTAATGGTGACTTTTTACTGATACCAGTTTTTTTTTGATAACTGAATTCAAATTCTCAAACTGCCATGGTGGGATTTGAAATCACGTTCTTTTGATGATTAGTCCAGGCCTTTATTTCCCTACCATCCCATGTAGTGAATCATGTGAATAGAATTAGCTCTTGGATGCACATAACACTCTTGTTCACATATTTGAAACTAAGTGCTGGATGATGATATGAATGCTTTTTATTAGTCAACCTAGACATAGATGGCTCAGAAGAGTTGCTGAAAATTATGAATCTGATGAGAGTTACACAATAACATTGGTTAAAGCTCTGCCAAGATGCATTTGATTCTTCTACTGCAAACCTTGAGTTGAACATAGTAGGTGTAGGCTGCGGCCTTTTCCTTTGGAGATTTATCCTCCTTCCTCACTAAATTTCTCTGGTTCTCTCCCTTTGCTGGGGTATGGTTTCACAAGTGCCAGGTGCTCTCTGGTACCATATCCAAGTGATCATTCTGAATGTTGACTGGGAGTGTTGCCAGCTAACTCAGCAGGAATAGGGGAATCCAGTCTCACAGCTTTCCAGTCTGCATGGCTCAGCTATTCATTACTTCAACTCATTGGGTTAGGGGAGTGAGGTTTGTCCTTGCAGTTTTTATTAGGAGCGAATAAATACAAAAAAATCCTGAGTTACTGTTATTCCGCACTTTGGCAAAGCAATTTAAAAAATGAACACATAACTCTTTTAGCCATCAGTTAAGTTACACCGGCAGGTAATAAGACTGCCGACAGTCTGTCTCAAAGAGGAAAAGCCTTCATTTATTTTTACAGCATAAACACAATATATTAAAGATAACATATACAGGGGACTAAGAACAGATAATAGAGAAGCATTCTCTGTATTAACCAAACTGTTCACAGTCTGGAGTTTTCCTTTGCCACATCTTAATAAATTAATAAAAGCGGACCGTGAACCATTTGCACTCTGCCCTCCAGCCTTTTTCTCATAAGTACTGCAACTCTACATTTAATGTTACCATTCTCAGAACAGGATGCCAGAATTACCTTATGTGTACTTTGACTTTATCACCTGTTGAATGCAGTGCTTGTTGAATGGCCTCAGCAAAACTGGTTGGAGTTAAATAATTAGCTGGTGCTTCCATCAAATGCCGTGCTAAATTCTGTCCTTCTGCATACAAAACTCCTTTCTGCCAAGCGTCACTTTCCAAACTTGCAAAAAAAAAATACAGGTTTTTAAAAAAATGTGCACGTTAAATTCAATGCAATTCAATGAAGCAACGATATTCAGCCGAATCGTTAAAATAAAATCGAGTCTGCAGTCTTCAGTACTTATTTGAGCAATTTATGTAGTTTCAAAAGGGCAGCATTTTTTCCTTAGAGTTCTTGTACCAAACTACAGAAATCAGCCAAAAAGATGAGTTTTACTTTAAAACCTAATTATTTACAGTACTGAATACCAAAAAAGTGGTTATTATTGCAGGTAAGTGAACAGGTTTAATTAGATTCCATGGGCTCAAGTTTTGGCCTGATTTGCTCCTTTTTTTTGGAGCAACTAGTTTAGAATGGAGCATGTTAGAAATTGCAATTCTCGGCATTTAGTTTGCTCCCGTTCTGGTGAGTTAGAATAGTTTCATTTTAGAACAGATTTTTTTTCAAAAGGGGGCGTGTCCAGCTACTTACGCCTGTTTTACAAGTTTAGGCAGCGAAAACTTACTCCAAACTAACTTAGAATGGAGTAAGTGTAGATTTTTGTACGCTCAGAAAAACCTTGCCTACACTTATAAATCAGGCGTAGGGAACGATAGATTGGGGGGGGGGGTGCCAGGAAAGGGGGTTTACAAACATTAAACACTTCACTTTTACAAATAAAGAGCCATCATCAATAATAAATGATATATAAATCAATAAATCAACCAATAAATCAATACAAAAAAATTAAAAAATTAAAAATAATTTTTTTTTTTATCAATAAATAAAAAATTAAGTTTCTACTCACCGACTGCAGCACCCGGGAGCCCTTCAACAGCGTGCTGGGATGGGGCCACACAACACCCACCCCCAGTGTCTGTCTTTTTCTCTCTCTCTGTCAGTGTCTCTGTGTTTCTGACAGCGAGGGGTGGGGGGGGGGGGAGGAAGGGCAGGGGAGGGAGAGGGAGGGAGGGCAGGGGAGGGAGGGCAGGGGAGGGAGAGCAGGAGAAGGAGAGGGGGGAAAGAGGCGAGGGGTGACAGAGGCGAGGTAGTGGAGAGGCGAGGGGGGGGTGGAGAGGCGAAGGGGGGGGAGGAGAAGCGGGGGGAGGGAGAGGAGAAGCGGGGGGGGAGAGAGAAGCGGGGGGGGAGGGAGAAGCGGGGGGGAGGGAGAAGCGGGGGGGAGGAGAAGCGGGGGGGAGGAGAAGCGGGGGGGGGGGGAGAAGCGGAGGGGGAGGAGAAGCAGGGGGGGGAGGAGAAGCGGGGGGGGAGGAGAAGCGGGGGGGAGGAGAAGCGGGGGGGGGGAAAAGCGGGGGGGGGGAGAAGCGGGGGGGGAGGAGAAGCAGGGGGGGGAGGAGAAGCGGGGGGGAGGAGAAGCGGGGGGGAGGAGAAGCGGGGGGAGGAGAAGCGGGGGGGGGGGAGAAGCGGGGGGGGAGGAGAAGCAGGGGGGGGAGGAGAAGCGGGGGGGGAGGAGAAGCGGGGGGGAGGAGAAGCGGGGGGGGGGAAAAGCGGGGGGGGAGGAGAAGCGGGGGGGAGGAGAAGCGGGGGGGGGAAAAGCGGGGGGGAGGAGAAGCGGGGGGGGAGGAGAAGCGGGGGGGGAGGAGAAGCGGGGGGGAGGAGAAGCGGGGGGGGGGAGAAGCGGGGGGGGAGGAGAAGCGGGGGGGGAGGAGAAGCGGGGGGGGAGGAGAAGCGGGGGGGGGGAGAAGCGGGGGGGCAGGAGAAGCGGGGGGGGGCAGGAGAAGCGGGGGGGGCAGGAGAAGTGGGGGGGCAGGAGAAGCGGGGGTGGAGGAGAAGCGGGGGGGGAGGAGAAGCGGGGGGGGAGGAGAAGCGGGGGGGGAGGAGAAGCAGGGGGGGAGGAGAAGCGGGGGGGAGAGGAGAAGCGGGGGGGGCAGGAGAAGCGGGGGGGCAGGAGAAGCGGGGGGGGGCAGGAGAAGCGGGGGGGGCAGGAGAAGTGGGGGGGGCAGGAGAAGCGGGGGGGGCAGGAGAAGCGGGGGGGGCAGGAGAAGCGGGGGGGGCAGGAGAAGCGGGGGGGGCAGGAGAAGCGGGGGGGGCAGGAGAAGCGGGGGGGGCAGGAGAAGCGGGGGGGGCAGGAGAAGCGGGGGGGCAGGAGAAGCGGGGGGGGGCAGGAGAAGCGGGGGGGGGGGCAGGAGAAGCGGGGGGGCAGGAGAAGCGGGGGGGGAGGAGAAGCGGGGGGGGGAGGAGAAGCGGGGGGGGAGGAGAAGCGGGGGGAGGAGAAGCGGGGGGGGGGGGGGGGGAGCCGGGGGGGGGAGGAGAAGCGTGGGGGAGGGGGGGGGGGAGGAGAAGCGAGGGGAGAGGAGAAGCGAGGGGGGAGGAGAAGCAAGGGGGGGGAGGAGGAGAAGCGGGGGGGGAGGAGGAGAAGCGGGGGGGGAGGAGAAGCGGGGGGGGAGGAGAGGAGAAGCGGGAGGGGAAGGAGAAAGCGGGGGGGGAGGAGAAAGCGGGGGGGGTAGGAGAAAGAGGGGGGGGGGAGGAGAAGAAGCGAGGGGGGCAGGAGGAGGAGGGGGAGAGAGAAGGGGGGGGAGAGAAGCGGGGGGGGGGGGAAGAGAAGCGGGGGGGGAGAAGAGAAGCGGGGGAGGGGGGGTCAGAGGAGGAGGGGGGGGAAGAGGAGGAAGGGGGGAGAGGAGGAGGGGGAGAAGAGGATGAGGGGGGGAAGAGGAGGAGGGGAGAAGAGGAGGAGGGGAAGAGGAGGGGGGGAAGAGGAGGGGGGGGGAAAGAGGAGGGGGGGAAAGAGGAGGGGGGGAAAGAGGAGGGGGGGGAAAGAGGAGGGGGGGGAAAGAGGAGGGGGGAAAGAGGAGGGGGGGGGGAAGAGGAGGGGGGGGAAGAGGAGGGGGGGAAGAGGAGGGGGGGAAGAGGAGGGGGGGGAAGAGGAGGGGGGAAGAGGAGGGGGGGAAGAGGAGGGGGGAAGAGGAGGGGGGGAAGAGGAGGGGGGGAAGAGGAGGGGGGAAGAGGAGGGGGGGGAAGAGGAGGGGGGGAAGAGGAGGGGGGGGAAGAGGAGGGGGGGGAAGAGGATGGGGGGAAGAGGAGGGGTGGGAAGAGGAGGGGGGGAAGAGGAGGGGGGGAAA